>NC_083720.1:1609663-1950497 GCF_028564815.1 Eubalaena glacialis | reverse complement strand
GGAGCACTGAGCAATAGACTATTTGCTGGTTGTCTATTGCTGTGTAAAAAACGACTCCAAATGTTAGCAGCTTAAAACAAGAAACATTTATTATGTCAGACAGCTTCTGTGGGCCAGGAATGTGGAAGTAGCTTAGTTGGGTGCTTCTGGCCCAGGGTTTCCCATGAGGTCGCAGTTAAGATGCGTGTTGGGGGTGTAGGATGTGGTCCCAAGGTAGCTCAATTACTATGGCGGGCAAGTTGATGCTGGCTACCGGCATGAAGTCTCATGTCCTCATCACATGGACCTCTTCACAGGGCTACTTGAGTGTCTTCACGATACGATGGGTGGCTTCCCCCCAGAGGGAATGATCTAAGAGAGGGCGAGGCAATGTCTTTTGTGACCCAGCTGCAGAAATCACTCCATCATTTCTGCAATATCCTCTTGCTTATACAGGTCAGCCCTATTCAGTGTGTCAGAGGGTGAAATCACAAGAGCGTGAATCCCAGGAGTGGGATCCTTTCTGGATGCTGGCTACCCCAATTATATGTACCTATCTCAAATCCAAAGATTCTGAATTTCGTAGTACGTGTGACCCCCAGAATGTTAGATGAGAGACTGGGATGCCCATTTTACAGGTGAGAACCAGGTTCAAGGTGTGGGAGGTTACACTTACCTCAATAGCAATGACAACTCACCTATCTCTAACAGCTCTGGGGCCAGTGCTACTTGGTTTTCTCCATCACCGCTCCAGCCAACAAGAGTGTGTCATTCCTAACCTGAGTCACGTGGACTGTGGGCTCGAAGGGGCAGGCGCTCTGCACTCCATCCTCTAATCCCCACAGCACACCTATGGGGTAAGCAGGGCAACTGTCTTTGACCTTCCCTCTGCAGCGGAGGAAGTGTGAGGTGGCTTCGCTTATACTCGTCTGATTCTACCAGCCTGTGGGTGTCTCCCCGGGCTCAGCCCAAGCTTGGGTATGGGTTACAAAAAGGGGAAAAAACGCCATGCTGCTCTCAGGGGACCTGGCGAGGAGGGCAGCTCTGGGCAGGGGCCGGCAGAGGAGTCTGTGGGAGGGAACCTTTGAAAGATCACAGGTGTGCTTGGGCATCATTGCCGAGGACACTCAGACTTTGAAAAAGAAAATAGCCGTGGAGCCACGGAAAACCCCTCGGAGTTGGTCTGGGGAGCTAGGGGGAAGGAAAGGGATGGAGAAACGAGGACGGGAAAGGGCCAGCTCCCTCCTGCCTTCTGCCCTAAGAATAGTTCTTGCGACCTTAGAGAGGGGATGCGGGGTCAGAGCATGCTCAGCACCTCGCTGGGCTCAGCTCGTGGAAGGTCGCCGTTTTCCTGGTGCTCGGTGTGGCCAGCCGGCTTGCAGCCCGGGGATTCGGACCCACGCTCGGGGCTAACACTTGGGGTCGTCTTTGGCCCCTTCTTTCCCTTCCATCAGTAACTACATCGCAGGCCGTTTGACCCCTCTCCTCGCCCGGGACCGAGTCTCCGAAAGCTCCCCGACGCGAGGCGATGGGGCGGGTGGGACGGGCCAGTCACCCGCGGGTGGAGAGGCCGCGGGCCCCGGGCGGGATAGGACTGGGGCGGGGCCACGCTCCCGGCGGCGGGCAGGGCCTGGCCTCCCGGCGGGGGGCGGGGCCAAGCTCTCCGGGGGAGGACGGGAGCGGGGCCTGGCCTTTCGGCAGGGGGGCGGGCCCGGGATCTCCGCGGGGGGCGGGGCGCGCCGGGAAAAGTTCCGGGAAGGTGGGCCTCCCGCCCAGACCCGGCGCGGAAGTTGCCGGCGGCCCGTGCCCGCCAGGCCCGCAGCCATGTCGTCAGGGAACGCGGGGTCTGGCGGGCGGGAGGGCGCCCCGCGCGCTGCTGCCGCGCTCTGCGGCCTGTACCACGAGGCGGGGCAGCGGCTGAGGCGCCTGCAGGACCAGCTGGCCGCCCGGGACGTCCTCATAGCGCGCCTCCGCGCCCGTCTGGCCGCGCTCGAGGGGGACACGGCGCCGTCGCTCGTGGACGCGCTGCTGGAGCAGGTGGCGCGCTTCCGGGAGCAGCTGCGGCAGCGGGACGGCGGCGCCGCGGAGGCCGCGCTGCGCCAGGTGCGGGGCGGAGAGGGCGCAGGCGGCGGAAGGGCCGCCAGGGGGCCGCGCGAGCCACGCTTCCTCGGCGCGCGGGTCGCGTGCCCGCCGTGTCCCCGGAGTGCGTGCGCCCGTCGGGCGTGAGGGCTGTGTGGTCTGGTTGGGTCTGAGCGGTTTGCGTCTGGGGGGCTCTGGGCGGGTGCGCGCCGCCTTAGGCGTGAGGGCTGTGCGTCGTGTCGGGTTCTGAGGGTGTGTGTGGGTTGTGTTCCGAGGCGTCTGCTCCCGCGTTGGGTCTGAGGGCTGTGTCTGCCTGTTTGAGTTCCGAGGGGGTTGTGCGCTTGTGTTGGGTCTGAGGGGTGTGTGCCTGTTGGGTTTTGAGGGGTCTGGCCGTGTTGCGTTTGAAGGGTGTGTATCGCTGACTCGGGTGCTGAGAGGTGTGTGTGACCCTGTCGGTTCTGAGGGGTGTTCGTCCTTTCCGGTTATAAGGGAGGTGTGTCGAGTTGAACCTGAGGGGTGTGTGCGTGTGCGGTGCTACCACGTTGGGTCTGAGGGGTGTGTGTCCATATTGGTTATGAAGGGTGTGTTCGCTCCGACGTTGGGTCTGAGGGCTGGGTGCGGCCATGTTGGGTTCTTAGTGTTGCGTGTGTCTGTGTTATTTCTGGGGTGTGCATTTGTGTGCTGGCTTCTGAGGGGTATGTGTGCCTATGCAGGGTCTGCGGGTTGTGGGTCATGAGGGTTCTGAGGAGTGCGTGCGCCCGTGTTGGGTTCTAGGGTATGCTTGCACCTCTCTTGGGTTCTAAGGGGTCTGTGCACTTGTGTTAGTGAAGGGTGGTGTGTCATGTTGGTTCTGAGGGTTGTGTGTCTGGGTTGCGTAGAGGGGTCTGCTCCCTCGTTGGCTTCTGAGGGTGTGTCTGTCCGTGTTGGTTCTCAGGGACATGGGTTTGTGTTGGTTCTGAAGGATGTGCGTTTGTGTTGAGTTCTGAGTGTTGTGTGGGCTCATGTTGGGTTCTGAGGGATGTGTGTGCCTGTGTGGGTGTGAGGCTTGTTTTGTCATCGTTGGTTCTCAGGGGTGTACCTGTCTGTTTTGGTTCTGAAGGCTGTGTATTTCTGTGTTGGTTCTGACGAGTGTGTGTTTCTGAGTCGGGTTCTGGAGGGTGTGTATGCCCGTTTCTGTTCCGGGGGTTGTGCGCCTAGATCTAAGGGTTGTTGTGTCCGCGTTGGTTCTTGGGTGTGTGTCATACCGGTTTCTGAGTGATCTGCTCCCATGTTAGGTCTGAGGGCTGTGTCTTCCCATGTTCAGTTCTGAGAGGTGTTTGTGCTTGTATGGATTCGAAAGGGTGTGTGTCTGTATTGGGTCTGAGTGGTGTGTGTCTGTGTTGATTCCGGATGTGTTTATCCCTGTTGGGTCTGAGTGGTGTGTGTGCCCCTGTGTAGAGTCCGGGGCTGCGTCTGCTCCCATGGTGGGTTCTGAAGGGTGTGTTTCCCCAGTTGTGTTGAGGGGTGTGTGTATGTGTTGATTCTGAGGGTTATGTGCTCATTTTGGTTCTGAGGGCTGTGTGCCTGTCTTGCATTTGAGGGTTATGTGTGTCCATGTTAATTCTAAGGGGTATGTGTTTGTGTTGGTTTTGAGGTGTGTTTGTGTGTGTTGGAGTCTGAGGGGTGTGTGTGTTTGACTAGGGTCTGTGGGTTGTGTGTCTGTGTTGGTTCTGATGGGTGTGTGTTCATGGTGGGTCTGAGGGATATGTGTGCTTGTTGGCACTGAGGATTGTGTTTCCTAGTTGGGTTCTGAGTGGTGTGTGCCCACTTTTGGTATAAAGGGTATTTGTTCGTATTGGTTCTGAGGCGTGTGTGTGCCTGTGTTGGATCTGAGAGGTGCGTGTCTCTGTGTTGGGTTGATGAGTGTGTGCCTGTGTTGTGTCTGAGTGTGTGTTGCACATATTGGATCTCAAGTTTTTGCATCCGTGTTCGGTTGAGGAAAGTGTGCCGTGTTGGTTCTGAGGAGTGGAGTCCTTGTTGGTTCTCAGGGGTGTGTGTGTTCATGTTGTGTCTGTGGGTTACGTGTCTGATGGTTCTCAGCGGTGTGTCTGTGTTGGGTGTTGAGGGTGTGTGTCTGTGTTCGTTCTGAAGGGCGTCTGCATGTGCTGGGTTCTGAGTAGTGTGTTCCCATATGAGTCTGAGGAGCGTGTGCCCCGGCTGGTTTCTGAGGGGTATGTGCCTCCATGTCGGGTTCTGAGTGGTGTGTGTGTGTGCATGCACGCCTGTTTTGAGTTCTGAGGGGTATGTGTGCCTGTTTGGACTCTGAGAGGTGTGTATGTGTGTTGGGTTCTGAAGGTTGTCTGTCTCTGATGGTTTTGAGGGTTGTGTGTGTGCTGGTGTTAAAACTGATGGTTGTGTGCCCGTTGAGTTCAGAGGGGTCTGCTCCCATGTTGGGTAGGAGGGGAATGTGTGCTCCTGTGTCGGGTCTGAGGGGTGTGTGTCTGTGTTGGGTTGTGGCGTGTGTACCTGGGTGGTATATGAGGTGTGTGAGCGCTTGAATTGGGTTCTGAGGGGTGTGTGCTCCTGTGTCGGGTCTGAGGGGTGTGTGTCTGTGATGGGTTGTGGTGTGTGTACCTGGGTGGTATATGAGGTGTGTGAGCGCTTGAATTGGGTGCTGTGGGGTGTGTGCTCCTGTGTCGGGTCTTCAGTTTGTGCCCACTTTGGGCCCTGAAGGATGTGTGTGCATGATCAGCTCTGAAGGGTCTGTTGCTGTGCTGGGTTTTGAAGAGTGCGAGTGCCCGCATTGGGCTCTTGGGGGTGCGTGTGTGTCCATGCTGGGTCTGAAAGGTGAGTGTACCTTTCTGAGGGGGGTGCGCCTGTGTTGGGTCTTAGGGACGAGTGTGCATGTTATTTGTATTTGGAGCGTGTGTGCACCTGGATGGTTCTGTGTATGTGTGTGTTCATGTTGAGTTCTGCATTGTGTGCGCAGACATTGGGCCTGGGTGTGTGTGTAGGACATGCGTATAGGCTCCTGGTGTGTGTGTCTGAGTTGGGTTCTTGGGTGTGTTTGTGTTGTGTTGGGTTCAGGGCCATACGAACCATAGTTATGTTCTGGATCTCTCTTAGCCCTAGCTGTGAATGTATCTTTCAGTAGTAACACTTCTGCTCTGCTGGGAGTGATGGCAGAGCGGGAGCCTGCCAGAGTGTCTGATAATAGACTTAAATCCTTAACTTTTCCTCCTTCATATCCTTGTCAGCGATATTATGTCTATCTGTGTGAAATATTAGACACCCAGATCAGGAGCGAGAGTAATAGTATTTTTCTACAACAGTTCGGAAGTGCCCCACACATTTTGGTGAACTCTGGTCTATTATCCCATTCGGTGCATAGCTATTATCTGGGTTTTCCCAGGAAAGAAATTAGGCCTGCAAAAGACAATTTTCACTTCCAGGCTTGACCCTGCAGCTGGATTTTAGAGTGAAAAAGAGACATGCCTTTTTTTCTTTTAATAAAAGTAATTTTGAATATCTGAAAAATATCTGAAAAAAATTCAAGTAAAAGTAATTTTGAATATCTGAAAAAATAGAGGAAAGAATAAAGCATAAAATAACCACCACAATCCCACCACAGAGGGATGACCACAGGGGATAATCTCTTGGCATGCCTCTTCCCTGTCTTTCCTTTAACTATAGGGTAGGTATATACTTGGCATGTTTGAGTTCATGCTGTCTATACAGTTTTACTTAATATCATGTCAATATTTTCTTACCTGCATCATTTTAAACGCCTTTAGAAGCCAGATGTCTTCCTCACTCCAGCTCTCTCCCTTTTCCTGGGGAAGGTGGATTATTACTCATCAGGGCAGAAGGAAGTCACCTGGTCTGCACCACTGATCTTAGTGTCATGGACACCAGGAGCCATAGATGAGTGTAGATAGGGGACCAGAGCACATCCTACCCAGAACGGGACTCTGCTTGCAGTCTGCTGGCCATTGGTGCTCAGTTGACATGTGTCCCCAGCATCCTGTGGCCCCAGAGCCTCTAACCAAAACCCAGATAGAGTCAGGTCTGTAATCCTAGTACTACTGGTCCTTTCAGTGTAGGTTTTTTTTTTGTCTGCGTTGGGTCTTTGTTGCTGCGCGCGGGCTTTCTCTAGTTGTGGCGAGCGGGGGCTACTCTTCGTTGCGGTGCGCAGGCTTCTCATTGCAGTGGCCTCTCTTGTTGCGGAGCACGGGGTCTAGGAATGCGGGCCTCAGTAGTTGCAGCATGTGGGTTTGGTAGTTGCGGCATGCGGGCCCTAGAGCGTGCAGGCTTCAGTAGTTGTGGCTCATGGGCTCCAGAGCGCTGGCTCAGTAGTTGTGGCGCACGGGCTTAGTTGCTCTGCGGCATTTGGGATCTTCCCGGACTAGGGCTCGAACCCGTGTCCCCTGCATTGGCAGGCAGATTCCTAACCACTGCACCACCAGGGAAGTCCCTCAATGTAGGTTTTGTTTTAGGATTTTAAATTATTTCAGGAGCAATTTAATGATCTGGTATCTTATGCAATTATATATTTGTTGCTTACCCCTACATCTTTCTGGGGTTGGTCAGAGAACCTGGGGAAGAATGGAGAGGTTTATCACCTCCCAGAGGCCCTGGATTCACTGAAGTAGCTGTGCAGAGTGAAAACAATGAGAGGAATTGGTCAACAGGTTGGTCTCATCAGTGGCCATGTCAGCCAGCTGGTTAGGAGCAGGGACCCTGGATTGGTGAGGACTGAGGGCTCCCAAAGAGGATGCTGAGGCTCACAGGTGTGGATGGACTTCCAGGTGACCAGTGAATCTGTGGCCAAGCTGTAGCCAGTGTGTAATGGGACCAGATCAGTCTTGAGAATTCTGGTCTTTTTTGCCACCACAGTGGGACTCAAGACCTTGACTTATTTGTAACATGAGGCCTGGATGGATGACTCCGCAAAGCTCTTCCAGTTAAGACTTTCTGGAATGATGGCACTGATTCGTTGTGCAGGCTGTAACTGCTCAGCCCCATCTCATCACTGTCTTGGGAACTAGCCTCATGGACCCTGCCTGGTCCTGATATAGCAGCTTGTGGCTTTTCTTTCGCTATTCTGCCATGCTCTCTGTAAGTGGAACAGCATACACTCTTTACAGTAGGTTTTATTAGGTTTTGTGTGTGTGTGTGTGTGTGTATTGTGTGTTTATTGTGTGTGTGTTTGTTTTTACCATCTATCGCCATACCTCTTTTGATCTTGTACAACTGAAACTCTATACCATTAAACATAATTCCCCACCGCCCTACTTTGTCCCCTACCGACCTCTCCCCTCCCCCCGCCACCGGCAACCACCATTTTACTTTCTGTCTCTGATTTTGACTACTGTAGATACCTCCTATAAGTAGAATAACGCAGTATTTGTCTTTTTGTGACTGCTTTATTTCACTTAGCATGATGTCCTCAAGGTTCATCCATATTGTAACATGTGTCAGAATTTCCTTCCTTTTTAAGGCTGAATAATACTCCATTATAGGTATATACCACATTTTGCTTATCTACTCATCTGTTGATGGACACTTGGGTTGCTTCCATGTTTTAGCTCTTATGAATATCACTGCTGCTGTGAATATAGGTGTGCAAATATCTCTTCAAGATCCTGCTTTCAATTCTTTGGGGTATATACCCAGAAGTGGAATTGCTGGATTATATAGTAATTCTATTTTTAATTTTTTGAGGGACTTCCATTCTGTTTTTCCACAATGGCTGTACTACTTTACATTCCCACCGACAGTGCACAAGGGTTCAAATTTCTCCACATCTTCACCAATATTGTTATTTTCTGTGTTTTTGATAGTAGGCATCCTAATGGGTGTATGGTAATTTAGTACAAAATGATGGTAGTTTTGATTTGCAATTCCCTATAATGATTAGTGATGTTGAGCATCAATTCATGTGCTTATTGGCCATTTGTATATCTTCTCTGAAGTAATGTCAAGTCCTTTGCCCATTTTTGAATTGGGTTATTTTGTTGTTGAATTTTATGAGTACTCTACATTCTGGATACTAATTCTTATCAGATATATGATTTGGAAATATTTTATCTCATTCTGTAGGTTGCCTTTTTACTTTTACTTGTCTTTTGATTTGCAAAATTTTAAAATTTTCATTAAAAAATTTCCAATTTGTCTATTTTTTCTTTTGTTACCTGTGCCTTGGGTGCCATATCCAAGAAATCACTGCCAAGTCCTGTGTTATGAAGATTTTGCTCTATGTTTCTTCTAGGAGTTTTATAGTTTTAGGTCTTACATTTAAGTCTTTGATCCATTTTGAGGTAATTTTCATGTATTGTTTAGATAAGGGTCCAACTTCATTCTTTTGCATGTGGATATCCAGTTTTCCCAGCACCATTTTTAAAAAAGACTGTCCTTTCCCCATTGAATCGTCTTAGTACCCTTGTCAAAACCATTTGACTGTCTATGCAAGGGTTTATTTCTGGGCTCTCTACTCTGTCTCTTTGGTCTGTATGTTTGTCTTTATGTCAGTGCCACAGTGTTTTGATTACTGTGGCTTTGTAGAAGTTTTGAAATTAGGAAATGTGAGTCCTTCAGCTTTGTTCTTTTCTTTGTTTTTTTTTCTTCTAAGATTATTTTGGCTATTTGGGGTCCCTTGAGATTCCATATGAATTTTAGGATGAGTTCTTCTATTTCTGCAAAAAAAAAAAAAATTGGGATTTTGTTTTGTTTTTGTTTTTTGGGTTTTTTTTTTTTTGGCTGCACTGCACAGCTTGTGGGATCTTAGTTCCCAACCAGGGATTGAACCTGGGCCACGGCAGTGAAAACGCCAAGTCCTAACCACTGGACCACCAGGGAATTCCCTGGGATTTTGATAGGGATTGCGTTGACTTTGTAGATCACTTTGAATAATATTGACATCTTAACAATATTAAGTTTTCCAATCTGTGAACATGGGATATGTTTCTATTTATTTATGTCTTCTTTAATTTCTTTTAGTAGTATTTCATAGTTTTCATTGTACGAGTCTTTCACTTCCTTGATTAAATTAATTCCTAAGTATTTTATTCTTTTTGATGCTATTGTAAGTAGAATTGTTTTTGTAATTTCTTTTGCAGATTCTTCATTGTTAGTGTATAGAAATACAACTGTTTTTCATGTGTTGATTTGTATCCTGCTCAATTGCTGAATTCATTTATTCTCTCCAACAGGTTTGTGTGTGTGTGTGTGTGTGTGTGTGTGTGTGTAATCTTAAGAGTTTTCTACATGTAAGAGCATATCATCTGTAAACAGATAACATTTTACTTCCTTTCTTATTTGGATGTGTTTTCTTTTTCTTGCCTAATTGCTTTGGCTAGAACTTCCAGGACTATGTTGAATAGAAGTGATGAAAGCCAATATCCTTTCCTCGTTCTTTTTTTTTCCCAGCCGCGCCATGCAGGATCTTAGTTCCCTGATCAGGGATTGAACCCATGCCCCCTCCAGTGGAAGTCCCCCTTGTCTTGTTCTTGATCTTAGAGGAAAAGCTTTCAGTCTTTTACCATGGGGTATGATACTTGCTGTGGGTTTTTCTTATGGCTTTTGTTATGTGGAGGTAGTTTACTTCTGTTCCTAGTTTGTTGTGTGTTTTTATTATGAAAAAGTGTTGAATTTTGTCAAATGCCTTTCTGCATCAATTGATATGATCATGTGTTTTTCCCCCTTCATTCTGTTAATGTAGTGTATTACACCGAACAATCCCTCCCTTCCTCCCTCCCTTCCTTCCTTTTTTTTTTTTTTGATGAAATATGTTTGTGAACTTAACCACAGCAGAGTAGTATATTACCTAAATCTATGTGGAACAAATCTGGTGAAAAATTTTCTGATTAGAAAAGTTTAATAATATCATTTTCATTTCATTCCAAGGGATTGATGCTGAGTCATAGAAAACAAACATCAAACACGTAATTGTGCTTCATGTCCCTCAAAAGGCCTCATTCTCATATCATTGTTGTTTACTAGATATTTATCAACAATTATCTAATTGTCTTCAGATATTATAAATGAGACTCTAATGATAAAGTTAGAAATGTCAAGAACATGATCAATTTGCAACATATAGAAAGTAGAACCAAAGTACAGATGGAAATAATTCAAGGCCTATCATACATAACAAAACTGATGCTCAAGAATTGCCTAGTCACTTTGCTAAAACTGGTCTCTGAACCTTCTACACGGCTGCCCAGAAGATAAATATGCTGCACCTCTTATTCTTTTAAAAAGCCAAGGATGACCTTAGTCACGTATTTAGTATTACCTTTTCGCTATCTTTAAGAAGAAACCATGATGAAGCTTGCTAAAATTTTCTTGTGAGAAGTTCACAGGGATTTGTAGAACTACTTTGGGCAACAAAACTGGCTCTTTATTAGGCACCAATGAAAAGCAAATATTACATTGAATGTTGAAAAACTGTGCACTTAAATCTGGTTCTGCCACTTTCTTAGCCATGTTAATTTGGGCAAGTCATTTAGTGTTCTAGTTTTGTCATCAGTAAAACTGAAGTAATAATACCTAGCTCATAGGACTATTTATTCATTCATTCGGCCAATAGTTATTTGTTGAATGCCTATTGTGTGCCAGATGTTTTGATAGGCCCTGGAAATGCAGAAAGGATTGAGAAAGGCAGATTCCTAACTTTATGAAGCTTATATCTTAGTTGAGAAAATAGACATTGGAGAAATAATCAATTGCCTTTGTGGAAAATACGACATAGAACAGATATATGGGATATTGTGAGTTTTCTCTTGTAAGGAACACATGATTTAACATGTATATATGTATATATATATAATAATCTCATGCACATAATTGGGACTCAGAAGATGTGAATGTCATCTACCATAGCCACTCAGGTGTTTATTTACTGAGCTTGCATTTATTGGGCGTGTTCTGTATGTAAGGGGAGTATGTATAAGCAGGCATCATGGGTTATGTTTTTCCATTTCTCCCAAGAAGTATAGTACATTCATTTCACAATGATGTGTACATTATCAGGGTTGCACCAGTAGCAGTGTTAATCTATAGCAGTGTTAATTCAGTGTAATTAGAGTGAAGAGTGCGTAGAGAATAACACAGGAAGTGGCTATAAAATTAGATTGGGGGCAAATTATGATGGCCTTTACTACCTTATAAAGTTGTTAATTGCACATTCTATTTACCACTAAGCTAGGGGAATGCAAAGATGATCAATATCCAATTCTTGCCCTCAAATTGTGGAATCATACATGGACATAAATGATCACTCCTTGAAGCAAGTTGTAAAAGTGATGGAGGGATGTTTGGTGGGGAAATACTGAACATAGTATAAGTATGGAACTAAGCCAACTTAAGTCTCCAAATCAGAACACCGGTATCATAGTGTCAACTGCTTTTTTTTTCCTTTAGATATAATTGACATATAACATTATTTTGGTTTTAAGTGTACAGCACAATGATTCAATATTTGTGTATATTGTGAAATGACTACCACAATAAGTCTAGTTAACATCCATTGATCATGTTTTGTATGCTTAACCACCCTTGCAGTCTGTGAAAAAAATCCCACTTGTTCATGGTGTATAATCTTTTTAATATACCATTGAATTTTGCCTGCTAGTATTTCATTGAGAATTTTTGCATCAACATTCATAAGGGATATTGGTCTGTAGTTTTGTTGTAGTGTCTTTGTCTGGCATTGGTATCATGGTAATGCTGGCCTCATAGAATGAGTTAGGAAGTGTTCCTTCCTCTTCAGTTTTTTTGGAACAGCTTAGGAAGAATTGGTATTAATTCTTCTTTAAATGTTTGATAGAATTCACCGGTGAAGCCATCAGTTCCAGGACTTGTTGGGAGACTTTTAATTACTGATTCAATTTCCTTACTAGTTAGAGGTCTTTTCAGTTTTTCTATTTCTCTGTGATTTGGTCTTGGTAGGTGTTATGTTTCTAAGAATTTGTTTCATCCAGGTTATCCAATTTGCTGGTGTACAGTTGTTCATAGTACTCATTTTATAATCATTTTTATTTTTGTAGAAGTGCCAGTAATGTCTCTACTTGCATTTCTTTTTCTTTCTTTTTTTTTTTTTTTTTGCCATGCCACATGGCTTGTGGGATTTTAGTTCCCTGACCAGGGACTGAACCCGGGCCCTGGGCAGTGAAAGCGTGGAGTCCTAACCGCTGGACCAGGGAATTCCCTCTACTTGCATTTCTGATTTTAGTAATTTGAATCTTCTGTCTTTCTTTTTGTAGTCTGTCTAGCTAAAGGTTTCTCCATTTTGCTGATCTTTTTGAAGAACCAACTTTTGGTTTCATTGATTTCTGTAATAGTTTTTCTTTTCTCTGTTTCATTTGTCTCTGCTCAAATCTTTAGTCTTCCTCCCTTTTGCTAGCTTTGAGTTTAGTTTTTTCTTCTTTTTCTAGTTCCTTAAGTTGTAAAGTTAGGTTGTTGATTGGAGATTTTTCTTGTTTTTAAATGTAAGTTTTATATCTTTAGATTTCCCCCTTAACACTGCTTTCACTGGATCCTGCAAGTTTTGGTATGTTGTGTTTTCACTTTCATTTGCCTTTAAGTATTTTCTAATTTCCTTGTGATTTCTTCTTTGATCCATTGGTTTAAGAATGTGTTTTTTAATTTCCACAGTTTTGTGAATGTTCCAGTTTTACTTCTGTTGTTGATTTCTGACTTCATCCTGTTGTGGTTGGGGAGGAGATACTTTGTATGATGTCAGTCTTTTAAAATCTGTTGAGACTTAATATGTAACCTAACACATGGTCTATCCTGGAAAATGTCCCATGTGCATTTGAGAAGAATGTGTATGTTGTTGGGTAGAGTGTTCTGTAGATGTCTGTTAGATCTAGTTGATTTATTATGTTAAGTTCTCTATTTCCTTACGTATATTGTGTTTGGTTGTTCTATCATTGAGAGTAGGGTTTTGAGGTCTCCAGCTGTGATTGTAGGATTGTCTATTTCTCCCTTCAATTCTGTCAGTTTTTGCTTCATATGTTTTGCTTGTCTGTTATTAGGTACATCAGTGTATATAATTGTTATATTTTCTTGCTGTATTAAAACTTTTATTAATGTACAACATCCTTTTTTGTCTCTTGTAGCCTTTTTTGAAAAAAAGTCAATTTTGTCTGATATTAGTATAGCTACTCCTGTTCTCTTTTAGTTACTAATTGCATGGAATGTAAATATTTTTCCATCCTTTTACTTTCTTTTTTTTTTTAATTTTTAAAATTTTATTTTTGGCTGCGTTGGGTCTTCATTGATGCACGTGGGCTTTTCTCTTGTTATGGCGAGCAGGGGCTACTCTTTGTTGCAGTGTGTGGCCTTCTCATTGCAGTGGCTTCTCTTGTTGTGGAGCACGGGCTCTAGGTGCACGGGCTTCAGTAGTTGCAGGTTGCAGGCTTCAGAGCTTAGGCTCAATAGTTGTGCTGCATGGGCTTAGTTGCTCCACGGCATGTGGGATCTTCCCAGACCAGGGATCAAACCCATGTCCCCTGCATTGGCAGGAGGATTCTTAACCACTGCGCCACCAGGGAAGTCCCCATCCTTTTACTTTCAATCTGTATATGTCTTTGAATCTAAAGTGAGTCTCTTGTATATAGCATGTAGTTGGATCATATGCTTTTATCCATTCTGCCAATCTCTGTCTTTTAATTGGAGATTTTAATCCATTTACATTTAAAGTAATTACTGATATGGATGAAATACTTGTTATTTTGCTATTTGTTTTCTGTATGCCTTATAGCTTTTTTTTTCTTATAGCTTTTTTTGTTTCTCATGTTCTGCATTACTATCTTTTATGTTTGATTTTTTAAATTGTGAAATATTTAAATTCCTTTCTCATTTTTTTGTGGGTATATTCTGAACTATTTTCTTTGTGTTTACCATGGGAATTACGTTTAATATCCGAAAGTTGTAACACTAATTTGAATTTATACCAGCTTAATAAGTTCAATAACATACAAAACCCCTGCTCCCTTATAGCTAAACCCCACCCCTTTTGGTTGTTGATGTCACAGAATTAAATCTTCATACATTGTGTGCCCTCAAACATAAATTAATCTTTTAAATGCATTAGTCTCCTAAATTATGTAGGAAATAACGTTTGGAGTTACAAATCAAAATTACAGTAATACTAACTTGTAGACTAATAATTTAAAAAATATATATATATTTATATTAGTCTCTTTTTTTTTTAAATTAATTAATTAATTTATTTATTTATGGCTGTGTTGGGTCTTCGTTTCTGTGCGAGGGCTTTCTCCAGTTGTGGCAAGCGGGGGCCACTCTTCATCGCGGTGCGCGGGCCTCTCACTATCGCGGCCTCTCTTGTTGCGGAGCACAGGCTCCAGACGCGCAGGCTCAGTAATTGTGGCTCGCGGGCCCAGCTGTTCTGCGGCATGTGGGATCTTCCCAGACCAGGGCTCGAACCCGTGTCCCCTGCATTGGCAGGCAGATTCTCAACCACTGCGCCACCAGGGAAGCCCCTATATTAGTCTCTTAAATCATGTGGAAAACAAAAAAAAAGTTATAAACTGTTGTTACAATAATACTAGCTTTTATAATTGCCCATGTCTTTACCTTTATTGACATCTTTATTTCTTCATATAGCGTTGAGTATTTCTTCATATAGCGTTGAGTTACTGTCCTTTGAGTTAGTGTCATTTCAGTTCACTCTACAGGACTCCCTTGAGCATTTCTTGCAGGGCAGGTCTAGTGGTAACAAACTCCCTCAGCTTTGGTTTATGTGGGAATGTCTTAATTTCTCCCTTGCTTTTGAAAGACTGTTTTGCTGGATATAGGATTCTTGGTTGACAGTTTTTTTCTTTTTTAAAGTATTTATTTATTTATTTATTTATTTTATTTGGCTGCATCAGGTCTTAGTTGGAGCACGTGGGATCTTTGTTGCAGCATGCGGGATCTTTTGTTGCGGTGCGTGGGCTTCTCTAGTTGTGACGTGCAGGCTTCTCTAGTTGTGACGTGTGGGCTTCTCTAGTTGCAGCACATGGGCTTCTCCCTAGTTGTGACGTGCAGGCTTCTCTAGTTGTGACGTGTGGGCTTCTCTAGTTGCAGCACATGGGCTTCTCCCTAGTTGTGGTGCATGGCTCCAGAGTGCGTGGGCTCAGTAGTTGTGGCACGTGGGCTGTCCAGTTGTGGCACGCGGGCTCTAGAGTGCGTGGGCTCAGTAGTTGCTGCGGGTGGGCTTAGTTGCCCCACGGCATGTAGGATCTTAGTCCCCTGACCAGGGATCGAACCTGCGTCCCCTGCATTGGAAGGCAGATTCTTTACCACTGGACCACTAGAGAAGTCCCCAGCTGTTTTTTTTCTTTTAGCACTTTGAATATATAGGCCCACTGCCTCTGGCTTCCAAAGTGTCTGATGAGAAATCTGCTAATAATCGTATTAAGGATCTCTTCTATGTGATATGTTGCTTTTCTCTTGCTTCTTTCAAGATTCCTCTTTTTATCTTTGGCTTTCTAAAGTTTGATTATAATGTGTCTTGGTCTTTTTGACTTCATCTTACTTGGAGTGTATTGAGCTTCTTGGATGTTTAGATTCATGTCTTTCATCACATTTGGGAAGTTTTGAACCATTATTTCTTATTTATTTATGGCTGTGTTGTGTCTTCGTTGTGGTGCACGGGCTTCTCATTGCTGTGGCTTCTCTTGTTGTGGAGCACGGGCTCTAGGCGTGTGGGCTCAGTAGTTGTGGCTCACAGGCTCTAGAGCACAGGCTCAGTAGTTGTGGCGCACGGGCTTAGTTGCTCTGCGGCATGTGGGATCTCCCCGGACCAGGGCTCGAACCCGTGTCCCCTGCATTGGCAGGCGGATTCTTAACCACTGCACCACCAGGGAAGCCCCAGCCATTATTTCTTCAAGTATTCTTTCTGCCCCTTTCTCTCTCGCTTCTGCTTCTGGGACTCCCACAATGTGTATGTTGGTCTGCTTAATGGTGTCCCACAGGACCCTTAGGCTCTGTTTACTTTCCTTGAATCTTGATAATTTTCATTGTCCTGTTTTCAAGTTTGCTGATTCTTCTACTGATCAAATCTGCCTTTGAATACCTCCAGTGAATTTTTAAATTTCAGTTAATGTACTTTTTAGCTCCACAATTTTTTTGGTTTCTTTTTAGGTTTTCTATTTCTTTATTCGTATTTCCATTTTATTCCTACATTGCTTTCTTGACTTTCTCCACATCTTCTTTTAGTTTTTTTTTTTTTTAAACATCTTTATTGAAGTATAATTGCTTTACAATGGTGTGTTACTTTCTGCTTTATAACAAAGTGAATCAGTTATACATATACATATGTTCCCATATCTCTTCCCTCTTGCATCTCCCTCCCTCCCACCCTCCCTATCCCACCCCTCTAGGTGGTCACAAAGCACCGAGCTGATCTCCCTGTGCTATGCGGCTGCTTCCCACTAGCTATCTATTTTACATTTGGTAGTGTATATATGTCCATGCCACTCTCTCACCCTGTCACATCTCACCCCTACCCCTCCCCATATCCTCAAGTCCATTCTCTAGTAGGTCTGTGTCTTTATTCCCGTCTTGCCACTAGGTTCTTCATGACCTTTTTTTTTTCCCTTAGATTCCATATATATGTGTTAGCATACTGTATTTCTTTTTCTCTTTCTGACTTACTTCACTCTGTATGACAGACTCTAACTCCATCCACCTCATTACAAATACCTCCATTTCATTTCTTTTTATGGCTGAGTAATATTCCATTGTATATATGTGCCACATCTTCTTTATCCATTCATCCGATGAGGGACACCTAGGTTGCTTCCATGTCCTGGCTATTGTAAACAGAGCTGCAATGAATATTTTGGTACATGACTCTTTCTGAATTATGGTTTTCTCAGGGTATATGCTCAGTAGTAGGATTGCTGGGTCGTATGGTAGTTCTATTTTTAGTTTTTTAAGGAACCTCCATACTGTTCTCCATAGTGGCTGTATCAATTTACATTCCCACCAACAGTGCAAGAGTGTTCCCTTTTCTCCACACCCTCTCCAGCATTTATTGTTTCTAGATTTTTTGATGATGGCCATTCTGACCGGTGTGAGATGATACCTCATTGTAGTTTTGATTTGCATTTCTCTAATGATTAATGATGTTGAGCATTCTTTCATGTGTCTGTTGGCAATCTGTATATCTTCTTTGGAGAAATGTCTATTTAGGTCTTCTGCCCATTTTTGGATTGGGTTGTTCATTTTTTTGTTATTGAGCTGCATGAGCTGCTTGTAAATCTTGGAGATTAATCCTTTGTCAGTTGCTTCATTTGCAAATATTTTCTCCCATTCTGAGGGTTGTCTTTTGGTCTTGTTTATGGTTTCCTTTGCTGTGCAAAAGCTTTTCAGTTTCATTAGGTCCCATTTGTTTATTTGTGTTTTTATTTCCATTTCTCTAGGACCTGGGTCAAAAAGGATCTTGCTGTGATTTATGTCATAGAGTGTTCTGCCTATGTTTTCCTCTAAGAGTTTGATAGTGTCTGGCCTTACACTTAGGTCTTTAATCCATTTTGAGTTTATTTTTGTGTATGGTGTCAGGGAGTGTTCTAATTTCATACTTTTACACGTACCTGTCCAATTTTCCCAGCACCACTTATTGAAGAGGCTGTCTTTTCTCCACTGTATATGCTTGCCTCCTTTATCAAAGATAAGGTGACCATATGTGCGTGGGCTTATCTCTGGGCTTTCTATCCTGTTCCATTGATCTATATTTCTGTTTTTGTGCCAGTACCAAACTGTCTTGATTACTGTAGCTTTGTAATATAGTCTGAAGTCAGGGAGCCTGATTCCTCCAGCTCCATTTTTCGTTCTCGAGATTGCTTTGGCTATTCGGGGTCTTTTGTGTTTCCATACAAATTGTGAAATTTTTTGTTCTAGTTCTGTGAAAAATGCCAGTGGTAGTTTGATAGGGATTGCATTGAATCTGTAGATTGCTTTGGGTAGCAGAGTCATTTTCACAATGTTGATTCTTCCAATCCAAGAACATGGTATATCTCTCCATCTATTTGTATCATCTTTAATTTCTTTCATCAGTGTCCTGTAATTTTCTGCATACAGGTCTTTTGTCTCCTTAGGTAGGTTTATTCCTAGATATTTTATTCTTTTTGTTGCAATGGTAAACGGGAGTGTTTTCTTAATTTCACTTTCAGATTTTTCATCATTAGTATACAGGAATGCAAGAGATTTCTGTGCATTAATTTTGTATCCTGCTACTTTACCAAATTCATTGATTAGTTCTAGTAGTTTTCTGGTAGCATCTTTAGGATTCTCTATGTATAGTATCATGTCATCTGCAAACAGTGACAGCTTTACTTCTTCTTTTCCGATTTGGATTCCTTTTATTTCTTTTTCTTCTCTGATTGCTGTGGCTAACACTTCCAAAACTATGTTGAATAATAGTGGTGAGAGTGGGCAACCTTGTCTTGTTCCTGATCTTAGTGGAAATGGTTTCAGTTTTTCACCATTGAGGACAATGTTGGCTGTGGGTTTGTCATATACGGCCTTTATTATGTTGAGGAAAGTTCCCTCTATGCCTACTTTCTGCAGGACTTTTATCATAAATGGGTGTTGAATTTTGTCAAAAGCTTTCTCTGCATCTATTGAGATGATCATATGGTTTTTCTCCTTCAATTTGTTAGTATGATGTATCACGTTGATTGATTTGCGTATATTGAAGAATCCTTGCATTCCTGGAATAAACTCCACTTGATCATGGTGTATAATCCTTTTAATGTGCTGTTGGATTCTGTTTGCTAGTATTTTGTTGAGGATTTTTGCATCTATGTTCATCAGTGATATTGGCCTGTAGTTTTCTTTCTTTGTGACATCTTTGTCTGGTTTTGGTATCAGGGTGATGGTGGCCTCGTAGAATGAGTTGGGGAGTGTTCCTCCCTCTGCAATATTTTGGAAGAGTTTGAGAAGGATAGGTGTTAGCTCTTCTCTAAATTGTTGGAAGATTTTTAATCACAGTTTCAATTTCAGTGCTTGTGATTGGTCTGTTCATATTTTCTATTTCTTCCTGGTTCAGTCTCGGCAGGTTGTGCATTTCTAAGAATCTGTCCATTTCTTCCAGGTTGTCCATTTTATTGGCATAGGGTTTCTTGTAGTAATCTCTCATGATCGTTTGTATTTCTGAAGTGTCAGTGGTTACTTCTCCTTTTTATTTCTAATTCTATTGATTTGAGTCTTCTCCCTTTTTCTCTTGATGAGTCTGGCTAATGGTTTATCAATTTTGTTTATCTTCTCAAAGAACCAGCTTTTAGTTTCATTGATTTTTGCTATTGTTTCCTTCATTTCTTTTTCATTTATTTCTGATCTGATCTTTATGATTTCTTTCCTTCTGCTAGCTTTGGGGTTTTTTTGTTCTTCTTTCTCTAATTGCTTTAGGTGCAAGGTTAGGTTGTTTATTCGAGATGTTTCCTGTTTCTTGATGTAGGCTTGTATTGCTATAAACTTCCCTCTTAGAACTGCTTTTGCTGCATCCCATAGGTTTTGGGTCGTCTGTGTCTCCATTGTCATTTGTTTCTAGGTATTTTTTGATTTCCCCTTTGATTTCGTCAGTGATCACTTCGTTATTAAGTAGTGTATTGTGTAGCCTCCATGTGTTTGTATTTTTTACAGATCTTTTCCTGTAATTGATATCTAGTCTCATAGCGTTGTGGTCAGAAAAGATACTTGATACAATTTCAATTTTTTTAAATTTACCAAGGCTTGATTTGTGACCCAAGATATGGTCTATCCTGGAGAATGTTCCATGAGCACTTGAGAAAAATGTGTATTCTGTTGTTTTTGGGTGGAATGTCCTATAAATATCAATTAAGTCCATCTTGTTTAATGTATCATTTAAAGCTTGTGTTTCCTTATTTATTTTCATTTTGGATGATCTGTCCATTGGTGAAAGTGGGGTGTTAAAGTCCCCTACTATGATTGTGTTACTGTCGATTTCCCCTTTTATGGCTGTTAGTATTTGCCTTATGTATTGAGGTGCTCCTATGTTGGGTGCATAAATATTTACAATTGTTATACCTTCCTCTTGGATCGATCCCTTGATCATTATGGAGTGTCCTTCTTTGTCTCTTGTAATAGTCTTTATTTTAAAGTCTATTTTGTCTGATATGAGAATTGCTACTCCAGCTTTCTTTTGATTTCCATTTGCATGGAATATCTTTTTCCATCCCCTCACTTTCAGTCTGTATGTGCCCCTAGTTCTGAAGTGGGTCTCTTGTAGACAGCATATATATGGGTCTTGTTTTTGTATCCATTCAGCCAGTCTGTGTCTTTTGGTGGGAGCATTTAATCCATTTACATTTAAGGTAATTATCGATATGTATGTTCCTATTCCCATTTTCTTAAATGTTTTGGGTTTGTTATTGTAGGTGTTTTCCTTCTCTTGTGTTTCTTGCCTAGAGAAGTTCCTTTAGCGTTTGTTGTAAAGCTGGTTTGGTGGTGCTGAACTCTCTCAGCTTTCGCTTGTCTGTGAAGGTTTTAATTTCTCCATCAAATCTGAATGAGATCCTTGCTGGGTAGAGTAATCTTGGTTGTAGGTTTTTCTCCTTCATCACTTTAAGTATATCCTGCCACTCCCTTCTGGCTTGCAGAGTTTCTGCTGAAAGATCAGCTGTTAACCTTATGGGGATGCCCTTGTGTGTTATTTGTTGTTTTTCCCTTGCTGCTTTTAATATGTTTTCTTTATATTTAATTTTTGATAGTTTGATTAATATGTGTCTTGGTGTGTTTCTCCTTGGATTTATCCTGTATGGGACTCTCTGTGCTTCCAGGACTTGATTAACTATTTCCTTTCCCATATTAGGTAAGTTTTCAACTATAATCTCTTCAAATATTTTCTCAGTCCCTTTCTTTTTCTCTTCTTCTTCTGGGACCCCTATAATTCGAATGTTGGTGCGTTTAATGTTGTCCCAGACGTCTCTGAGACTGTCCTCAGTTCTTTTCATTCTTTTTTCTTTATTCTGCTCTGCAGTAGTTATTTCCACCATTTTATCTTCCAGGTGACTTATCCGTTCTTCTGCCTCAGTTATTCTGCTATTGATCCCATCTAGAGTATTTTTAATTTCATTTATTGTGCTTTTCATCGTTGCTTGGTTCCTCTTTAGTTCTTCTACGTCCTTGTTAAATGTTTCTTGCATTTTGTCTATTCTATTTCCAAGATTTTGGATCATCCATACTATCATTATTCTGAATTCTTTTTCAGGTAGACTACCTATTTCCTCTTCATTTGTTAGGTCTGGTGTGTTTTGACCCTGCTGCTTCATCTGCTGTGTGTTTTTCTGTCTTCTCATTTTGCTTATCTTACTGTGTTTGGGGTCTCCTTTTCACAGGCTGCAGGTTCGTAGTTCCCGTTGTTTTTGGTATCTGTCCCCAGTGGCTAAGGTTGGTTCAGTGGGTTGTGTAGGTTTCCTGGTGGAGGGAACTAGTGCCTGTGTTCTGGTGGATGAGGCTGGATCTTGTCTTTCTGGTGGGCACGTCCACATCTGGTGGTGTGTTTTGGGGTGTCTGTGGCCTTATTATGATTTTAGGCAGCCTCTCTGTTAATGGATGGGGCTATGTTCCTGTCTTGTTAGTTGTTTGGCATAAGGTGTCCAGCAATGTAGCTTGCTGGTCGTTGAGTGAAGCTGGGTCTTGATGTTGAGATGGAGATCTCTGAGAGATTTTTGCCGTTTGGTATTACGTGGAGCTGGGAGGTCTCTTGTGGACCAGTGTCCTGAAGTTGGCTCTCCCACCTCAGAGGCACAGCCCTGATGCCTGGCTGGAGCACCAAGAGCCTTTCATCCACACGGCTCAGAATAAAAGGGAGAAAAAAATAGAAAGAAAGAAAGAAAGAGGATAAAATAAAATAAAATAAAGCTATTATAATAAAAAATAAGAAAAAAAATTATTAAGAATAAATTTATTAAGAAAATTTTTTTTAATTTTTAAAAATAGATTTATTAATTTTTTATAATAAGAAATAAGAAAAAAATTAAGAAAAAAATTTATTAAGAAAAATTTTTTTAATTTTTTAAAATAAAAAATATGAAAAAACTTATTTAAAAATGTTTTTTCAATTTTTTAAAAATAGAAAATAAGGAAAAAATTATTAAGAAAACATTTTTTAGGGAAAAAAATTTTTTTAAGTTAAAAACAACAACAACAACAACAAAAAAAACGGACGGACCTAACCCTAGGACTAACGGTGAGAGCAAAGCTATACGGACAAAATCTCACCCAGAAGCATACACATATACACTCACAAAAAAAGGAGAAGGGGAAAAATTAATATATCCTGCTCCCAAAGTCCACCTCCTAAATTTGGGATGATTCGTTGTCTATTCAGATATTCCACAGATGCAGGCACATCAAGTTATTTGTGGAGCTTTAATCCGCTGCTTCTGAGGCTGCTGGGAGAGATTTCCCTTTCTCTTCTTTGTTCGTACAGCTCCCGGGGTTCAGCTTTGGATTTGGACCTGCCTCTGCGTGTAGGTCGCCTGAGGGCGTCTGTTCCCCGCCCAGACAGAACGGGGTTAAAGGAGCAGCTGATTCGGGGGCTCTGGCTCAGTCAGGCCGGGGGGAGGGAGGGGTACGGAGGAGGCGGGGCGAGCCTGCGGCGGCAGAAGCCGGCGTGACGTTGCAGCAGCCTGAGGCGCGCCGTGCGTTCTCCCGGGGAAGTTGTCCCCGGATCACGGGACCCTGGCCGCGGCGGGCTGCACCGGCTCCCGGGAGGGGCGGCGCGGAGAGCGACCCGCGCCCCCACACAGGCCTTCTGGCGGCGGCAGCAGCAGCCCTAGCGTCCCACGCCCGCCTCTGGGGTCCGCGCTGACAGCCGCGGCTCGCGCCCGTCTCTGGAGCTCGTTTAGGCGGCGCTCTGAATCCCCTCTCCTTGCGCGCCGCGAAACAAAGAGGCAAGAAAAAGTCTCTTGCCTCTTCGGCAGCTGCAGACTTTTTCTCGGGCTCCCTCCCGGCTAGCTGTGGTGCGCTAGCCCCTTCAGGCTGTGTTCCCGCCGCCAACCCCAGTCCTCTCCCTGTGATCCGACCGAGCCTCAGCTCCCAGCCCCCGCCCGCCCCGGCGGGTGAGCAGACAAGCCTCTTGGGCTGGTGAGTGCTGCTCGGCGCCGAGCCTCTGTGCGGGAATCTCTCCGTTTTTCCCTCTGCGTCCCTGTTGCTGTGGGATCCGCGCTGATAGCCGCGGCTCGCGCCCGTCTCTGGAGCTCGTTTAGGCGGCGCTCTGAATCCCCTCTCCTTGCGCGCCGCGAAACAGAGGCAAGAAAAATTCTCTTGCCTCTTTGGCAGCTGCAGTCTTTTTCCCGGACTCCCTCCCGGCTAGCACCGAAGCCCGAGCCCCAGCTCCCAGGCCCCGCCCGCCCCGGCGGCTGAGCAGACAAGCCTCTCGGGCTGGTGAGTGCCGCTCGGCACCGATCCTCCGTGTGGGAATCTCTCCGCTTTGCCCTCCGCACCCCTGTGGCTGCGCTCTCCTCCGTGGCTCCGAAGCTTCCCCCCTCTGCCACCCGCAGTCTCTGCCCGCGAAGGGCCTTCCTAGTGTGTGGAAACCTTTCCTCCTTCACGGCTCCCTCCCACTGGTGCAGGTCCCGTCCCTATTCTTTTGTCTCTGTTATTTCTTTTTTCTTTTGCCCTACCCAAGTACGTGGGGATTTTCTTGCCTTTTGGGAGGTCTGACGTCTTCTGCCAGCGTTCAGTGGGTGTTCTGTAGGAGCAGTTCCACGTGTAGATGTATTTCTACTGTATCTGTGGGAAGGAAGGTGATCTCCGCGTCTTACTCTTCCGCCATCTTGCTCCTCCCTCTTCTTTTAGTTTTTTGAGCATCTTTAAGATGGTTGTTTTAGAGTCCTTGTCTAGAAGATCCACCATCAGGTCTTTTTCAGGGACAGCTTCTGTTGATTTATTTTTTCCTTTGAATGGGCCGTATTTTCCTGTGTCTTTGAGTGCCTTGTGCTTTTTTTGTTGTTGTTTGTTTAAAACTGGACATTTGGATCTAATAATGTGGTATCTCTGGAAATCAGATTACTCTCGTTCCCTAGGATTTGCTGTTTTTGTTTTTCTTTGGTTGTTGTAGATTGTCTCTGTACCAGGGATCAGCCTGAGGCATAAATTAAGGTTTTCTCAGCCTGTACCTGGGAATGTGTGGTCACTTTCAAATTTTCCCCTTTTATGTAGTTGCTTTTGAATATCCTAGTCTTAAAGTCTGGCTCCCTAAAGCAGAAAAAGAAAAATTAAAAGGGGAAGGGAAGGGCACTGGCCCTTTAAATCCCATAGCACTTCAGCTGGAGGGGGAGGGTCCTGTAGCAATGGGGGAGGTGCAACGATGGCCACCTGCCTGTTTGGCTGCACCTCTGTGATCAGAAGCAGGAAGCAGCGGTCAGAGCACAGATCCCCAGTATTTGGAGGACAGGGTCTTTTTTGCCCACCTTGGCTCCTGCAAGCTGTGTGCAGGCTGCTCCAGAAACAGGTGTATGGCCTCCAGTGGCATGGCTAGGGGTGGGATGGGTAGCTGCTACTGTAGGAAGAGCTGAAATTGAGTGAAATTAACCTCAATTTACTGTCCAAGTCCTCATATGGAAGTTGCAAGTCTTTAGGACTTGAGATCCAAAATGGTCACACCAGACAGATTTCTGCCAGTGCACTGTTTTTCAGGTGAGGAGAAGATTCCCGGTGCTCCCTCCTCTGCCATATTCCCAGAACCTTCCAGGCCGTGCTCGTTTTTGTCCGTACCTGTTTGCCTGCTTCCCCCTGCACTCTTCCAGTGGGGAGGAGGTGTGCTGTGTCCTCATCAGTGCCTCCCCCGGCACATCTTCAGTGCTTGGCACTTGTGGTGAAGGCCCAGTGAGTTGACTTTTCTTAAATTCCCTGCTTGCTCCTGTTATCTCACTCCCCCTTCAGCTGCTGGTTACAAGGTAACCATGGGCTGGGCTGCAGTCTGCACATGGCCAGCCACTGAGGGCTGCCCAGGAAGGAGAGAGAAGAGGACTATGCGGGCTGGATAGTGTCTCCCCAAATTCCTTTCCACCTGGAACCTGTGATTATGACCTTATTTGGAAGTAGGGTCTTTGCAGGGGTAATATATAGAAATGAAGTCATACTGGCCTAGCGTGGACCCTAATCCAGTGACTGGTGTCCTTACAAGACAGCCACGTGAAGATGGGGGCAGAGATTGGAGGGAGGCATGTACAAGCCGAGGGTTACCAGCAACCCGCAGAAGCTGGAAGAGACGAGGAAGCATTCTTCCCTAGAGTCCCCGGAAGGCACATGGCCTGCTGACACCTGGATTTTGGACCTCTAGCCTGTGAGAGGATACATTTCTATTGTTTTAAGTTACCTAGTTTGTGGACTTTGTTACGGCAGCCCGAGCAGACTAAGAAAGGGACGAAGGCCAAGAGGCTACGCCTCTTATTTTTAAGGTTGATCCACAAGACTATTAATAGAATTCCTCACACTTTTGTGTCCTGAGAGTGGAGCCATGGGATTTTAGGTCCCAGTGACAGGGTCTCCCAGGGGTCATTGGCCATTTGCTGACTTCTGTGCATCATGTCTGTGTGTGTAATGCCGGGATTCTAGGACAGGCCTTGCTTTTTGCCAACAGTGGTCTATGTTCTGTGTCCTAAGAACTGTTACTGATTGGACAAGGGCACTTAGCCAGATGAGCCAGTATGCGTCTCTCCAACTTCAGAGCAAGCAACGAGTGCCCAAAACCTGGGGGCTCCAGGGGTCCTGGGGCCTCTCACGCTGTGGAGGGGAGGGCAGGTCAGGCAGCCCTCTTGGGGGGTGGGTCGCCCTACAGTGCAGTGCACCACCTCCTGGTGGTCTTGCCTTTGCTTCTCTAGCTCTGGCAGTTTCCCAGCGGTGAGGGAAAAAGCCAGCCCCAGGTATGGTATATGTTGTCACCCAGCAAGTCTCCACGAGAGCCAGATCATTTCTAAACTGGTGTTTGAAAGAGGATTTTTAAGACAGACAATAAGGGCCTGTGAGTCCTTCCGATTCAACTAATCTCACCGCCAGAGTCAGCTGCGTGTTCGTGGTTTTCAGTCTCTGTGTTGTAAACAGGTTGAGAACAAGGCCCAGGTCCTGGCCGTTGTACCCCCAGTCTTCTCATTTACTGGGGATCCTCATGGGGCTGGGCTGGACCCAGGGCTGGGGTGTGGCGACGAGAGAGAGTGTGTCCTTGGGAAGCTCCATGAGCCCCCGAAGCCCGGGGACCTTCTGCCCCATTGTTTCTCTTACTGTCTCCGTTTGACCAGCAAGGAAAGATGCTCGGAAATCAGGTGTTGCTTGAAGTCCCCCAGCCTCAGAGGGTGCAAGGGAGCTGTGGTAGGTGGAGGTGTCGAGACTGGGGTGCCACTGCCTCCTTACCTGGGCACTCCAGCAGCCACCTGGATCCCGTGAGCCTCAGTTTGCCCATCTGTGGAACGGGAGACATGATAGCAGCTGTCTCGTAGGATGTGTGGAGACTGCATGGTTGGTGCATTTGCTGCTGCTGCTGTCCATGCGGTTATCGTAGGGACTTAGAAGTCTGTGAAATGTATGATTCCATGGGCGACCAGCCTTCGCTGGTATTACAGACTTTCTCTCTGTGTTTGTATTGTACGTATTTGTATATATATTGATACCTCTTTTATATGCATAACATGTATTTACTCTGAATACACTTCAGTATCAGATAAAGGCAAGGATAGAGACGTTTCTCTGTTGCGCTGCTGAAATCACAGCTTTTGATTTGAATAACTCTAAAATGTAATGAAAGTCCACTCTCAGGGCAGGTCTCTCTTTACCATCTGTGTCTACTCCAGGTACACTTCTGAGCCACTGTGGAGGGCGACTAGGTCCAGCTCGGGGGAGTGTGGCATGTCTATCCCGCCAGTAGTGACAAGGCCACCCCAGAGCTGTGATGCTGGCAGGGGAAGACGAGTCCACGGCGGGCCTGGCATCTGTGACACTGTGGAGGGAGGGGCTCCTGCTGCGTTTTCCACAGTAAGGACGTGGGACAGGGGCCTTGACCAGCTGGCACTGCCTTCAAAAGCGGCCAGTTTTTAAAGAGAACAAATAAATCCAAGGCCAGGAAACAATCAGCAGTGAGAGCCGGAGCTTTCGTTGGGGTTTGGCGTTCTTTTTCCTGTTTATAGTGTTTTATGCTTAGAAGGCTATAGTTGGTTCTCAGCTGTGTAAATGCCCCATCGCACTGTCTGGACGTGGCTTCACCCAGACCAAGTGACTTGGCACCAGCCGGCAGCCCCAGCTGTGTGGACAGGCTCAGAAGGCCATGCCTGGCGGCCCCCAGCGCCCCCTTCCCAGTCCTGCAGGTGCAGCCTGGTGCTGAAGGGCCATCTGCTGGGAGGAGGTGTGGATGCCCACCGGCCAGCTTGCAGGGAGAGGCCTCTTCTCCTCCTTTGGTTCAGGGGTGAGGTCGTCGGGGCCAAAAGGTGGAAAAATGAAAGTAATGACCTTCCAAGAGTGGCTGTCACCTGGCACCCCTGAGATTGTGACATCTGTGAGTCGAGGGTAGGGAGGTGTGATGGCGTGACGGAGTGCCAACGCCACACGCCTTGGGGCGGAAGTCCCAGCTGACGGGCTCATTCCCAGTGATGTGTCACACCCGTCGTCACCAGTCCTGCTTCTTCCGCACCTGGTGGTGGACGTTTCCCACTCGCTGGGGCCCGACCTCCTCATCTCCCCCGCCGCCCTCACGGTTTGCCTCGCCAGCTGCCAGGCCTCTGCTCTTTCCTGTTGTGAGTCCCTGTTGTGAAGTGCGGATCTAGAACAGCCTGTTCCTCTAGGCCTTTGCTAAGAGAGCCAAACCTGTCATTCTAACTGCAGTTTTTCTTCTTTCCTCTTTTTCTGTTCATTTCTAGAGCGAAGTCCAAGGAAAATGGGAAGGAGAGGACTCTTAAAAATTCCCTGAGGGAATTCCCTGGGGTGGGGTCCAGTGGTTACGACCTGGCGCTTTCACTGCCAAGGGCCTGGGTTCGATCCCTGGTCGGGGAACTAAGATCCCGCAAGCCACGCAATGCGGCCAAAAAAAAAAAAAAAAAAATTCCCTGAGAGAGGGCGAGGTTTCCAGAACGTTTTCTGGGTCACCTGGTTGGAGTGATTTGGTCACATGCTGGGCTTATCCATGGATTGGTTGTCACAGATGCACGGGGTGTTTGGGTGCAGGAGCGTGGGGAGCAGCCCTTGCCTCGGGGATGCGGGTGTGGGCCCAGGGAGCCAGGCTGCGATCCGGAGACAGGCTGTGTTCCTGAGTTCCACCAATTATTTTTTTGTTTTATTAATTTATTTTGTTGAGGTGTAGTTGATTTACAATGTTGCATTAATTTCTACTATACAGCAAAGTGATTCACTGACACACACACACACACGTATATACATACATTCTTTTTTGTATTCTCTTTCATTATGGTTTATCACAGGATATTGAATATAGTTCCCTGTGCTATCCAGTAGGACCTGGTTGTTTACCTATTCTCTATATAATAATGTGCACCTGCTAATCCCAAACTCCCAATCCATCCCTCCCCCACCTGACCTCCCCCTTGGCCACCACAAGTCTGCTCTCTACGTCTGTGGGTCTGTTTCTGTTTCGTAGATAAGTTCATTTGTGCCATATTTTAGATTCCACATATAAAGTGATATGATACGGTATTTGTCTTTCTCTTTCTGACTTTATTTAGTATGATAATCTCTAGGTCCATCCCACCAATTATTTCTTAACCCCAGTCTTAAAAACAATCCCAGCCATGTGACTTCTGGGCATTTATCCCGTGGCTGTATTTGCATAAGGGCACAAGGAAGCAGCCACATGTCTGCCAGCTGGAGGTGTGTGTTCAGTAAATCTGGAATCTGTCGTGAAGCTCCAGGCTGTGGTTGAAAAGAACAAGGCAGGTTCTGTGCTGCTGTGGAATAAGGCATATTGCTAAGGAGGAAAAAAGCAAGGTGCCGAACAGTGTTGTAGCATCCGTTTGTGTAAAAATACATGTGTTATAGATGCTTATAAACACTCTGGAAAGGTCTGTGCCCGAATAGTGAGTAGTTGCCTCTGGAGAGTGAAGCTGGGGGCAGAGGAGCTGGTGGGAGAGAGGAGTTTAAGTTTTCATTTGATTTCCTTCTGTATGTTTGAATTTTTTATAACCATGCACATGTTTTTGTTTTAAAGCAGTTAAGAGAGTAGTAATTCAGGGTTCCGTTAGTAATATGGCCCTGTATTCCATTCCACTGTGGTAAGAAGGTTCTCGGTTCCTGGTGTCCATCCCTCCTCGTGAGCACGCAGGAGGTGAGCTTGAGCACTTCCCCGAGTGGAGCCCAGATCCTTCTCCTGCCACTTCCTCACGTGGAGCTCAGGCTCAACCCTGACTTTTCTGAAGCTGTTTTTTCATTTGTAGGATGGACTGGTTCATCCTGCTTCACCTCCCTTATGTACTGTTTATGCTGGAGATTACTTTGAAAATGGGAAAGCACAAAACTAAGGCTGGGTTTAAAGCAAATTGTAATTTTAAGGACTTTTTAAAAAAAATTAATTGGGGTTGGGTATATTAGTTTCCTAGAACTGCTGTAACAAAGTACCATAAACTGGGTGGTTTACAACAACCGATGCTTCATCTTTCGCTGTTCTAGAGGCCAGAAGCCCAAAATCAGGGTGTCGCTGGCAGAGACGTGCTCCCTCTGAGGCTCTGGGGGAGGGCCCTTCTTTTTCTTTTGCAACTTCCGGTGGCTGTCGGCATCCCTGGTGTTCTTTGGCTTGTGGACACATCACTCCAGTCTCTGCCTCTGTCGACATGTGGCCTTCTTCTGTATCTGTGTCCATGTTTCCTTCTTCTTATGAGGACACTAGTCATTGGATTAGAGTCCATTCTAATCCAGTATGACTTCATCTTAGCTAACTGCATCTTCACAGACCCTATTTCTAAATAAAGTCACATTCCCAAGTATCGGGGGTTAGGGCGTGGGCATATCTTTTGGGGGGCTACCCACTGCAGTGGAGTTTCTACCCTTCCCATCAAGAAGTATTTGGAATTGCCGCACTTAGTAATTTGATGATGTAAAACCTAACATTATGAATTTGCTCATGAAAATAGAATTTTAGATGAAGTTTCAGATAGAACTTTGTGGGCTGAAAACTCCAAAGTTAATTATTCGTTCAGAAGCCAACCTCCAAATGAGCGCGTTTATTACCTACTGATGGGTGTCTGTGCTGGACTTCCTTCTGCTCTATGAATGTTTGTTCCTGATATTGCTTCTTTTAGTCAAATCAACTGTGCTTTTAAATCTTCCCCTTAGGAAATCGAGAGACTTTCCGAGCAACTAGAAGAAAAAGAGAGGGAGACGCAGCAGCTGATGAGCCAGCCGGAGCGGGAGCAGGAGGAGGAAGTGGCCCTGCTGAGGAGAAGCGGGGCACAGAAGGGGCGGGCCCGGGCTGCCAGCGACATTCTGTGCCGCTCCTTGGCCGACGAGACCCATCAGCTGCGGAGGACTCTGGCCGCCACCTCCCACATGTGCCAGCATCTGGCCAAGTGTCTGGATGAACGCCAGCGCGCACAGGGGGACGCGGGGGAGAGGAGCCCTGAGGTAGGCCGTGGTGTCAGCACACCACGATGAGGACCGAGGTGCAGCAGGAGGCGTCTCGCGCCTCAGGATCCCTCAGCCATCGTGGAGGTCGGGGCGCCCAGGGTCCCCCCTGCTCTCCATAGTGAGGGTTGCAGCAAAGCCCGCCCATCCGGGGATTTCTTCTAGCACGGTGGAAGGTGCAGAACGTGACAGGGAAGCAGGTGGCCTGCGTCACCAGCTGCCACGCCCAGACCTGCAGCTGACCCTGGTCCCTGTGGGGAGATGGCACTGTGGTCTCATCAGCCTTCGCTGAGGACGAAGCAGGCAGAGCAGGGGCGGGAGGGGTGTCCTGAGCAGGTGCTGGCACACGTGCAGGCAGGTGAGGGGCAGCGCCTCCAAAGGCCGCAGGTGCAGGGCCAGGCCCCAAACACCGTGAGGAATCGGGCCGGGCCGGGCCGGGGCGGGGGAGGGCTCCACGTGTCTGAGCAGGGCTGGCCTCTCCGGGGCCTCCTGCAGGGCGGGGACCCGCGTCAGTGAAGGGAGGACACGGAGCCCTTCTGTGTACCTGGCACTGTGACCCCTGGCCAGGCCCTAGGCAGGGTGGGGCCAGCAGGGAGGGAGCCGGGCAGGGGCAGGGGCAGGGGGGCCGGGGGCACGGGGCTGGGCCGGGGGCCTCCAGGACTGGGTGGATCTGGGCTGTGGCTGTGTGTTCGGTCTGGTCGGGGAGGCGACAGCAGGGGTTTCAGCATCAGGAATTCCCTACCTGGGAGACCAGGGGGCTCCTGGCTGGGGGTGTTGGGAGCTCAGGCCGAGGCCACCTTCCCTGCCTGTCTGATTCCACCCCCTTCCGGCACGCAGTGCACACCCTGCCCCGCCCAGCCCAGGTTACTCTCGTGGGGTCTTTTCCAGGCAGTTCTCTGATCCTCTGAGGCTGCAACCAGGTTGACTCAGAAACGCGGGGGAGGGGGGGACAGGCCCTCCAGCCCCTTAGCAGCAGCTCCACTGGGAAGCCTGCTGGGGAGAACCTCGGTCTGAGAACTGCCCGTCTCTGCGGGTGGATTCCACGAAAAGGGAACCTCAGAAAGCACACAGGCATATTTCAGATACCACAGTGCTCTCTGGGGGCAGGCTGTGTTCTCGTCTGATTTTGAGTCACTGTGTCATTTCCCTCTGGGGACTTGAACACAGCCGCAGGTCGTGTTTGGCCTGGGCAGGGGTGGGGCCGGGGCTCTTAACAGGCTCTAAATCGGCATCACTTCTCAGCCCTGGACTCGGCTGAGTCACCGGGGTTTCCCGGTGCCCGCTGGGTTAGGACATGTAGTTCCTTTGTCATTCGAGGGGAATTCTCAAAAATAATGTCACCAGCATACAGCCCACTGTACTGTTAAATGCACTGAATTTCTAGGATTCAGATGGACTTTTCGGCTAGTTCTGCCCACCACCATTAGGGCTGGTTTGGCACGTGGGTTTCTAGGCATGACTTCCGAGACCCCGAGTGAGGCACGGGTGGACTGCCGTGTACAGAATCACTGAGGTTAACCCTGCTTGCGTGACATGACATGACAGCGTGGTGGGCTCAGAGGGAGGGAGCCGGGTCCCTGGCCGGGCCTGCTCCTGGCGGCCCTGTGGCCCTGGGCTGGAAGGTTCTCTGGTGGACGGTGAGATTAAGCTTCCTGCCCTCCTGACTCCCGTGATGGTGGAAAGTCTCAGGCATGAGAAGATTGTGTGAGGCTTGGCCCCAGCGTGGGGTGGGCTTGGGTGGGGCGAGGACCACCCCTCCCCCACCTTCGGGAAGGGGCACGTCCTTTCCTGTCTCCATCCCACCTGCCGCAGTGCGGGCTGCAGTGACCATCTGCGACCTCAGTCTCCAGGTGTGCCTTCCTACCCTCTTGCCGCACACGACAGTCACGTTCGGTGACACGGTGTCTGCTCTGTCCCTTTCTTACGCAGCCAGCATGTGCAGATGGGGACGGCTCTGTCCACGCGGTTGTTGAGAAGTTACGGGAGGAGAATCGACTGTTGAAGCAGAAGGTGACTCACGTGAGTGTCTGTTAGATGTTACTCGGGAAGAACTTTCCCCTCATGGCCCGCAGATGAGGGTCCTCTCCTCGGCTGTGCCCAGGGGTTGCCCCTGCCCTCAGGCCACTTTGGCTGATACACGCAGTCCCTAGAGGCCCGACATATTTGCCTAAAAGGACGTGCAGAACTTCTCGCTTGTCATTCTCCGGCCCCCAAGTTAATTCACGTGGATAAATGAGGTACAAGAATTACTATCAAGTATAGCTTTTACGGTGGGAAATTGTAGCAAGTCCGCTTCTGTCTACGGCGGTTGTTTGTGGCCATTGTCGCCACGTCCTAGTGTCCCCTCTGCACAGAGCAAACTGAGGCAACTTTTTTTTTTTTTGGCCTTCGTTCCTTTTATTTATTTTTTTAAAAAGTAATTAATTAATTAATGTATTTATTTTTGGCTGCGTTGGGTCTTCGTTGCAGTGTGCGGGCTTCTCATTGCTGTGGCTTCTCTTGTTGCGGAGCACGGGCTCTAGGCATGCAGGCTTCAGTAGTTGTGGCTCACAGGCTCAGCAGTTGTGGCACCCGGGCTCAGCAGTTGTGGCTCGCGGGCTCTAGAGTGCAGGCTCAGTAGTTGTGGCGCACGGGCTCAGTTGCCCTGCAGCACGTGGGATCTTCCCGGACCAGGGCTCGAACCCGTGTCTCCTGCATTGGCAGGCGGATCCTTAACCACTGCGCCACCAGGGAGGTCCCCTGAGGCAACTTTCATTTAAGGGGAAACTCACTGTGCTCCTTGTTGCTAGTGAATAGCTTCACAGTTCAGGTTGGCTTGAGAGCAGATTCTCAGCCACCGTCACCGTGAGCTTTCCGGCCTCCTCAGGTGGAAGACCTCAATGCCAAGTGGCAGCGCTACGACGCCAGCAGGGACGAGTACGTGAGGGGGCTTCACGCACAGCTGAGGGGGCTGCAGGCCCCCCTCGAGGCTGAGAGGCCCTCCCCGCCCGAGCTGATGAGGAAGGAGATCTCCCGGCTCAACACACAGTTGGAGGAGAAAATCAACGACTGTGCAGAAGCGAGGCGGGAGCTGGCGGCCGCGAGGAGGGCCCGGGACGCCGCGCTGGAGCGGGTGCAGATGCTGGAGCAGCAGGTGCCCCCCGCCCCGGGGCCGGGCGCTGGGAGGCGCTGGGGGGCTTTCTCCGTCTGAGCAGAATGGGCGCTGCCGTCTGATGGCCGAGTGTCTGTCTCCTCACAGATCCTCGCGTACAAGGACGACTTCACGTCGGAGAGGGTCGACCGGGAGCGGGCTCAGAGTCGGATCCAGGAGTTGGAGGAACGGGTGGCCTTGCTGCAGCGCCAGGTACCCTGGAAACAGGTAGATGGAGGCCCATCTCCTCCGGTCCAGGCTGGGTGTTTTCTTCGTGTTTCTTTCATCGGTTTCAAGCCCTTCTGCGTCTGCCGAGACCCTGATTCTGTGCTCCGGGCAGAGCCACCGTGCCCGGTGCCTGGGGCCTGGTGGCAGAAAACCTCCCTGTCGTACCGTCTGTGTCTGTAGAGGACGTTGGCGTGGTGGCGTGTGACTTCAGGGGTGGCTGTCGGGCCTGTCTTGCACCCAGAGGGCACGTCCTGGGCCTCGGGCTCCCTACTGGGAGCTTCGTGCACACGTGTCCCCTCCTCGCTGTGCGGCAGGGACCCTGGTCGCCCTGTCACACACACACAGCCGCTGAGGCTCCAGGCGTCTGCTGGCACCCCCCAGCTCACAACCCCCGTGCACAGGGATGGGCCGTGCAGGCGGGCAGGCCCCGCAGCTCACTCTGGGCTCCGTGCTGTCCCGCCACAGGGGGTGCTTCTTGGGAGGCCTGGCCTGGGTGGGAACTGATGGTTTCTCACTGCAGGACCCGGGGCACCCACACGCCGCTTCCCTGCTCCTCCCTGGGTCCGCCCAGAGCACCCGATACACATCCTCCTGGGGGGGCTAGCGCCCTGGTGGGGCGGGGATGCCGAGCTGACCCCGGAACCGCCCTTCGTGGTTGGCCTCGGGGCGGCGGGAGCCACCCCCAGTGCCCCATCCTGCGTGGCTGTGGACCCCACTGGTGGACAGAAGGGTGGCCCGGCCTGCCGAGGCCCGGGGCCTGTGCACTGAGTGGCCTCTGAGCCCCTTTCTGCTGCGGCCTGTGGCCGTCGAGCTTTGGGAGCACTTGCTCCTGCTGGGCCCCTGGGCGACACCCCGGGGCGGGTGGTGGTGAAGCTGTGGGCCAGCAGCCAGGGTCCCGCCGCCTGGGCTGAGGCTCCCACACGAGGTGTGATGAACACCGGGGGTCACGGCGCTTCGGGGCTGACGTGGGGGGCGAGCGTGTCGGCCGTGCCACGGGCACCCCTGCTGCCTCCAGAGACCCCCCCCGCCCACCGAGGAGGGACGCAGTTTGCCAGGCTCCCTCTCTCCACGGCGGCATGTGGGGTGAGTCTGCTGGGGCCGCGGTGGGGGTCGGGGTCGGGGAGTGGCCCCCCGCCCCGCTGGGGCCCGTCCCTCTGTGAGCGCAGGCAGGAGGTTGTTCACGGAGCACGTCCTCATTTGGGCCCCAGCACCAGGCAGGGCGAAGGTGCAAGTCCCACTGCACAACAGGTGTCTAGTTGCTGGAGCCTGAGGCCAGCCTCGTACGCTGACCCTTTGCCTTTTTTCCAGGATCCTCGAGAGCCAGGCTCTTGCCGGATTCACACTGGGGGCAAAACTCCCGGGTACTTAGAGACTGACGCTTCGGAGCTTGTGGCACCCGGTGGCTGGAGGCCTGGGATGGGATCCCAGCGGCCAGAACTCCCCGCAGAGGGCGGGAGCCCCCGAGCAGCGCAGAGAGGCCAGGGGGACCTTCAGTGCCCTCACTGCCTGCAGTGCTTCAGCGACGAGCAGGGGGAGGAGCTCTTCCGGCACGTGGCCGAGTGCTGCCAGTGAGCCCGCGCTGGGCCGCCCGGCCCGCAGGCATGCGTGGGTGCTCCCAGCACGCAGCATCGAGATGCGGGGCCCCCGGAACGGGCTGGGGGTGCTTCTGAGCCTTCCCCTTGGTCCCCCTTGGGTCAGGGGGCACTTCCGGTGGGGCTGGAGGGGGAGGTGGGGTTGGGAGCATTCGTGCCCAGGAGGGCTCAGCCTCACCTCTGGTGTAGAGTTTGACGTCCCAAGCTGTCAGGCCGAGGCCGTGCGTGATGTGGCGTGGGGTTCTCCCAGGCCCGCAGGACAGCCCTGCCCCAGCCGCACCTGGGGACGCTGCAGCTCACTGGGACGCGGCGGCTGCCCGTGGGAAGTGCGCCCACGCCCACCAGGAGGCGTGCACAGCTGAGCACTGTGCCTGCACTGAAATAAGCCGCACTGCAAGAGTGTGTGCTGCATATCCGGAACTTAAACGTGTTTATGTCACATGACTTATTTTTGTAATAAATGGACTTGCTACAGCGACTGCTCTGAGAATGTGCTCTGGGGGCTGGGGTGCAGGGACCCGGCAGCACTTCCATCTGGGCCCGAGTTACACCAGCCGGGAGGAGAGACACTCTTACTTACTGTTTGTCTGTCACCTGTTTGTTTGTTTGTTTGTTAAGGCATCCGGGGGGGGGGCGGTCAGCGGGAGTCCAGCCTGCCCAGCACTCTGCCGTCGGCCTGTTTCAGCTCCAGCCAGGATGTGAAGGGCTTGGGGTGAGGCGGGAGGAACCAGGCGCCTGGCGAAGGCAAGTGAGAGGCTTGCAGGGCAAGGACTGCGTGCATAGTCCTGCCGGGGTCAGGGCTGTGTGACTCAAGTTAACCCTCAGAACAGTCGCAGGAGGTAAGTACTACTATCAATCAATCCTCCTCAACACAGGTGTGGAAGATGAGGCACAGAGGGGTAAGGTCACTTGCCCAAGGTCACAGCAGCAGGGGACAAAGCTAGGATGTAAACCCAGGCCATCTGGCTCCTGAGCCCACATTCCACTTCCCAACATGTGGAGGAGCTGCCGGCACGGTGCAGGGCCAGCACTGGGTGCACGTGTTGTCCCTCCTGCCTGGAACCTCGCTCGCCCTCTCGCTGGCTCAGTCAGTCCTCCTCCAGTTGTAGTTCAGGCGTCCACTCCTCTGTAGGATCCCCGCGCACCCCACTTCCCAGGAGCCGACTGGAAGGGATCAGTCTGTGCAGCGTGGGTGCTAGAACATCACAGGAAGCCGCCGTCTCACGGTCCTGAGGAGTTGGAGGAGTTTGGAAATAGAGGGGGACCTCCCGGAGAGAAGGGAGCTGCAGAAGGGGAAGCCCTCAAATCCTTGGCTGACCCCTGAACTGTGCAAGCTTAGCGTAAGACTCCAAGAATCCTGGGGCAGGAACAGCGGCTGGAAGGCAGGGTGCGCTGAGCAGAGCTCCCAGCGGCTGTCCACCGTAGCGTGGCAGTTCCGAAGCTGAGTCCCTTGGGGTTAGAGGGGCTGGAAAACCTTGGTTTTCCTTTGAAACCCTCGAAGGGCCACATTTTAGGAGTAAAGTTGACATCTTAGGGCCAAAACAAAACAGCCCTGCTCTTCCAGGCAGCCAACCAGTAATTCACTGGCCTGTTGGAACAAACTCTGGCTTTCTTCAGAGCCAGGACCTTGTACTATATTAACCACAGTCCAATATACAGTAAAAAATACTAGACATACGGGAAAAAAGGCATAATGAAGATATATTCACACAAACACAAGCTAACAAAAATTTATATCCAGCAGATTGTACGACAAGAAAAAAGTATACTATGGAAATTACTCAGGCTAGAGGGAAATGATTCTGGATAAAAACAAACATAGAAAGGAATGAAGAGCATGGGAATGGGGACTTCCCTGCTGGCACAGTGGTTAAGACTCCGTACTTCCAATGTAGGGGGCCCGGGTTTGATCCCTGGTCAGGGAACTAGATCCCACATGCATGCTGAAACTAAGAGTTCGCATGCCACAACTAAGGAGCCCACGTGCCGCAACTAAGGAGCTGGCAAACTGCAACTAAGGAGCCCGCGACTAAGACCCAGTGCAACCAAATAAATATTAAAAAAAAAAAAGAGCATGGGAATGGGTAGATATGAATGAATATTGACTGTTTAAAACAATGTCTTGAGGGTTTTAAAACATGCAAACATGTGACCACAAGAACTTTCTAGGTGAGGGACGGGAGTGTTTAATGAATTTATACAAGTGTAAGGTTTTTGCGTTGATTTGTGGTGGACTAATGAACTAAGGAAACATAATCTCTAGGGTAACCACTAAAGTAGTAATGAAAATATCTAATTAGAAAGTTAATAGAACAGAAAAATGTTTTTATTAATCCAAAGCAAGACAAGTTAGGAGAACCAAAGGGATAAAGGAGAGACGAGACAAAGAGAAAGCAGTTGGAAGATGGTAGACTTAACCAACTGTATCAGTAATTACATTAAAAATAAATGGAGGGTGGGAGGCAGACGCAAGAGGGAGGAGATATGGGGTTATATGTATAGCTGATTCACTTTGTTATATGGCAGAAACTAACACACCACTGTAGAACAATTATACTCCAATAAAGATGTTAATAAAAATAAAAATAAATGGACCAAACACTCTGATTGAAAGACAGTGATTGTCATACTGGATGAAAATGAAAGTCTCACCTGTGTGCTCATTAGAAAAGATACACTTTAAATATAAGACACACCATGCCAACATTAACCAAGAAAATGAGAGTGATTATCAGACACAGTGGACTTTTAAGACAAAAAATATTACCAGAAATAAAGAGCAACAGTGCATAATGATAAAAGGGTGAATTTATCAGGAATTTACAATATACCTAAATTTGTGTAGAGCTAATAATATAAAGCAAAAGGACTAGACAAATGCATAATCATCGTTGGAGATTTTAACATACCTTTCTCAGTAACTGATAGAAGCAGGGAAAAAAGTCAGTAAGGATACAGAAGATTTAACCTATCTACTTGGCCTAATTTCATATGTAGAACCTAAGTTACACCCAACGGAAGTTAACTATAATTCTTTTCAGGTGTACGTGGAATGCTTCCAAAAGAGACAAATCTGTGGACCATAAATCAAGTCACAACGTACTCCAAAGAACATAATCATTGAATTCGTGATCACTGACCACAGTGAAATTAAACCACAACTCAATAACAGAAAGATAACTACTAAATTCCCAACACAGTTCTAAATGATCCATGGGAAAAATAAACACAACGGAGATTAGAAAGTATCTTGTACTGAGTTGAAAATGAAAATACAACTTGCTAAAAATTATGGAATGCAGCTAAGGCAGTGATTAGGGGGAATGTATTAGCTCCAAAGGCACATATTAGAAATGAAGAGAGGTTAAACTTCAGTGATCCAAGCGCTCATCACAAGAAGCTAGGAAAAGAACTGCAAATTAGGGACTTCCTTGGTGGTCCAATGGTTAAGAGTTCACCTTCTAATGCAGGGGATGCAGGTTCAATCCCTGGTCAGGGGACTAAGATGCCAGCCACATGCCGTGGGGCAACTAAGCCCGTGCGCCACAACTACTGAGCCCGCACACTCTGGAGCCTGCGCGCCACAACGAAGACCCGACGCAGCCAAATAATAAAATTTTAAAAATAAAAAGAAAGAACTGCAAATTAAACCCAAAGAAAATGGAAGGAAATAATAAAAGAGCAGAATCAATGAAATGGAAAGCAGACAAAAATCAACAATGCCAAGAGTTAGTTCTTTTAAATAGTAATAAAACTGATAAACCCATAGCATGACTGATGAAGAATAAAAGAGAAAACAAATTGCTAATTATCAGGAATGAAAGGTGGGCATCACTGTAGATCTCTAAGATATTAAAAAGTATATACTATGAACAATTTATGAAGCCGATAAATTTGACAACTTAGATGAAATGGATAAAATCCTTGAAACACACCACTTACTAAAATTGACATAATAGAAAACCCGAATAGCTCTATGTCCATTAAATAAGATTGAATCTGTAATTAAAAATCTTTTCACAAAGAAAATTACAGTCTCAGATGACTTCACTGGTGAATTCTTCCAAACATCTAAGAAACATATACCAATCTTACACTCAGGAAACAAAAAGTGGGAACGTTTCCCCATCTCATTTTATGACACCAAAACCCGAGAAGGACAAGGCAAGAAAGAAAATGACAGACCACTATCTCTCGTAAACACAGAGGCAAAAATCCTAAACAAAATATTAACAAATTGAATCCAGCAATATAAAATGGATAATACATTATAACCAAGTGGAATTTTTATTACAGGAATACAGGATTGCTTGACATAAGACAAAAACAAACAGAACCCACAAAACTAATTCACCAGAGGAGAAATCATAGGATCATCTCAACAGAAGCAGAAAAAGCATATGACACGATTTAGTACCTACTCATGATACCAACACTGAGCAAACTAGGAATAGAAGGGATTTCCTCAATCGGATCAAGGTGTATGTCCAGAAGACCTACGGCCAACTTTCTACGTGACGATGAAATACTGAGTGCTGCCCCTGCTGAATCCCATCAAGGCAAGGTGTTCACTTTTTAAATTTTTTATTTATTTATTTTTGGCTGCATCGAGTCTTCGTTGCTGCATGCGGGCTTTGTCCAGTTGCGGCGAGCGGGGGCTACTCTTCGCTGCAGAGCTCGGGCTCTAGGCGTGTGGGCTTCAGTAGTTGTGGCTCGTGGGCTCTAGAGCGCAGGCTCAGTAGTTGTGGCACACAGGCTTCGTTGCTTCGCGGCACGTGGGATCTTCCCACGTGGGGAACCCGTGTGCCCTACATTGGCAGGCGGATTCTTAACCACTGCGCCGCCAGGGACGCCCCAAGGTGTTCACTCTTATTGCTGCAATTCCACATTGTACAGGAGATACCCAGTGCAATCAGACAATAAAAGGGGAAAAAGGACAGAAAAATTGGAAGAGAAAAAAATCAAACTATCGCTATTCACAGATGACAGACTGTGGATATAGAAAATCCCTAGGGGATCTTAAGAAAAAAGTTTAGAATTAGTAAGTCAAGTTGACCATCTCAAGATACAAAGACGACGTATGAAACATCTACTGTATTCCTGTATATCTGCAAAAACTGGAAAAGCAAATTTATAAACCTGTTGTGGGTTGAATTGTGTCTCCCGCAAAAGATATGTTTACCAAAAAGATGTTGAAGTCCTAATCCCCAGAATGTGTGAATGTGACCTCATCTGGAAATAGGGTCTTTGCAGGTATAATCTCAGGTGATGTCCTGCTGGATCAGAGTGGGCCCCAAATCCAATGACTGGTGTCCTTATAAGAAAAGGACAAGAGACACACAGACACAGGTGAGAATACCGTATGAAGACAGAGGCAGAGATTGCAGAGATGCATGTATAAACCAAGGACTGCCAGTGACCACCAGAAGCCAGGAGTGAGGCACGGAAGAAATTTTTCCTCACAACCGCTAGAAGGAACCAATGCTGCTGACACCTGGATCTTGGATTTATATCCTCCAGAACTGAGAGAATAAATTTCTAAGCCACCTAGTTTGTGGCATTTTTTTATGGGAGCCCCAGGAAACTAACGCATAACTCTACTTAGGTAATGTCAAAAACATAAAATGCTTAGAAAAAAATTATCAGAAGTGTGCAAAACCTTTACAATAAAAGCTGCAAAATATTGCTGAGGGAAATTCAAGAGCACACAAATAAATGAAAAGATACCATGTTCACAGACTGGGAACTCAGCAGTCTTTAAGATGTCCATTCTTAAAGATGCCCAAGTTGATCTATAGACTCAGTACAATCAATCTCAGTCACAATTCCAGTAGGCCTCTATGATAAACTGATTTTAAAATGAGTACTTCCCTCCCACCCCATTTCTTGGACTCCAGTTACATGTGTGTTAGAATGCCTGATATGGTCCCACAGGTCTTTTTTTATTTTTTTGGCTGCGCCACATGGCACACGAGATCTTAGTTCCCCGACCAGGGATCGAACCCGTGCCCCTGCAGTGGAAACTTGGAGTCCTAACCACTGGACCGCCAGGGAATTCCCTCCCACAGGTCATTTTTTTCCCCAGTCTCTTTTCTCTCAGTACTTCATTTCTGGTAGTTTCTATTTATATGCCATCAAGGTCACAGGTATTTTCTTCCAGAGTTTCTAATCTGCTGTTGTAGTATTTTTCATTTTAGATATTGTATCTTTTGTCCTTTGGATCTTTTTTACATCTTCCAGTTCTCCATCTTGTTCATGTTTTCCTTTATATCCTTCAGCATAGTCATAAGATTTGTAATGGTCATTTTAAAGTTCTTGCCTGCAAATCTACCGTCTTTGGTTCTGTTTCTATTGCTTGTTTGATATTTCTTCCGATTTATGGTTTATATTTTCCTTCTTCTTGGGATGGCCTGCTAATTTTTTGCCTGGATTCCAACATTTTGAATTTTACTTTGTTTAGTGTGGGATGGTTTTGTATTTCTTTTAGAAGAATGTTGGACTTTGTTCCAGCAGGCAGTTAAGTTACTTAGGATCAGTTTGATCCTTCTGAGGCTTGCATTTAGCTTTAGATTCCATACTAGGGTAACAGAAGCCTGCTGCTGAGCTGAGACCCTTCTGAGGACTCCACGCCAATACCCGTGTATCACCAGGTCTCTCCACCCTGGTTGGATTCCTGGTTCCCCTGGATTTGTGGAACTTCATGCCACACGTGCCCAGATGAGTAGATTCGAGGGGATTCTCTGCAGACCCGTGGAGCGCTCTAAGTGCAGCCCCCTCCTGTCTGCATCTCTGCCCCACACACTCCAGCCACCCCACATGCTGGTCTCTGCTTCCTCTGCTCAGCAACCCTGCTGGGCTCCTCCCCGTGCTGGGGCCTGGAAGCTGCCTCCAGGCGGGAAGCTGGGGCCCTCGGAGGCTCACCTTGCTTGCTGCCCTTCACTCAGGAAACACTGCCACGTGCTGCCTCCGTTCCAACATCCAAGCACACTGTTAGAAACACTTCTTGGTTTCACAACTGTTCACAGCAGGAGGACGGTTTCCGCAGCCACTCTTCCCCCCGAGACGCTGCTGCCGAGGTTAACAGTCCAGGCACATGGTTCTTACTCTGCAGACGACACCGCGTTCTCCACGGAAGACAAGCCGGGGCTCCCAGGACCCAGCTGGCTCCACACACTCAGCTACGTGACGTGTCTCGACAGTAAGTTCTTCACAGTCCAGAGCTGTCTGAAATCTCCTCCCGTGCTTCGTGTCTCCCACCCGCGGTGCTGTTTACTCTTAACGTTTAGTAGTGGATCCAAAATGGACAGTGACCGCCTGTGACTGTCGAGATGCAGCAGCAGAAAGTCACTTCCCTTCGGTCATTCTCTGTGATGACTTGGAGGTTTTATTTGTGTTTAAAACAGTATGAACTGTGGGTTAAGTTTTTTCTTCTCCTTTTAAAATATATAGTTATGAAATTGAGAAGTAGCAATCCTTTCTGGTACCATAACATTTTGATTTTTTAATGGCATGAGTATGTAGGCAAACTTCAATAAAAGAACATTTTGCTGTTTTTTTAGCTACTGTTACATTATTTCATCGTAAGATTACTTATCAACGTGATCTGAAGAGGCTCCCCCAGAGGCTGACCCCAGGTCAGGGAGTGACCTCATCGGGAATCTGAGGGGCTCGCCTGGGGCTCTGGTGTCCCCATCTGTCATGTACGGACTGGGCTGAGGACCTGGCTCACACCTAGACCACAGTAACAAGTCACCAGAACCCTGGACTAGGGCCTGAGCCTCCCGGAGCCTGAATCCATCCTCTTTTTTGTTCCTGAGATGCCCGCTTGAGGAATGATCCGAAGGAACATTAGGGTTGGGTCTTGCAAGTTGGGTGGAATTTCCAGGGAACTCGGGAAGCGCGTTCCCAGCAAGGAGAGAGGCCGGGAGGCCTGAGGGGCCAAGCGTGCAGACTCGGAACCAGGTGTGGACGGCAGGCCCACATGCTGGGCGGGGCGGGGTGGGAGGCGGCTGGGGCCCCTCAGGAGCCGCGTGTGGTGCGGTGGGTGGTGCTCAGTGCTGGGGCACACAGGGCGCCCCTCACCACGGCTCACCTCCCGGCGGGGAACCTGTAACTCTCAGCAGCCAGTGCGGCCCACAGGGCAGACGAGGACGCGGAGGCCTACAGGTGGCTCGGCCCCCGCACAGCCCCAAGACTGTTCGCCGGGAGAACAGGGATGGGCACAGGTGGGTCTCGGGGCCTGAGCGGGCAGCTCCCCTTAGGGGTCCAGCCTGGACTCGTCCCAGGGTTTGCTCCCTGGCCCTGCCTGTGCTCTCACCAAGTGCCCGGCCTCAGCCAGTGGGGGATGAGCCCAGCCCTGGGCTTGGGGTCCCGGGGGAACGTGGTGGGGGGGATCTCTGCCCCTCCCGAGGACACCCTCTGGCGCCGTCACGGCCCGGCCTCAGTTTCTTCCTTTGCTGGATCACCCCATCACCCAGAAAAACGAGCCGGCCTCTTGACCCCAAAGCCCCTCTGCCTGCTTGCCCCTCCCCTGCTCTCCTGTAAACCAGCTTCCACTGGGCGCCAGCCAAGGTCACCTCAGCATCAGAGCCACGTGGCCAGTCTCTCCCTGCCCCACGCGGCCTCCAGGCTGCCCTCATCCTCACCTGCTCTTGATGCCTGGTTCCGGGGCTCGAACCCTGGTCCCGTCTACACAGGTTCATGAACATTTCACCGGGCGCCTGATGGGCAGTGCAGACCGGACCCCTCCAGGGAGCGCAGCCCATCCTTCCCAGTACTCAGACCACAGCCTTGCGGTCCTCCTTGCCCCCTCTCATCCTCCTACATGCATCCCGTCTGTCGGGAAGCCCTGTGGGTCCAGCCGTCAGAATAATTCCGCAGGCCAGTCCCACTCACCCTCTCTCAGGCTAAGAGCCAGGCTGGGTACGGTTTCCACACAGAAGACCACTCCTCTCCTCGCCGCTCCCCCTTCACTCAGGGACAAGCCACATCCTTGTGTGTGCACAGAAGCAGCTTTACCAAGAGGCTGGGACCAGTGGGAGCTATGGAGTGTCCTAGGGGGTGAGTGGAAGCTAGGCTGCAGCCAGGCGGCAGCTCCACGCCAGCTTTCTGCAGACTGATGACAGAGCTCAGAAGAAAGGGACCACACTGGGATTCCTTTCGTTCACTTTAAATACTATTAGCACACTGTTGCCAGCTTATACCCAATTAAATATTTGTAGTTCTTCACTGCTGTGTTAGAGATCACCCTCCCCCCACCCCCGAGACTGGGTGGGGGCACCTGCCTACAAGGCCATATGGAAGTCCAGCCCACTCCCCACTCCCCTCTGCTGGGCCCCCCCAGCCCCTTCTCCACACCCCTGCTGTCCTCTTGGCACTTACCACTGTAGACCACCGACAGCGCTGAGTCCCTGGCTGGGCTCTGTCCTGGGCATGCGAAGGCCCGGGTGACCTGCTGGATGGAGGATGGTGAGGGCACCAGGAATCGAGAGCTGCCGCCGCCACCGGCGACCCTAGAGGTGCTCCAGGGCCGGGGCCCGGGGTCCCCTCGGGGGCACAGCCATCAGCTCGCCCGCCCCCTCCCTGCCGCAGCCCATCACAAAGCAACCAGACGAGGCCTCCTGCTGTACTAATGTATTCCATCTTTCAAAAAGAAAGACATGATTTTAATATTACTTAACAATATGTTAAAAAAGTAGCCAGGCAGGCCTCCGTGTTAATACAGCCGAACACTCTAACAGACTTGACGGTGTGAGTACTGGGTGGTGTTTTGTTTTTGAACTTTCTCATTCTGCAAGGGATCTTACACAAGCTGGCTACAAGTCAGGGGGATCAGACACGGACAGCGCGACGTGTACACTCTTAAACAGTAGACCGTGGAGGAGAACGGAGAGCCCTGCCCTGCGCGGCCGCCTCGGGTGGGACGCAGGGCACAGAGCGCTGAGCGCAGCGGCACCCCGGCAGGACAGATGGCGGGACAGGGCGAGACACAGAGGCAACGGGCCACGTGGGGATGCGAACCCGTCCGGCCGCGGCCCAGGCCTCCGAGGCCGCGGCGGTGGAGAAGGTGGCAGAGCTACTGTTCCGATCCGACGGCAGAGCTACGGTCAAGGCGGCTCACTCACAGACTACACGCACACGAGCTAACAATGCGGGTCGAGCAGCAAGTTCTCGGTCGGGAGGGGGCTCGGGTGCGGCGGCCCACCCGCACAGCCCGGGGCAGGCACGGCAGCTCCAGGCCCGGCCCACCGCCCGCGCGTCCCTCTCCGGGCGGTCCTTGTTCAGTGGGCAGCAAAGGTGGCTTTTTTCAAGCTGAAATTGGACCAGTTGATGGACAGTCTCTGTCGGGTCTGCCTAGCGGAATCCAAACAGAACCTGCGAAGAAAGGAAGCCAACGGTCACGGGAGGAAGAGGCCCACACCCGGGATGCAGCCGGCGAAGCCCAGCACCCTCCGGGGTTCAGTGTGCGGGACCCCGCTGGCGTCCACCGTCTCCCCACGCCTTGCTGCCGGAGGAACAGGGTCCCACCTTCAGGACACTGGCCAGCACCCTGGACATCTCTGGGGCTTTGTGTCCTTTTCTCTCGTTCTTCAGGAAGCTGCCCGTCCCAGCCAGGCTCTGCCCACGGCCACCAGCCTGCCCTCATTTATCCACGAGGTCACAGTGAGTGTGATGTGAAACAAGAATTTGTATGAGACACAGTTACAACACTGCCCGCCCCCCCCCTCGCCCCCGCCCCCGCCCTCAGGGGCAGGTCGAGTGCGCAGGAATGCCCGCAGGGGCAGGTTGAGTGCGCAGGAATGCCCGCAGGCCTCCAAGGCCAGTGCAGCCTCGCGGTCCGGCTCTGGAGCACCACCTGCGTGCTGCCCCCTGCTCCCCAGGCAATGATGGCCGAGTTCCGTATTAAATGAAGGAAAGAACATTTTCTTTCAAAAGCCTTTACTTTTGCCTAATTTCTGAAGTTCTCACCCTTCCAGCACTAACGTGGGTAGCAGGAATTTGAATTAAACTAGAAAATGGTATTGTTGTCACTCGTCCAGCAGGTGAAATGAAGTGTTTTTGCTTCAGCTGTGGTTAAATCGCTGCACCAGTCGTCGGTGCTGTGTGCCTGGAGGGCTGTGTCCAGGTAGACGAAGCCCCCGGCCACCTGCCCCTCGGCGAAGGGCTGCACCGTCTCCCAGCATCCAAACTCTCTTTCCCTGGACACAGCTGGCCAACCCCAAGTCCTACTGGTGTTACCTTTTAAACCTTCTGGAAGCTTCCACCTCCTCCCTCCACTGTCTCTGCATCAGCACATGTGTGTCCCCACCCTTCACGCCGCAGCCAGAATGCTCGGAAGCACCAACCACGGCCCTGCTCCAAGCCGCTCAGAGAAGAGCTGCAGCCCGAACCAAGCAAGGTCTCCACGGGGCCCAGGCGACCTGCTCTGCGTCCCCCCAACACCCTGGCTCCACTCTGGACACCACCTCCCATCAGGCCTCCATACTGCCAACTGTGGACTGGGTCACGCATACGTACATACACGTGTACACAACACGCGAGTACAGGTAACTATAACGCAAAAGCCTGGGTACCCACCCCCCAGGTCAAGAAACCCAACACTGCCAACCCTGGGCGCCATGCTGTGCCCTCCCAAGCAGGGAGCCACCGTCCCAGCCTCTGTAACCAGCAATCCTCATGGTTCTTTGTAGTTTCACAACTCGACGGTGGCTCGTGATGATTTCTTTTTTTAACATTTAATGAATGAATGAACGAATGAATGAATGAAGGCTGTGTCAGGTCTTTGTTGTGGCACGCAGGATCTTCGTTGAGGCACGCAATCTTTTGTTGTGGCGCACGGGTTCCAGGGCACGTGGGCTCTGTAGTTGCACCGCAGGGGCTCTCTAGTTGAGGCGTGCAAGCTCAGTAGTTGTGGCACGTGCCACAGGGGCTTAGCTGCCCCGCGGCATGTGGGATCTCAGTTCCCCGACCAGGGATCGAATCTGCGTCCCCTGCATTGGAAGGTGGATTCTTTACCCACTGGACCGCCAGGGAAGTCCCTCATGTTGATTTCTAAACACAGAGTAACAGAACCGTACTGTATGTTTTCATGTTGCTCCTTTCATTCAACAGTACGTTCATGTGATTCCTCCGCGAGGCCACAGGCGCGGTGGGACTGTTTGCTGGAGTATGTGGGATGCACAACTTGGCCGTTGCAACTTTACAAGAGCCGCCAAGCTCTTCTCCAAGGTGGTCTGACCTGACCTGCTGCTCCTCGCCCGCGGAGGGGGTCGGGCCCAGCTGCTCCCCAGTGCCAGTCGGGCTGAGGCCCCCGCGGTTAACTGGTCACAGGTTTTCTGTGACATCGACTGTTTCATTTGCCCACTTGTCAACAGGTCTGTCTTTCCTTAATGGTCTGTAATGTTTACACATCTTGATACTAATCCTTTGTGATGTGCTGCAAATACTGTTTTCTCACTTTCTTTAAAGCAAATTGTTGATTTTAATGTAGCTTAATTTATCAATCTTTTATTTTATGGTTGGTGTGTCTAAGAAATCTTTCCCTATGCTCGAAATTAAAAGGTTTGCATATGACACTTAAAATCATAACCCATCTGAAGTTGACCCTGAGTGTGGTGTGATGCAGGGATAACACACTTGCACAGCTCCATTTATGAACACGCCTTCATTCCCACAGTGATCAGCCAACCCATCTTTTGTCATACACCAAAGCTCAGTGTTCGTACAGGCCTGTTTCTGGGCACCGATGTCACCATATTTTAATAACCAGGACTTTCCAAGTCTTTACAATGGGTAGGAAAAGGAGCCTTCCTTATTCTTCCTGTTCTTCTAGGAGGATATTAGCGATCCTTTACAATTTTTTTCTTTTTTGGGTCAATGTAACACATATATAGCAGGGTGAATAAAACAAATGTATAACATAAAGAATCATTATAAAGCAAATACCGTGGATCACCAGAGTCAAGCTGGGGGTGAGTCAAGCACCTGCCTGGTGCTTCCTCTCCTCAGAAGTAATCACCATTCTGGCTTTTTACGTTGATCACTTCCGTGTCTTTCTTTAAAGTCTTAACGCCTACGTACGCATCCCTGAACAACATACCTCACTTCCAAAAACATACTTTATTTAGGTATAATTTATGTCCAGCAAATTGCAGTCAGTGTAGCACTCACAGTGCTGACAAACATATACGTCTGGGAAACCATCACCTCAACCAAGACACAGAACGTTTCCACGAAACCCGAAGTCTCCTTGCCGCTCTGGCCCCAGGCAAACAGCGACCTCTTGGTCTGTCACCACAGATGAACCTGTGTGTTCTGGGATTTCGCGTCAGTGGAACCTCCGCACGCATTCTGTGTCCGGCTTCTTGCACTAAGCACGCCGCCTCTGAGGGCTGTCCATGTGCCGCAGCAGCAGGTTTTCAGTGCTGAGTAGCATCCGCTGGATGGACAGGGCACTGTTTTGTTTATCTGCTCATCTGTGTGGACCTCTGGGTTGACCCCAGTTTTGGGCTACAAATAAGACTTCTAGGAACATTCAGGAACAAGTCGTTGTGCAGGCATCCACTCTGCTTTCTCTTGGGCTTTTGGGCAGCCCCCAGCAGTAGAGCTGCTGGACTTAATAGTAGGCATATTAAACAATGTACTTTAGTTTTGCCTAATTTTAAGTTTATATAAATCGGATATCGCGTACATTCTTGAGCATTCTGTCTCTTTTAACATTCAGTTTGTAACATTCACTTTTAACATGCATCTGTGTTGCGGATTGCTCTGGTTTGTTCCTTTTTGTTGCTATAACACTTCTCCTTTGACTGTATCACAATGTGTCCAAACCAACAAGTTTTAGAAACACTGTGTTAAGTTCCACAAAACCCTTCTTGGGTTTTAAATCCACAGATAAACTCGCGGAAGCTGGAGAGCTTAAAGGTACTAATTTTTTTTTTTTTTTTGCTGTGTAGTTCCATTTATATGAAGTTCAAAAATATGCAAAACTAATGTATGGTGAAAGATCATCTTTACTTTGGGGGTGCTGGTAATGACTGGGGACATATGAAGTAGGCTTCTGGGTGCTGATAATGCACACCTTGGCCGGGTGGTGGTTACCTGGATGTGCTCACTTTGTTAAAATTCACTGAGCTCAAAGGCACTAATTCTTCTACGAATGAACACGAAGAACCTGTGTGACCCGGGTCCTTCAATGCTCTTCTGTGAAGTCTCATCGCCTTCTGTGCACGAGTCTTGTGCAACTCCTACCAGATTCATGGATACTGCACAGATCTTGCTGCTGTGATAAATGCTGTCTTCACGTAAACTACATTTTTGAATTATTGATGGTGTAGAGAAAAATAAATAACTTCTGTACACTTATCCTACAGCCAGGCTCTTGCTAAACTGTCCTATGTTTTCTTCCGTAATTTCCTACGTAGACAATTAGATCATCTGTCAAATGAAATTTTACTTCCTCCTTTCCATGCCTTATGCCTTTAATTTCTTGTCTGTCTTACAGTGCTCGCCAGGAACCACGGTTTAGGGTTGACCAGATGAGGAAATAAGAGGGCGGCTTTTTTTTGCACGTGCTTCCACATCTTTCCCATTTTGGAAAACGTTTCATGTAGCTTTCTTTTCTCTTCTTTCGGTAAATTCCTTTTTTAAGGTTAAAGATATTTTCTTCTATTGCTTACTATTTTAAAAAAATTAGTTATAAATGGGTGCTAAGATTTTAGCAAAGGTTTTTTTCTGAACTCACTGAAATGATCACGTGGCTCTTCTTTACCATGTTAATGTGCCAGACAACACTGCGGATTTCCTCACACCAGAAACTCCTTGCATTCGATCCTGGGGTAAGCCGGTTTGGTAACATGCTGCTCTTTGAAACTACTGTACACTGTTGGATTTAGCATGTGAATATTTTCGTGATGATTTTTGCATCTAATATTCATGAGAGAAACAAACGTGTCATTTCCCATTTTTTTCTGGTATTGTTTTTGGCAGATTTTGGTATCAACATTTTACTTCTCTCATAAAACAAAGTGGGGAGCACGCTCCTGCGCTGTCTCATTTCAATTCTCTGGTAGAATCTACAAGACCGAATAATCTTTCTTCGAAAGTCTTGGACAACTCTCTGTGAAACTGTCAGAATGTAGTTTTCTCACTGGGAAGACTTAGAACTGCTGCTTTACTCTAACAGTTACTGGACCATTCATGCTATTTTTCTATTGGGTTAATTTTGTGTCTTATTTAAGTTTTAAAGTTAATTGTTGTAAAGTTGCTCCCCGTCTCTGGAGTTATGTCCTCCTTTTCACTTACATACTCACAAAATCAAAGAAACCCTTTATATTACAGAGAATTTCAAACACACCCAAAAGCAGAGAATGGTAAAATGAACAGAGCCACCATCCAACTTTGATAATTATCAACGTTCTATTTCTTCTTCCATCTAATTATGCTATTTTGGGTGTCTTTTTTCTACTTTTCTTGACTAGTCTCTCAAAGGTTTATTTATTTAATGTTCTCAAAGAATCAAATTTTGGCTTTGATGATCTTTTCTTTGTTTCCTATTTCATTATTGCTCTTTGTATTATCTCCTTTGTTTCACTTTCTTTGAGTTTATTCTATTGCTGTTTTCCTAATTTCTCAAATTAAATCCTAAACTCATTAATTTTCAGGTTTTTAATACTTAACTCCAGCATTTCAGGCTTCAGTGGAAGTGCTCCCAAAGGCAAACCTTTTCTTTTTTTTTTAATTTTCTTGAAGTACAGTTGATTTATAATGTGGTGTTAATTTCTGCTGTACAGCAAAGTGACTCAGTTTTATATACATATGTATATGTGTGTGTGTGTGTATATATATATGTAATTCTTTTCCATTGTGGTTTATCATAGGGTATTGAATATAGTTCCCTGTGTTCTACAGTAGGACCTTAGTTGTTTATCCATTCTCTATATAATAGCTTACATCTGCTAACCCCAAACTCCCACTCCATCCCTCCCCTCCCTCCTCTCCCCCTTGGCAACCACAAGTCTGTGCTCTATGTCTGTGAGTCTGTTTCTGTTTCGTAGATAAGTTCATTTGTGTCATATTTTAGATTCCACATATAAGTGATATCATACGGTATTTGTCTTTCTCTGTCTGACTTACTTGACTTAGTATGATAATCTCCAGTTGCATCCATGTTGATGCAAATGGCATTATTTCGTTCTGTTTTATGGCTGAGTAATATTCCATCGTGTATCTTCTTTATCCATTCATCTGTCATCTGTTGTTTCCATGTCTTGGCTATTGTAAACAGTGCCATTACAAACATAAGGGTGCATGTATCTTTTTGAATTATAGTTTTTTCCAGATATATGCCCAGCAGTGGGATTGCTGGGTCATATGGTAGTTCTATTTTTAGTTTTTTGAGGAACCTCCATACTGCTCTCCATAGTTGCTGTACCAATTTACATTCCCACCAACAGTGTAGGAGGGGTCCCTTTTCTCCACACCCATGAGCAAAACCTTTTCTGCATTCCACAGGTTTTCACATGCAATATTTTCCTTATCTTTTAGTTCTATATATTTTTAAATGTCCACTGTGGTTTCGTACTTGACCCATGAGTTATTTAAACTTACATAATTCCAGATATCCAAGTATTTAGGGACTTAAAATGTACCTATTGTAAACACGCAACTTCAACACGCTGTGGTCAGAGAACACAAATTATACATCCTTCTTTGACATGTTTGAACCTTGCTTTCTGTGGCCCAGCACATATCCCGTTTCTGTGGATGTCCCCGTGTGTGTAAGAACTCAGCTCTCTGTTTCTTGGATGCAGGGTTTCACCTACATCCATTAGACTAAGCTTGCCAATCAAGCTGTGTTGATCTTCCACACCTTCACAGGGGGGCTGCGGCTGCTCAAGCCAATCAGGACGCAGAGAAATGGTCTGAGATCTCCCACCAGGATGGTGGATTTGTTTGATTCTGTGTGAAGCCCAAATTGCTTTTTGTATCTTGAGGCTATTTCATTAAGTACTTGTGTTTAAAATTCCTATTTCTTCCTGACAAATTGAACATTTTATCATTATCTAGCAAACTTCATCTATCCCTTGTGTTAAAATATACTTCGTCTGAGAGTAACAACTGTTAACAGTTTCCTTTTTCCTTTCTCTTTATTTCCACCTTTCTTTTCATTATAGTTTAGTTATGTTCTTGTAAACAGTAATATATACGTGTGTGTGTGTGTGTGTATATTTAAAAAATTTAACACAACCTGACAAACTACTTTTGTCTGCTTACTGCCTATCATGGTTACTGACACAACTGGACTTGTGTCTATCATCTTTTTAAAATTTGTTTATTGTACTTTCTCTACATTTATTTTTTTTTCTCTTTTTGTTTTGATTTTTTTTCCTTCTACTGATTAGCAATTTATACACCCTATTTCTATTCTTTTAATGCTTGCTCTTGAAATTGTGGCCTGCCCATTTAGCTTAAAGTCTGAATGTTAACTACCTGAACAACAGAAGGATTTCAGGATACTCAGCTCTGATTATTTCACACCTAACTGACATACTACTGCTGTTCAGTACTGGGGTTCTTTCAAACATAATGTCAGTTAGACATTTACCTAGATTTATCAGGCTGTTTTTCATTCCTTCCTGTGTATGTTAGAGTGATCTTCTGAGATCAATTTCCTTTTTCTTTTCTTTCTTCTTTTTTTTTTTCTTGGGCCACGCTGCGCAGCTTGCAAGATCTTAATTCCCCGACCAGGGATCAAACCCATGCCTCCTGCAGTGGAAGCATGGAATCCTAACCACTGGACCGGACCACCAGGGAATTCCCAATTTCCTTTTTCTTAAAGTTTAATTTTAGATGTTTCCTTTTAAAACAGGTCTCTTTGTAGCAAGCTCCTACAGTTTTTCTTTATTATGGGAAAGAACAGTTTTGTGGGATACATAATTATAGACTGACAATCTTCTTTCAACACTGTAAAATAAATATCACTCCATGGTCTCTGGTTTCATATGCTATGTCTAGAAATGGATTTTTGTTTGTTTATCCTACTGGTATATGTTGTGCTTTTGAATTTGTAGATTCAAATTTCCCATTAGTTCTGCAAAATCCTCAGGCATCGTATCTCTTTAAACCCTGCTTTTCTGTGGTCTCCATTCTCTCTCAGAGGGGCTTCCGTTAGGTGTATGTCAGACTTAGCCACTCCTCTGTGTCTCTTCAGCCCTCTTTCACATTTTCTATTTTCCTTGTATCTTGGTGCATTCTGGGTACATTTTCCAGATATATCTTCCAGTTCATTAATTCCCTCTTCAGCAGTGTCCAATCTGTTTATCAGCTATCTTATCTATTGAGGTCTTGACTTTAATAATTCTATTTTTCATTTCTAGATTTTTATTGTTGTTCCTAGGTCTTGGGTGTTTGATAATCTTTGTTTATAAGGTCATGCATGATTTATAAGGTCATGCATGACCTGAATCCTGCAGGTCTACCTTGGGAAAATATTCCTCCAAAGCTTTGCCTACATCCAAGAAATGCCCCTATTCTATCCCCTGCTCCCCAGAATCCAGCTTCAGGGCAAACTGTGTTAATAATTCAAGTAATTTAGGGACCTCCCTGGTGGTCCAGGGGTTAAGAATCCTCCTTCCAATGCAGGGGATGCGGGTTTGATCCCTGGTTGGGGAGCTAGATCCCACATGCCGCGGGGCAACTAAGCCCACGCGCTCTAGAGCCTATGCACCACAACTAGACAGACCGTGTGCGACAACTACTGAGCCTGCGTGCCACAACTAGAGAGCCTGCACGCTGCAACGACAGATCCTGCATGCCACAACGAAGATCCTGCGTGCCGCAACTAAGACCCGACACAGCCAAATAAATAAATAAATAAGTCAATAAGTAAATAAATAAATATTAAAAAAAAAAAAATTGGGGACTTCCTTGGTGGTCCAGTGGTTAAGAATCCACCTTCCAATGCAGGAGACGCGGGTTCAATCCCTGGCTGGGGAGCTAAGATCCTACATGCCGCGGGGCAACTAAGCCCACATGCCACAACTACTGAGCCCCCACATACCACAACTAGAGAGAAGCCCGCGCTCCACAATGAAGAGCCCACTCGCCACAACAAAGATCCCGCAGGCCGCAACTAAGACCCAACGCAGCCAAATCAATCAAGCAATCAATTTAAAAAAACAATTCAAGCTGGTACCTGCCAGCTACAGATTCTTTTGGACTTTGTACAAACACATTCATATCATCTGAGAATGACAATTCCACTTCTTCATTCGAATCCTTATCCCTTTGTTTCTTTTTATTTCTTTAGAAATAGAAGTTGTGATAAGGGGCATCACTGTTATTATTTTTTTAATCTCAAGGAATGGCTTGTAATGTTTCACCATGATGTATATAACATTTACTGATTTTATGGATTCCCTTCACCATGTTTAGGAGAGGCCCTTCTCATCCTAGTTAAGGGTTTTTACTATGAACGCTTAACTTTAGCAAATGCTGTACCATCTGCTAAGATTTAAAAATACACACACACACACATTATAAATATATATAATTTTAAGAAACATTTAGAATTTTACAATACTTCAGATATGAATTAATGACTTTTTGTACTGCAAACTGCTCTTGTGAGTGTCTGTGTATATGTGTGCGTGCTTTCTGAAACAAAAAGATTAAAGTACTTCCAAAGAAAGAACAAGGCACTTTAAAGAAAAATTTTCTTGCCATGAGTCACGTAGTAGATATTATTGAACATATTACGACAAATATTATTAAACATGTACTGATAAAGTCTGCGTATCAGGAAACCTGAATAAATTATCCAAAATGTTACTTTCCTCCTTAAAAGCATGCCATATCACTGTGTTCTAATGCCAGCACATACAAAGATCAGCTGGGAGGCTTGTGAGAACACGGATGTTGGGTTCCAAGTTCCTAGGCGATGCTGCTGGTCCAGGATCACTCTGAGATACGCTGCCATAAACCAGGCTTTACACACACGGGAAGGGGGAAGTGAGTGAAGTGTGGGAGTGTGGGCGAGAAGGCTAGTGCGTGTGTGCTCGGGGTGTGGGTGGGATGTGCATGGCAGGCCTTCACGTGCTAGAATGCTACAAAGGAGCCGGGCTGCTTGGCTAGCTGACACAACTTCTGTCCAAGACAAGCGGCCGTGCTATGTGGGAGGGTCATGCATGGGAACCACGAAACCATCCTTTTTTCGGACCACACTCCTAACAATTACCTTTTGAAATATTCCACTTCCCTCTCTGTCTCGTCCATGTCCACACTGTCTAGGTCGATATCTTTAGGCAGAAAGACATCATCTGTAAGATGAAAGAAAAGAGGCAAGTCAACTAAACAGCAGGCCATCTTAGCGGGACAGAGCAAAGCATTTGGTTTTACTTAATTTCAACAAGTTCACAAACTAAAAATCTTTTCTAAAATGAGATTTTGTATGGGACTTCCCAGGCGGTCCAGTGGTTAAGACTCCGTGCTTCCAATGCAGGGGACGTGGGTTCCATCCCTGCTCGGGGAACTAAGATCCCATGTGCCGTGGGGTGCGGCCAAAAAAAAAAAAAAAAAAAAAAAGTGAGAACTTGTCTAATAAAATTTTTTAAAAAATTAAAAAAGAAAAATGAGATTTTGCAAATGGCCACAGGTGGGCAGACCTCTCTCATGCACTTGGGAACATCCAGGTCACCTGGAATTAGCGAACTCCTGTGCTGAGTGAAGGAACCACTGCTTCCGGTCCGGGAGAAGAGACATACCTGCTGCCGCCACCGGGAGAGCCCTTGAGAAGACAGAGGCTGTCTGCCCCAAGGCCCCGCTGGAGGGAGGGCGTGGGGGTGGGGGGAGCAGGGGCACGGCTGTCAAGAGACGCCGCGGACGTGTCTGTACCCAGGACCCAGATGTCAGCCTCTGGAGGAAGACGGCTCTTCTAGGCATTCAGTTTATCCAAGCAACATCCAGAGACTTCATCAAAAAGCTTTTCCGGTTGTCCCTACCAAACGCAAGGCTATATTTCATTTTGCAGTTGAACAACCCTCTTTGAAAATAGGCTACAGCAGGGAGACGACTGATGAGGGAGCCTCGGCGCCTCTGAGGGTTTTAATTCCCTCTTCTGCTCTGCCCACCCTGTTTGGTACCTGCCAGGCGCTCAGAGGCTCCATCCGTGCACACCTGGGTGCTGGGGGGCGCCGGCGGTGTACGCACAGCACCCGGCTCCACCCACGGACGAGTGCAGACCACCGACAGTGCTCTGTTAAAGCCAGTCTCCATTCCCTGTCCCCACCTTAGCATGGGACAATTTTTCGGAATCTTCAGTAAAGGACCCCCTTTCCTCCCATCACTGGGCATGTGCACAGCAGCGTAATGAAGGTGCGGTTTACCTGCATACCAGCAGCTAACACTGCTGAAGACTCCCAGCGCCATGCGGAGTGCCTTCACATCCGCCAGCTCACGGCAACGCCGCGGCCACCGAGGAGCCCCCGCACGCCCCCATGCACGACCACGGCCCCTCCCGCACAGACAGCTCGCAGCGGCCTGGGTCTTCCTCGACTCCGCCCCCCGCCGCTGTATCCCTGTGGTTTCAGCCACACCTGGATACCAACACCACCAAACCACCCCCGCCCCAGACCTCCTTCATGAGCGGCTCGTCCATAAAGCCACCTCCTCTGTACATCCACCCTTCAGGCAGCTGATCCCCAACGCGGGCAAAGCCGCAGCCGTTGTGATCTGCTGCAGCCGCTCCCTTTCTGACAGTGATCTAGAAATGATCCTCCCCCCCCACCCCCCTCCTCACACTCATGTCCCACCTGTCGCCCCTGTCACCATGCTGGGCACGTTCCTCGTCAACAGTTGCAGACGCCTGTCTCCATCCCACTGCTGCTGCTTCTGGGCTGCCACCCCAGCCCCCACCCGGGCTCCCTGGTCCAGGCCGCCAGCCCGCACGAGTCACCCTCACAACACGCTCCTTCCCAGCCACTGAGACCGTTCATCGGGCCTCCGCTGCACACCTACCACAGGCATCTCCCGGAGGCCCACTGGCTGACCCTGGTCAAGGAAGCAGTGATGCACGAGGAAAGGCAAGGTGGGCCAGGAGTGTTTACAGATGTAAGGAAGGTAAAGTCTTAGAAAGGCCGAACTCAAGTTATTCCATAAAGAAGTTCTAGAAGAGGAGTTGCTTCAACCACAGAAGCAAACACAGAGCAGACACGCCTGCTGGGAGCGCTCTCATTATAAAGTGATTTCTAATACTCTTCTAATTAGAACTGATCACCGGTATTGAAAGTCTTGGCATAAGAAAAAAATGGGACGAACTATAACCAGATTCAGCATCAGACATTTTTCACAACAAAACTTATGAACCAGGCTGGCAAGAGAGAGTGACCTGAAGAGTTTCACACCCGCCAGGCTGTCTGTTCACTGTTCAGACCGCAGGCTGGCAAGAGAGAGCGACCTGAAGAGTTTCACACCCGCCAGGCTGTCTGTTCACTGTTCAGACCGCAGGCTGGCAAGAGAGAGCGACCTGAGGAGTTTCACACCCGCCAGGCTGTCTGTTCACTGTTCAGACCGCAGGCTGGCAAGAGAGAGCGACCTGAGGAGTTTCACACCCGCCAGGCTGTCTGTTCACTGTTCAGACCGCAGGCTGGCAAGAGAGAGCGACCTGAGGAGTTTCACACCCGCCAGGCTGTCTGTTCACTGTTCAGACCGCAGGCTGGCAAGAGAGAGCGACCTGAGGAGTTTCACACCCGCCAGGCTGTCTGTTCACTGTTCAGACCGCAGGCTGGCAAGAGAGAGCGACCTGAGGAGTTTCACACCCGCCAGGCTGTCTGTTCACTGTTCAGACCGCAGGAAACAGTTTGCTTCGCCAGAGCTTGGAGGACTCTGTGCCCGACCCCTACTTGAGGACATGTGCCTGGGAACACCTCTACACAAGGACCAACACGGGCACCTAATGTATTCACGTGCAAACCTACAAATACTATGCACTCTGACAAAGCAGAAACAAATGCAGCTGAAAAATGGGAAGAGAAAGGACAGCAAAAGAGGGCAGAGTAGAGAAAACAGGGTCAGCGCACGGCTGTCCCCCAGGCAGTTAAGTGGTGCCACAGGCCCCCAATTGGAGCAGGGATGGGGCACTAGAGGTATAAGTGCAGGGGCAGCACCGGTACAAAGTCACAAACGTTCCTAAACACCAAGAATATATAGAAAGAAAGGCAAACATCTCACACAGAGAGAGAATCAGCGAATATAAAATATAAAATAGAGGACTTCCCTGGTGGCACAGTGGCTAAGATTCCACGTTCCCAATGCAGGGGGCCCGGGTTTGATCCCTGGTCAGGGAACTAGATCCCGCATGCATGCCGCAACTAAGAGTGCTCACGCCACAACTAAGGAGCCCACAGGCCACAACTAAGACCCAGTGCGGCCACCAAAAAAAAAAAAAAAAAAATATATACACACACACACACACACACACACACATATTATATGTACGTATTAAAAAACTAACAATTACAAAATGATGTCAGGGTTGTCCTATCAATACATGGAAACGGGCTCACCTCACCTGTAGATAAGACTGTCAATGTGGCTCACACAGCAGGACTGAGGTGTCTCGGCTGTATGCAAGGGAATGACCTAAAACCAAGTGACTCAGATAGGCCAGAAATGAAGGGATGAGGACAAAGGTGCCCCACCAGGCAAACAGAAACAGAGAGAAGGGGTAGCAATCACCATCTTAGACAAAGAATTCAAGCCAAAAGTGTGAAACACAACCAAAAGGACATTTTTAAACAATAAAAACCACAATTCAATATAAGAAATTAGTTAGGAATATGTACCAAGTAACAAAGAAACCACCTTTATAAAGCAAAACTACAGGAAATGCAAGAAAACACAGAAACTCAATAATAAATAACAGAATATATGTCAGGAGGACAAAAAACAAGTAAGGATACAGAAGACCTAAACCTAAACCTAACTCAAAGATATATCATGGATATAAATATACATTTAGTTTAAAACCATGATAACAGAGAAAATACACTTGTATCTCAAGTGAACACAGAGCAGTCACAAAAACTAGTCACAAAGAAAATACCAGTAAGTTTCATGAAGCAGAAATATTACAAACAATACTCTCGGATCACAGTGTACAAAACCTAGAAATTATTAACATCAACAAGGCTCTCCCACCTGGAAACCTAAAAGCCACTTATTAAACTATTGGGTGAAAGGGGAAAAGAAAACCACATGGAAATTACTGAATTTCTAAAAAAGAAACCAAACGGAAACATTATCATACACTGTGGGATATACTCAAAGGAATGATCAGAGAAAATTCAAGGTACTAAATACTTTGATCAGTAAAAATGAAGGAATGAAAAGAAATGAACTCAATTCCCAAATCAAAAAGTTAGAAAGAACAATGAAATAAAACAAAAGGAAGCACAGGAAAAAAAGATAAAAGTAGAAATTTATGAGGCAGAGAAAAAAACAACAGTATACCTAACTGATAAATCAAGAGCCTGGCTTTTGAAAATATTATATAGATAAACTATTAACTTTAACTAACTGAGGCAAATAGAATAGGGAGAAAGAAAGCACAAACATACAAAATAAGAAATGACAAGAGGAAAATAACCACTGAAAGAAATTTTTTTAAAAGTATGTACTTTGCAGACATCTATGTAAATAAGCTGGAAAACTGGCTGAAAAGATAATTTACTACGGAAATACAGTTTAGCAAAATTAACCTCAGTGAAGAAAGAAATACTTAAATAGACCAATTACCATAGAGGACAGAGAGAATACAGGAAACTACCCCACAAAAAAGCACTGGGCCCGGGGGCTGCACAGAAGATTCCTATCAAATCATTAAAGCCTAAATAGTCCCAATGGAAGGTGAATTGCTCTAGAATACTGAAAATGAAAAACAAACAAAAAAAGCTTCCTAATTCTTTATGAAGTATAACAGGTCTAAGAAGAAAAATTATGTTTAATCTCCGTAGATACTAGAAAACCTTTGACAAAAAATTCAACACTCATTCCTGATAAAATACTCAAGAAAAATAGGAATTGTTGGATATTTTCTTAACATGATAAAATATATAAACCTTACCCTAAAGCCAGAATCTTAATGTAGAAACACCAGATGTTTCCATTAAGTTCAAGAATGATGCAATTAAACAAGAGAAAACAAGAAGCATAAGAATTGGAAAAGGAGAAGTAAAGCTTTCTCTATTTGCAAATAGATAATAGAGTACCTGGAAAACCCCAGAGAATCAACAGTAAGACTCAAACAATGAAATAATCTGCTAAGGTAGGAGATATAAAGTTAACATACAGAAAGCAATAGCTGTCATATACACAAATGACCAGTTAGAGGAGCACTATCCAATAGAAATACAACATGAGCCACATACATAATTTAAGATTTTGTAGTAGCCACATTGAAAAAATTAGAAACAAGTGAAATTAATTTTAGTAATATATACTTTATTTAATTAAACATGTCCAAAATATTATCATTTCAATATGTAATCAATGTAAAAAATTATACTGGGACTTCCCTGGTGGCGCAATGGTTAAGAATCTACCTGCCACGGAAGACCTAAACAGACATTTCTCCAAAGTAGACATACAGATGGCCAACAAACACATGAAGAGATGGTCAACGTCACTAATCATTAGAGAAATGCAAATCAAAACCACAATGAGGTACCACCTCACACCGGTCAGAATGGTCATCATCAAAAAATCTACAAACAGTAAATGCTGGAGAGGGTGTGGAGAAAAGGGAGCCCTCCCGCACTGTAGGTGGGAATGTAAATTGATACAGCCACTATGGAGAACAGTATGGAGGTTCCTTAAAAAAACTAAAAATAGAACTACCACACAACCCAGCAGTCCAGTCCCACTACTGGGCATATACCCAGAGAAAACCATAATTCAAAAAGACACATGTACCACAATGTTCATTGCAGCACTAGTTATAATAACCAGGACATGGAAGCAACCTATATGTCCACTGACAGATGAATGGATAAAGAAGATGTGGCACACATATACAATGGAACATTAGCCATAAAAAGGAACGAAACTGAATTATTTGTAATGAGGTGGATGGACCTAGAGTCTGTCATACAGAGTGAAGTAAGTCAGAAAGAGAAAAACAAATACCGTATACTAACGCACATATATGGAATCTAAAAAGAACGGTACTGATGAACCTAGGGGGCAGGGCAACAATAAAGATGCAGACGTAGAGAACGGACTTGAGGACACGGTGGGGCGGGGGGAAGCTGGGATGAAGTGAGAGAGTAGCACTGACATATATACACTACGAAATGTAAAACAGCTAGTGGGAAGCTGCTGCATAGCACAGGGAGATCAGCTTGATGCTTGGTGATGACGTAGAGGGGTGGGATAGGGAGGGGATATATGGATACGTATAGCTGATTCACTGTGTTGTACAGCAGAAACTAACACAGCATTGTAAAGCAATTATACTCCAATAAAGATATTAAAAAAAAAAAAAAAAAAGGAATCCAATGCAGGGGACTCGGGTTCGATCCCTGGTCCAGGAAGATCCCACATGCCATGGAGCAACTAAGCCTGTGTGCCACAACTACTGAGCCTGTGCGCTGTAACTACTGAAGCCCGCATGCCTAGAGCCCGTGCTCCGCAACAAGAGAAGCCACCGCAATGAGAAGTCCGCGCACTGCAACGAAGAGTAGCCCCCGCTCGCCTGAACTAGAGAAAGCCCACGCAGCAACGAAGACCCAGTGCAGCACACCCCCCCCACAAAAAAAATATATATATATATATATACTGAGTTATTTTACATTCCTTTTTTTTTCATACTAGGTTTTCAAAATCTGGTTATGTTTTTACACTCACAACCCCCTCAATTTGCACCTTCCACACTTCGGTGCTCAGGGGTGACATGTGACTGGCTACTGCACCGGACGGACAGAGTTAGAAGGTATGATTGTAGAAAACACCCCGTTAAAATTAAAAGCAAGGAAGATTAAATACTTAGGAATAAGCTCAATAAGAAATGTGAAAAACCTATTAGAGAAAATTTAAAACATTCCTAAAAGACATAAAGTAGACTTGAACAAATGGAAAAACTCCCCTTGTTCTTGGGAAGGACGAACAACACCATAGACACCAATTCTCACTAAATTATCTTATAAATTTAATGCAATACCAATAAAGATACCAACAAGGTTTTTTTTTTTGTTGTTTTTTTTTTTTTAAGGGAGCTAGGCACACTGATATCAAAGTTCTTATGGGAATACAAACATGAAAGAATAGCCAGGAAAACACTGAAAAAGGCTATGAGGAGAGAAGAGCCCTGTAAGTCATTAAAATGTACAGAACCTCTAAAGTAGCTAACTCAATGCAATAATGGCGTGTGAATGAACACAGAGGAAAAGAAGAGGAATTCCAGAACAGACCTGAGGACACACGGTGTAGCACACGGTGGCATCCTGAGTCACTGGAGCAAGATGAGCTTTTTTATAACTGGTGTTGGGACAACCGGTTAACTATTTGTAAAAGATAAAGCTGGATTCATGCATCACACGATACAAAAGAATAAACTCCAAATAAATGTATCAGGGAGCTAAGTGAAAAAAGTGAAACCACGCTAATACTAGAAAAAAAGTTGGGCACATTCCTCCTTAACCTTCGTGTTAGTACAAACAATTATATCTAACAATTATTTAAAATCCAGAGAGGCAATAAAAAATCAATGAACTGACTATGTAAAGTAAAAAAGAAAAATTGTGCACGGCTAAAAAGCACTGTAAACATAGTCAAAGACAACAAGCTGGGGGAATATCTGTAGCATGCAATGCAGTTAAAAGGCTAATATCCCCAATTCATAAAGAACTCTTAAAAAATGGAAGGAAAAGACCAAAAACCCAATTAAAAATGAGAAAAAGATATGAAAAGAAAATTCACAGAAGAGATATAGAAACAGCCCTTAAAAATATGACCTCACTGTAATTAGAGAAAAATGCATATGAAAACTACAGGAATAAGTGCACCTAACAGATGGGCTCAAGTTACAAAGCCTGACAACACACTCTCTTGGTGAGGCTGTGGCCAAACAGGGGCTCAACGGGGTGGGAGTGCAATGCAGGGTTCAGAGGACCAGGCCACATCAACAAGCCCTGTCTGCACTGACCTCTGACCCAGCACTCCCGCAGAAACACCGACGCAGAGCACCTGCGCTCCGCCCCGCTGTGTGTCATTACAAACCCCGAGAGCGGGGCAGTGTCCAGCGGAGCCCACTCAGCACCTGAAACCACAAGGAAGAGCTGCGGACGCACATGGAGGGCCTTCGGAATACAGGATGTGGGGAAAAAGCCACGGGGAAAGGCATCTCTAATATGCCAACCTTTTGTGTAAAAAACAGAAAAGCAAATAAGAAACTAAGTAGGAATGGGAGAGGGAAAAAGAAATCAGGATTAAGGAGGGGAAACAAAACAAAATAGATACAATCAGAAACAAAGGAAGCCGGCTGCATTTCCTAGGAGTCCCCATGGCTGTACTAAATGTGCCACACTAGGTCCTCTGGGGGGAAGAGACCTACCAACCCTCAGGCTAGAGAAAGGAACCCTGAACAGACACCGAGGGCAGGTGCGCCGGCCCGTCTCCCACCGCGGTGGGAGGAGGCAATTCTGAAACCACCCCGTGTGCCCCCCCAGGACCGCAAGGAAGGAGACACACTGTGGTCCGCGGGGAGGGGGCTGCAGGGAGCGCAGTGGCACCGGAGCCGGACTGCAGTTATCAGGGTGAACGGGTGGTTTTTACCGCAGAGGTTAGATACCGAAAGACACAGATGTTGGGGTGGGGGGGGGCACGAGGAGCGCACACGTGCCCGCGTACACACACACGCTCCCCCTCCTAGGCCCTGTCAACCACACACCAGCAGCACCCAGGTCTGGGTCTCAGAGCCGGGACATCTAACTGTGCACAGAAGTGCTCAAAGCACAGCGGGGTGCAGGGGCCACGCGGAGGGGGCCCCCACCGACTGAATCTGGGGGCATCGAAATGAACAGTGTTAGGACTGTAAAGGACTGTAACCTGGAGCGTAAAGAAAGAATCCACGAACCCGCCCTTATGTAAGCAGTGAAGTAAACGAAAAACACACGGGGAAGGAGCGCTCTTCCTGTAGAACGCTGAGTCAGAAATGGAGAAGGAGTAACATCAGAAGAGTCACCATGATGTAGGCAAACAGCACAGTAATAATCCCCCCGGGCAGTAACTGTCGGCGACGGATGCTACAAGTAGTGGACGGATGTCTGATACGGCATAAGGGACTCGTCTCCCCATGAGACACTCCGGGTGAGCACAGGTCAGGTGTCAGCCTGGCAGAGGAGGGACGGCCCGACCACACGCACCACGGCCCAGGAGGAGAGTTACCACCACCGGGCAGCGTGCCTCCTGACGGCAGGGCACCCACCAACACAGACCCATCACCCCCAAGGCGCTGCCGCCAACGCTGCGTAATCTGAACCCGGCTGTGAAGAAACGGCACCAAACTGAAATTACTCTAGATAGTCATTTACTCTGAAAAATGGATGGGTCACACTCTCTAGAGATGTCAGGTTGTGAGAAAGTGAGGAACTGACCCATTAAAGGAAATTAAAGAGATATGACGTGTGACCCTGGGTTGGATCCTGTGTCAGGAGAAAACAACTTTGTTTCCTAGGACATTAAAGGGATGAACGGAGAAACATGAATAAGCCTACAGCTAGGTAACAGTCTTGTGTCAGTGTTAATTTCTTGATTTTAACAACTACACTGCACTCCCTGCAGCCCCCTCCCCGCGGTCCACAGTGTGTCTCCTTCCTTGCGGTCCTGGGGGGGCACACGGGGTGGTTTCAGAATTGCCTGCTCCCACCGCGGTGGGAGACCGGCCGGCGCACCTGCCCTCGGTGTCTGTTCAGGGTTCCTTCTCTAGCCTGAGGGTTGGTAGGTCTCTTCCCCCCAGAGGACCTGGTGCGGCACATTTAGTACAGCCACGGGGACTCCTGGGAAATGCAGCCGGCTTCCTTTGTTTCCGACTGTACCCATTTTGTTTCGTTTAGTTGTTAAAATCAACAACTACATCGTGCCCCCCCCCCCATCTGTATCTTGCTGTACCTGGTCTCTTGTTTTGAGGAAATACACACAGCAGTATTTCAGGGTAAAAGGGCACCATGTCTGAAAGCACTCTCATTTGGTTCAGAAAAGTAACCAAGAGGGAGAGACAGGACAAAGCAAGTGTGGTGACATGCTGAGCTGGATGGGAGTATGTGGGAATCCTTCGTACTCTTTCCTGCAGTGTGGGGGAAGTCTAAAATTACTTCAAGGTAACCAAATATAACAACAATGCCTACGTGTCCCTCATTGTTGGCGAAGAGGCCACACAAAGCACGAAGCCACGACACAAGACGGCAGCATCCACCTCCATGAGGGATGGACCCTGAGAGGCACCCGACCCAGTGCCCTCCTCGTCCCGAGATGCCCCAGCCAGACACAGGCCCCTTTCCGCTCTGCATTTACCGATTGAACTGCTGCCTCTGTCTCCCTTCTTCTTCTTGCTTTTCTTGCTCTTGCCCTTGGGCTGTGGAGAGTCTGCTGGCGCCGGCTTGCCGCCCTGCGGGTGCTCGCTGGGCGCGGCGGGCTCCGCGGGGCCCGGGCTCGGCTTCTCCTCCCGGACGTGGTTCAGCTGCTTTCTGTTGTTGTTGTTGCTGTTGACCTTCCTCTCCTCCCTCCTGTGGTCCGCCAGGGGCGTGAGGTCAAGCACTCTGGCCTTTGACTCAGCCTGGGGCCGGGGCCGGGGCTGGGCCTCTGAGGCTCTGGGGGGCTCCAAGGGCTTCCTCGCCGGCTCACTGCCCGCTTTACTGGTCTGCTTCAGCTTCTGCTTGCTGCTTCCTTCTTTGTGGTGATGCATCATGTCCAGGAGGAAGGACAGCGGCTCCTGCTGCTTCCCGTTGACCCCTTTGGCCAGAAGGAGCTTGGAGTCTCTGGAGGCCGCGGGCTCGGTGGTGTCCCCGTCGGCCCCCGGCCCCGGCCCCGTCTCTCTGTGGTCCATGTGTCTGGAGGGGGAGCGAGATGAGGTTTCTGGGTCTTCGGTCGGCTCCAGCGAGCCGTTGTGGATGTTGTCAGAGTTGGGCGCGGACTCCGTGGCTGCCTGGAAACTCCTAGCAAGCATGTCCAACTTGGGACAGTCTTTACTTGGCCTCTCCTTCTTCTTCTTTTTCACGGCTCTCAGCTTCTGAAGCTCCTGGAGCCGCTGAAGTTCCTCTTTGAGCCGCTCCTCCTCCTCCTCCTCCCGCCGCCGCTCCTCCTCTCGGAGGTGCAGGTGCTCCCGGGCCCGGGCCTCTGCTTCAAGGCGTGCTTTCTCCTCCAGCTGCCGATGTGAAAGGAAAAGGCAACTTAGGACAACAGTAAGTGCTCGAAAAAGTAAGACACACGCACAAAAATGAGATAAAAGCTGAATCGTGTGATAAGAATAGAAACCCTGAAAGGGGTTGTAATAGGTCAAAAGCTTAAAACACACCTCCATCAAAGCAGGGGGTGGTAGTCAACAAAAAATTCCTTAGAGCCTTTGCCCTAGCCCTGGGCACAGAGGGCAAGGTCAGAGCAGCTGCTGTGCTCCTGCCCCGCGTGGGCTCTCCCGTCTGTGCGCGGCGGGTGGGGGATAAACCGGACAAGAACGAGACTGATCACAAGGCAGCAGTTACACAGCCGCACCGGTGCCGCCAGAACCTTTCCAGGTGGGGAATGCTGCTGATGCCTTCATGTGGGGCAAAGCAACATTCAAGAAAATGTGTACTGAAAAGCTCGAAATTTCTTTTTCCCACCCTAGCCGGTAAAATTCCCAATATATTTTCACTAGTGTGATAGAGCAAATGACTTCCTACAATGTTCAACATGACGTGGCAAAGAGACAATGGTTATTTCTGCTGTCCAACTGGCAGGAAATTAATTTTCAACTCAAGCGAAGATTGTATTTTTTTAGTGACACACATTCCAGGAGCATAAATGGAAAAGATTCCTTCCGATTAGAAAACAAACGAGGGACTTCCCTGGCGGTCCAGTGGTTAAGACTCCGCGCTCCCAATGCAGGGGGCCGGAGTTTGATCCGCAGTCAGGGAACTAGATCCCGTGCGCCGCAACTAAGACCTGGGGCAGCCAAATAAATAAATAAATACTAAAAAAAAGGAAACAAACAAACACCCAGGAAGAGTAAGGAGAACGGCTCCTCCACCACTGGGCTCCAGTAAGGCTCGGTCTCGTAAGAGTCTTTGAAAAAAACATTTTGTGTGGGAAAATGTAAAGGTCCTTCCGAATTTAAATATTTTTCATGATGTTTCAGAAGGCAATATTTTTAAGAGACAACTTGCTTGTTTTCTAAATAACTTAAACATAAAATTAGGTTAAAAATTCAATGACAGGTTTCAAAAAACTGTAACTGGACAATTCATGCAGATGATTTAAAGTTCTTGCTCCATCTGCTAAAGGAAAGCTTTGCTGGAGGCAGCACCTGACAGACAAACTCCCGCAGCGTCTCCCGCAGTGGCCCCTGCAGGCACTCCAGGACCTCCAGTCTGCAGGCCCGACCTGCCACAGGACAGAATCTACAGTGAATCCAACCCCGGTGTGTGCTGCCTTCATTTCAACAACCGGCCGGCCAACCAGGGACAAGGCAGCTTTGTGGGTCCCTCTGCAAACGAGGTGCTCGGCAGAGAGCACGAAGGGTGTGAGCGGGCGCCAAGGACGACCTGGGATGCGCCTGCAGCATGGTCTGGATCCAGGCCGCCTGCAAGGACAGAGGATAGGAGTCCGGGTGGGGGCAGCCCTGAAAGCACCTGAGCCAGTCCAGAGGCTTCCGACGAAGCCCAGTGGCGAGTCCCCAGGGCCTCGGACCACCTGGGACCCCGGGCGCTGAAACACCCCTGGGTGGAGAACACACCTTCTCCCCACACCAGGTCTGGGGCAGAAGCAGGCCGCTCCCTCCAAGCCCCCTAATTAGACCTGTGGCCAATCCAGACCTATCTCGGGACCGGGGGTGGGTACAACAGCGGCAGTGAATCCACTCAGTTCGATCACAGCTACCTTAAGAGTCACGGCAACTAAGTTGGAAGCAACACCACACGACAAGTGGCCCGACCCTGGGTCCACTGTGGGCATGTCTCCTCCTTCACAGGGGCCTCACGTCCTCCCAAAGCAACCCATCCTACGGTCAGAACCCTGTGGCCCTGACGAGTCCCCTCTGGGCACAGCCCACACCTGCCTGCTGAGGCGGGCTCGTGGAGCCTGACACCTTCAGGGGGCTGAAACCGGGAAGAACCTCCAAAAGAACTGGCGGTGGGGAGGAAACCCTAGAGGAGATGCTGTTCCCATCACTTTCAACGTCGCAGGAAGTAACGGATACAATTTCTTCTGCGCGTCACGCTCACACGTTGAGACCGCGCTCAGGTCCGGCCGCAGCTCACCACTGGGCCAGCCTGGCCAGTCTCGGCAGCTACTTGCTTTTGTGGCGGCCCCCGCCCTAACGGTGAGGGGGCCGCCTGACTCTCGACATCACTGCCACGTGCAGGCCCTCCTTGGAGCGGTACCGCCTGATCCTCCTCTGTCAGCGGGGCCGCCCGGGGCCCTGTACCAGCCTCAGGTCAAAGGCGCTTCTTCAGCCCCAGTCTCCAGAAGCCCACAGCGCCCCGCCCTCGACAGCCAGGGCTGCTTCCTCTGCTTTCCTGGGAAAGAAGTTCCTTCGACAGACAAGAGGCGGAGGGGCTGCTGCAGCCGTGACGCTGGCCAGCACAAGAACCAGAGGCCTGTTTTAGAGCCATTAACAAACCCCTGGCACAGGAGGGGGCTCCACGGCCTGAAAGTACAACCTGGGTCTTGAAGCAGCGTCCAGTTCAGGCTGGCAGGGGCCGTCAGGGGCTCCTGAAGCAACACTGGGAGCCTGTCGCCCAGCCCCGAGCTCAGAGGCCCCCCTGGGAGGCCGCCTGGTGCAGACCTTCTGTTTACCTTTCTCTGCTTATGCCGTGCACGCTTGGCGGCCCGGGTGCTGCTCACGGGTTTGGTCTCCGAGCTGTTTATAAACTGGAGCAAGTCTTCCACCCTTCGATGGTCAACCACGCTCTCCCTTTCTGAGAGCTGATCCGTTTTCTTAGGTTGCTCTTCTTTCCTCTTGGTCAGCCGTAAACGAAGCTTTTCCCTCATTTCTGCATAATTTCTACTTGTTGGTGCAGCTGGAGGCTAAGACAAACGAAAACATGACGAAACGCAAGTTTTAATGATTTTGAATATACCAAATTTCAGACCATAGCGTTAAAAGTGAAATTTTTATTGCTCAAGTAACACACGTTCATCAGGAAAAGTAACTAAATAAAAGAAACAAATGGCGAGAAGGAGAAAAACCTTTCATCACCAATTACCTTTCAAAGGTAGTATTTTGGCACTGACCCGTCAAGCTTTACATATTCACAAAAAAATCTGGCAGAGGATTTACAACTATGTACACAAATGGTTATTTTTAAACTAAAAAAGAAACTATTATACATGCTGTAATTGATCTGCTTTTTATGTAATAGGGTGTGACTATCTTCTCACGCCAATAGATGTGTTTATAGTACTTTTTCATCCCCTCGCCGGTTTCCTTTTCAGTGCCGAAAAGACTGCTCACTGACTACTAAAAACACCTGCATGAGTTTAGGAAACGCGCAGAGGACTAAAGCGGAAAAGGAACAACTCCCAGGCCCTGCTCTTCCCGCCGCCCACCCCCAGACACCACGGCTGACGCCGCTTGCACGGATGAAATGACTGTCCTGGGGCACCACACAGCGTGGCTGCGCCTCACGGTACCGTGCGGTCAAGCAAGAGGAGCCCGCCTGTACAGGCTGCCCGTCGTGCGGGCTCAGCGACTCCCACGCCCGGCAGTTGGTAGGTCCTGTCTCATCAACTGTCTTAAAAATCACAATCAAATGCAAAATGCAGAGATGAAATACTCAAAACTAACTTTGGGCAAATACGTGTCATTATTTCTTCACGACAACTACAACCGAGAAGCGGAACCACTGTTTTAGACCGTATCTTGATTTTAATTATGCTCGCAAATAACGCTTTACACACAGTGTAACCATACCCTGAATTCAACCTGGTACATTATTCTTGCAAAGGAGTTTGCACATTTTACAATTCTAATTTAAACACGCAATTTACAAACATCCATCGCGAAACACTAATTTTACGCACTTAAGTGCGCTCTCCGGCACCTGCCCCTCCCCCGAGGAGGCCCTCCGGCAGAGGAGAGGCCAAGGCACTTACCCCGCCGTGCCCGAAGAACTCACAGTAGCAGCAGTCACAGTACTTGCCCTCCTTCTGGTTGGTGGAGGTGGAGGTGCTGGAGCTGTGCTCGGAGCAGCTGTCCTCGTCCGCAGTCTCGTCCCCGTCGTCCTGCTGCGGGTCATAGACGCCGTTCTCGCAGCGATGCCCTTCACAGTCGGGGTCGCTGCAAAACCGCACAGGGCCCGTCAGCAAGCAGCCTGCCCCTCAAGGGGCGCGAGCATGGCGAGCGGTGGCCGAGGCTGTTCTTTCCGACCAGCCTGCCCTCGCCAACGAGGCGCGGGGCCTGCACGACCCAGGGGCCGCGCAGGTGGGACAGGCGCAGGCCGGCGGGCACACCCAGAGGGGCTTCTCAGGTGCACACACACGGCCTCTCCACTGTCCCTCCCACCACCATTTCATCCTGGGGGATGTCAGGGCGGGGGAGTGGCGGCAAGTTCAAAGGTAACGAACACTGACTTTTTAAAGAAAGCTGTTGAGCGTCCGTTGCGTTGTTCTTTGCTCAGTGTGTAGCAAACGCGACTTCAAAACACCCACGGGCCCCCCTGCCGTTGCCGGCGGTCTGCGCACAGACCCACAGTGGCCCTGGGCTCTGCGGAACGGGCCGAGACCGGAGCCCGCCCCTCCCCGCTGCCGGTCCCCGGCTGGTGAGCTGCGAGGCCCCAGGCGCCGGAGTGTCTCGGGCGGTCCTGCAGGGTTAGGTCGCACGGCACCCATTCTGAAGCGCGCCGGCCTCCCCCGCCGGCCCGGGCTCACCTGCAGACGCTGGGAGGCGCGCTGACGGAGCCGTCTGTGGTGGGGGCCACGGGAGCAGGACAGAAGCTCTTGCGTGAATCCGCAAACCCGGGAGAGGTGGCGGCCGTTTTGGGGAAGGACGGGGCTGCGAGACTGGCAAGGTGAGGCGCGGAGGCTGGAGAGAGGGCGGCGGGAGGGAGGGCGGGAAGCGGCACCAGGCCTGTGGGGCTGTTCCTCGGGGCCGCCGGCACCCCGTGCCTGTGATCCTCCTTGTTGATGCCGTGAAAGACGTCACCTGCGTTCAGAGATGCCAGAGTCACTGCCAGTGGCCAAGGTCAGGCAGACGTTCAGGCTTCTCTAAGTTAAAACTTTTTTTTTTTTTTTTAAAACCAACTTTTGGTCTGAAAATGTTCAAATCTATAAAAAACTTGAAGGAATAGTACAAAGAATACCCATACACCCTACACCTAGATTCAAAACTATTTACTATTTTGTTATATTTACTCTCTCTCTCTCTCTCTCTCTCACACACACACACACACACACACACACACACACACACACACACTTTATTGGTGGCTTAACATGTCGAAGCAAGCTGCACTCACTCCTAAACATTCCAGCCCGGACTCCTGAGAACATGCACGCTTTGCCGTAAAACTTCGACACCAGCGCCAACTACAGACAATTAACCTCGAGGTGACATTCTCATCTCACGTACAACCCCATCCAGACTTCCGGCCTCTCCCACAGTCCTCTGCAGCTTTTCCTCCAACCCAGCATCTTTTAAACTTTCTTTTTTTCCTTCCACAATGCTGACACTTTTTGAGTTGAGGCCAGCTGTCCACAATTCTGGATTTACAGTCTCACGTCTGATTTAGCTGAAATGTTCTACGCACACACCCTGCGAAGGTTACGTTGGCTCTTCCCATCTAATCGCACAGGAAGCACCTAACGTGTTTGCTCCTGGCGGTGAGGCTGCATCTGATCAGGTGTGCAGGGGGCAGCCGGCGCCTTATCTTCCCTCTGCAATCTGCCAGTCACCTGTGGGTGCTGCTCCCAGACACCGGCTCTACTGCATTCCCCAAACTGAGATCCAACGTCCTAACGCCCATGAGGACGCTTACCTGGGCCCCCTGTCACCGGCTGGCTGCAGAGCGGCCTTCTATCTGTATCGGTCTTGCACACGTAGTCAGCAGCAGGCTTCTACCCAGACAGCTTCCCACCCGACTCCCTCTTTTGAGCATCCCGAAGGATTCTCGACTTTACTTGCGTGCTACAATCAGTTCCCTTATTCTTTCCAATGCTCAAACAGTCCTAACTTTGGCTAGTGAGGCCTCTCTCTCTGATCCGGCTCCCGTGTCCCTTTGACATTTGCCACTGGTCTCTGACTGCCCCCTTGCTCTCAAGCCCCCTCTTCGCTGTGCTCAGATCAGAGTGTGACAGCGACACCACCTCCACACCAGTGATCTGCACGGCAGCAGGGGCTGCATCTCGGGCTGGTCAGCAGCCCCACCAGCTGACTCTCCATGAGGCTTCTACTTTCAGATGCCTAAAAATTCCTCCACGCGTTCAGAAAGCAACGACCTCTTCCTACCACAGGACAAGAAGCGCAGAGAGGAAAGGCAGGACACCGTGTGGCAAAGCCCTGGAGGGTGTCAGTGTGACAGTAAAATTCTCGTCAGAGTCCTAGAGGACATGCTCTTTGTGCATGAGCATTCCTAGGTGTTAATTACACTGACATCGCTGGCCAGGCCGAGTGAAAGGGAATTACGGAGATGCTGAGGAAGAAGGAGCAAATATGCAGCGCCAACCCCGAGGGTCCCTGCGAGCTGGTGGGCCTTACCTAGGGAGGGCGGTCTCTTGGACGACACTCTGAACTGGCTGTTGCTTGACTGCACCGTGGTGGCCGTGCAGGACACAGAGGAGGTGGCTGACGACGTGGCCATCACAACTTTGTTTGCTTCCATAAAAGCATCTTGGAAATTGTACAAACATTTCTTTTTCGCAGCATTTTTTTTCTCTTTACTATCTGGAACTGCAGGCGTTTCATTGCTAGATGGAGGTGGAAGAGCTTCAGGTCTTGTTTCTGAGAGTGTTGGCCCTAATATGTCATTCCCTTCAGAGAAGAATGGGAAAATTAAGGCTTCTAAAAGAAAGAGCATTTAGCTAAAACCTAAAGGACATCTGCTGACTAAACTATGAACACTGGGGCTGCTACTGAAGTTAGGATTCCAATGGGATGACACTAGTCAACTAGCTTTCATCTGAGAAGAAAAATTTATTGAGCACCTACTATGTGCCAATTCCTGTGCTAGGTGCTTTCCAAAAGTTATTTAATGTCTTAAAACTACTTTCTGAGCTTAGTACTATCATTCCTATCCTGAAGATGAAGAAACTGAGGCTCAGAGAGGCTAAGCAACTTGCCCAAGGTCACACAGTTAGAAACCCTTTCTAAGCACAGACCAGATGTCAAGTCTAGCTTGCTGTTCTCAGCACATGCAGGGGCGGGGGTGTGGGACCACCAGGGGCTCTGACCACGTGAAGACAGAGATGAGGCAGAGGTACCAAACCCTCTTCAGGCGTGCCCTGCCCTGCCACTGACGAAACAGCTGCACCTCAGCAGTTGAGGCCGCAAGGAGGAAGGTGCTTGTTAGAGGGCACAGGTCCCATGTAGGGTCAGTGCAGAAAGAGAGAAAAGGAACGTAAGTCATAGCATTCAAGCCACACCACCCTGCTGCACTGGGTCGAGGTCTGCTGGTCACCAATGCTCCAGAACCAAAGGCCCAACACTGCCCCCTGGAGCCAAGACGCTCAGCAGCCCTGGGACGGGAAAGACCCAGTGTCCGAGGCCCGTCCGGCTCCTGTGCCGGCAACGGGCCACCAAGCCCAGAGCCTTGCTCCGCTCCTGGCGGCAGACATGGGTGGGTGGAGCAGCCTGATGGGGCCAAGGGGCCTCCTGCCAGAGGTGGAGGTGAGGGGAAGCAGCAGCCCGGGCTCCTGCTGGGGAACTGCAGCAACAGAGAGGGCAATCCACTCAGCACAGATCATTTTAGACTTTAAGAAAGTTTTAATGAGTTCCTTACCAGAAATTGTATCTGGCAAGAAAGTGCCAGGATTCCAGTTCTTATCGTTCATCACTTCTGATCCCCAAAGACTTATAAATTTAGAACTATTCCACTCTGGAGTATTCCCAAAACAGCTCGGATAAATATGGTCTTGAAGAGATGCATTGAATACCTGATGTTTATTTGTGTGATTCTGAACAGGTGCTGGCGGTAAAGCCTACAAAAAAAAATGTTCTAATCATATATCAAAATTAATATTCTATTTACCTAAGTAGTTAAACTACAAACAGACAAGTCATTACTGAAACCTTGTGGGATACGCCTGCCGTGAACAGGTGTCCCAGGGAGCACATCTCGCAGAGGCTTACTTGATTATTTATGAGGCTGTACGTGACGGGGCAAATTTGAACCAGATGTAGATTTTAAAAGCAACTGATGCTCAAGGAATATATCAGACAAACTTTAGACAACTCAGTGACTTCTAACATTCCTCCCTAGTCACATTTCATTTTATTTTTTAAAATAAATTTATTTATTCATTTGTTTTTATTTTTGGCTGCGTTGGGTCTTCGTTGCTGCGCGCGGGCTTTCTCTAGTTGCGGCGAGCAGGGGCTACTCTTCGTTGCGGTGCGCGGGCTTCTCACCGCGGTGGCTTCTCTTGTTGCGGAGCACGGGCTCTAGGCGCGCGGGCTTCAGTAGTTGTGGCGCACGGGCTTAGTTGCTCCGCAGCATGTGGGATCTTCCCGGGCCAGGGCTTGAACCCGTGTCCCCTGCATTGGCAGGCGGATTCTTAACCACTGCGCCACCAGGGAAGCCCCCTAGTCTCATTTTAAATGAGGCCCATTTGCATGAGATCTGTTCCTGTGGCTTATTCTCATCTGACATTTTAAAAATCACCGCGCACCGCAACGAAGAGTAGCTCCTGCTCGCTGCAAAGTCAACTTTGGAATCACTCGTTAAAGTGGTCAGCTCTTACACTGTTCCCTCACACTTGGACAAAGTGCAGTGTAAGTGTGAAGAAAAGATGGATTCTACATTGAGCTCTAAACCCACCCTCCCCGGGGCGGGGAGGGGAAGACCCTTGTCTTAAGGTGCCAAGGGAGGGCGCTGGGTCCACACATTTATGGGATGACTGGCCGTCAGCTGCTCCCTGCACACGTCCTGGGCCCTCCCTCCCCTTGGCCCCCATCTCACAGCCCCCCGCCCCCGCCCCCCATACCCCCAGCGGTCTTCCCCACCGCAGCCAGACTGGGCTCATGGAATGTGCGTAGGAGGGCGTCACTCCCGCCCTTCGGCTGTGCCACTGGCCTCCCACTGCTCTGACGTAAAACCCAAAGTCCTGAACGTGGCCGGCCTCCCCCGTCCTTCCTGCTCACGAAGCCCCTGGACACACGGGTCTTTCCTTGGTCCTCAAACTCCAAGCTACTTCTTGACCCACAACTTGGCTCACACTGTGTCCACTTTCTAGGAGGTCCTAATCTCAGCTCAGACCTTGCTGACTTACATTTATCCTACTGGCCACAGCCTAGATGTCATGTCCTCGGAGAAGCCATCACTGACTTTGCTCTCACCACCCAGCACCCAGACCACGGTGGGCCGTCCCATCAAACACACTAAAATCCATAATTTTCCCTCTCAGCACTTACCACAGTCATAATTCAAGACTTATCTTTAACCTATTGGTTTAATGTCTGCCTTGCCTCAAATTACGTTAAGCTGCAAGGGGACGGGGCCACCTGGATCCTGGCCCTGCCGCCCCAGCATCTCGCTGATGCAGCACACGGCCTTCCCTCTGCAGGTGTGTGCCCAGGCCCACGCAGAGGAGCTACAGGTCTGTGCTGGGAACGTCCCTGAGGACACAGGAATGAGCAGTGAGTGCTGTAAGCTCAAGTGGGAGGGTTTGGGGATGATTCCCAGGGGCGGTGATGGTCTGGCAGAACCCTGAGGGCCTGGCTGGGCAGAGGGTCGAAGGGAAGGGTCAGAGCACGGGGATGGCCAATGTCCAGGGACAAGTGTGCCACAACCTGACGGGCTGCAGGTGCCACAGCAGAGACAACTCCGTGTGACTTCCGTCCTGAAGGGGCTGGGGAGCCACAGAGGTTTCTACGCAGCAGGGTGAGATGGTCTGGTCAGCTGATTAGAAAAATGGATCTGTGGCAACCTGGTGAAGGAGCCAGAGGGGCAAGGATGACGCGGAGAGCAGTTAGTAAGGGGCCGGGGAGGGCGGGAGGGCTGGAGCGCTGGCGGGGCAGGTGGGGAGGAAGAGGAGGGCTCGGGAGTTCCAGGCCGGCCACGTCTGAGCTGAGACTGCGCTCGCTCAGGTCAGAGCCGCTGCCTCTGGCTCCACCCCTGGGAGGCGTGGCCAGTGACGGAGCTGGACGTTCCGGGCTGCCCAGTCTGAGGGGTCCAGGGCCAGCTCGCCCTTTACTAGCTGTGTGACCTCAGGCAAATTACTCAATCTTTTTGTGCTTTAGTTTTCTCATCTGTCATTTGGAAATACCTACCTCCAGGGGACGTGGTAAGAATTAAACCAGACGGTGCATGTCAAGGGTTTAGCGTATGGCCGGGCCCAAAGGAGGCATTTCCTGAGTGCTCAAGTGGGTCTCCCTAGACACGAGCCAGCCCCCCACCCTACCCCCGCCCCCGCTTCCCTCCCTCAGCTCGGGCCGCTGAGCAGCTTAGCGCACCCGCTGACCCTCAATGGGCTCAGAGAGACGCAGGTGGAGGGTGAGGCTGGAGCGGATTCGGGATTTGAAAGTGGGAAGAAACAGGGCTAGACTGGACGCCCAGGACCAAAGAAGAAGCCTGGACCAGCTGTTCTGGCGGAGCAGCCCCAGGGGCAAAGGGCGAGGACAAGAAACCTGTATTTCAACAGATGTCAGTTTCCACAAAGAAGTGACAAACTAAGAGCTGCTTTGCTGAGAAGGGACGGATGAAAACTAACGATCAAATGGAAGAAGGTTTCTTAGTCTTGAAGACCTTCTGCTAAGGGCAGACATACCTGACAGGTGGGAAGCAGCCGCTCGCTCACCACGTCAAGCTCTGAGAAGCAGCTTGGAACAGGAGAAGCACGTTGAGGGCTCTGAAGCTACTCAAGAACTTCGGAGACCCTCGGGCACGGCCAAGCGTTGCTAGCTCCTTCCTCCTGGAGAAAGCCTGGCTGACCACCGGGAGCCACCGCCTGCGTCTTTCCAGAGAGGTTTTGCTCATCCTTCAGGACTCTTGATACCCGAGCATCACCTCTCTGCAAACCCACCCCACAGGCTCGGGGAGTTCTCCTTCTTCAGTATTATTTTCCTACTCCGCATCTACAATTCCTATTAAGGTACGTCATAGTATTTTGAGTTTTCAAATTTGACTGTGTTTTTGTCTTCTCTTTAGACTGCGAGGTCTCTGAAAACAAGGACTGGGACTAACCGGTTTTTATTTTTCTAGCATGTAGCACAGGGCCTGGCACATACTGGATGTTCAATAAATGTCGGGCAGAATTTAACTTGGCAGAATAAGGGGATGTAGCCATGGAACTGTTATATTGGAGACATAAGTTAGCGATTCTACACATCTGATTCACACACTTCTTCAGAAGCCCGTCTACTCAAAACAGGAGGCCCAGCTGTAGAGAACAAAGGGAGCAGGGGTCCGTAACAAGCAAGCTGTATTTGTATGAATGCTTCTGCACAGGACGCCTACTAACTTCCAGAGCTATGGTTTCCTTCAGGGAAAAAATAGGCACCTGTCACTCAGACCATTTTGGGGCCACGCCTCCGTAAAAACACTAATGATTTAAGCACAAAATAAGCCTCTCAACATGTGGATAACGCTATTAAATTGGAACACTGATTTCAATCTTTATACAAATCCACATGGCGTCAATTAACAGAAGTTCTCAATTGTTCTCCTCTTTGAGACAAAACTGACTCACAGGAAAGCAAAATTTTGCTTTCAGTGGAAGCTCCGACACACACACACTGATGCCCTCACCACGCACGCCTCTGCGTTTATGCAGGAACCTAAGACCCAGCCCGTCTCACACCCAGATGTCATCCCAGACGCCATGAGCACGGAGCTGAGAGCGCGCAAGGCTGAGCCACTGAGCGCGGGCGGGAGAGGCCGCTGACGCCCAGCATGCAAACAAAAGGGTCCACTTGTATCCCAGCGAACAAGAGAGTGACGACCCCTCTACTCTGCACTTCTTCTCAGGGGCTCTTCAATACTCCTGCCAGAGAAGAAGAGGCAAAGCCCCACCTCTGTTTCGCTGTTTCTTAGGGTCAGAAGAACTGAACTCTGCCTCTGAAATAAAACGCAGATCACAGGTCACAACATGACCCCCAGATGGCAATCTATTTATGTCCCTATTTTCCACACAGCATTTTTCTCCCTCGAATTCCAACTGAACTTACACTTGTACCACGTTTAACTTTATGAGACACTTCTGCAGTGGTTGTACACAAGTAATCCAGTGAGGGGGTGACAGGTCCACAGGCCCACAGCCACGGGGGAGTCACGTCACCAGGCTCCGCTCAATGCACTGAACTCACTGACCATTTCCAAATAACCCTTATGCTCCCGTGGAGACTTCAAGACATGTGTCCCCCTTCGGTTCCAGGCCCTCCCTAATGGGGCAACTGCTTCATAACACGTTCTCCAGATGGAAAAGACACATAGGACTTAAAGCTGGAAGCCTCGAGCACTGCTCCCGGGCCACACGCAGCAGGGGGGCCTGCTCTGTTGGGGAGCCTGCTCTGTTGGGGAGCAGGAGGTGTGGCCCATGTGCTCACCTCTAAGGCCGTAAGTTCTCCCTCCTCGGGTTTGGTCCAGTGAGGGGGGGACACTTCACTCTACGTCCCAGATAAACGGCACCAAACACTTTTGTAACAAAGGGCTGAGCTATGGAGAAAGCAAGGGAAACGGTCCACAAAGAACCGACAAGAACATGGCAAGAAAAACAGGACCCAGTGGAGGTGCGGGAAGGGATGGCTGCCCTGGGGACGTGTGCGCCATCGTCACCGTGAGGAGGGGATGGGTGTGGTCCCACAGGAGGAAGGAGAGCTGGAGACAAGGGGAGCTAGAGGGTCCCAGGGGGTCAGCTCCCTGCTGGCACTTTTGCACCAGCAAATGCGAACCCTCTCTTGAGGAAGCATCCCCCATTCAGCACCTGCTGAACAAAACATGATCTCATGATAAAAACAGATTTAGATCCTCAAGGTTTCATTCAAACACAGAATAACTATGTGTAAAATGCTTAAAGAGAGGAAAGATGAAAGAAAAAGTGATCAAGGAACAAGAGAATATAAAAAGTTTCTAACATATTTGAAAAATAAATAAATTAAAGCTTAGAAATAAGAATTACAGGTGGGATTAAAAACTCAAACTTAAGGGGCAGGTTAGACCCAATTATAGAGAACCACTTAACTGGAAGACTGATCCAAAAAATGTTCTCAGAACAGACTGAGAGACAAGGAGACGCATTTCAGGTACGGAGACACCATCAGGTATGACGTGCAGGATGAGAAGGTCTAACCAGAGGTCCAGGGGGAGACAGCAGAGCAGTTAAGAGGGAATACAAACAAGATAAAATGGCTGAGAATCATCAGACAGGAATTTAAAATTACTCATATGCTGAGGGCTCTGATGGGAAAGGTACACAACATGCACGAACAAATGGGTAACATGGGCAGAGAGATTCTAAGAAAGAATCAAAAAGAAATGCTAGAAATAAAAAAACACTGTAAGAGAAACTAAGAATCGGTAGACTGGACACAGCCAAGAAAAGAATCAATGAGTTTCAAGATAGGTCAAGAGAAACTTTTCAAACTGAAATGCAAAGAGAAACAAGAATTTAAACAAACAAACAAAACCCCCAAAAAACCACCACCAACAATGACCAAAAAAATAGAACAAAATGTCCAAGAGCTGTGGGGCAATTTCAGAAGACATTTCAACATGGTGCCTGGAGTCTGGAAGGAGAGGCAGAACAGGCAGGAGAAACACCTGAAGGAGCGACAGCCAAGAACGTCCCAGACTCACAGCAGACACCAAACCACAGACCCAGGAAGCTCGGAGGACACCAAATAGAATAGATACCTGCAAAATCCACACCTGGGCGTATTGTATTCAAACTGCAGAAAACCAAAGACAACAAGAAACTCTTGAAAGCAGCCTAAGTGGGTGGGGCTGGGCGGGCGGAGAAGCCCCTGCACCTACAGAACGAGGAACGCAATCACAGAGGACATCTCATTTAAAACCATGCAAGCAAGAAGAGTGGAGTTAACTGTTTTAAGTGTTCAAAGAAAAAAAAAAACCCCACCAACCTAGAATTCTGTATCCAGCGAAATTATCCTTCAAAAGTGAAGGAGAAATAATGACTTGCTCAGACAAACAAAAACTGAGGGAACTCATCTCCAGCAGACCTGCCCTGCAAGAAATGTTAAAAGATTCTCTTCAGGCAGAAGGAAAATAATATAGGTCAGAAATTTGGATCTACATAAAGAAAGGGAGAGCAATGGAGAAGGAATAAATACAAGTAAAATAAAATCTCTTTATTTTTCTTATTATTAATTGATCTAAAAAATAACTTTGTTTGAAGTAATAACAGTGTACTAGGTGATTAATATATGGATAAATGAAAATAATGACAGCAATGTCACAAGGGATGGGATGGAGGAATTGGGAATAATCTGTTAAAAAGTACCTATGCTACATATAAAGCAGAATAGTGGTATCTGAACAGGGACTTAGATTAGTTAAAATGTATGTTCTAATACAACTGCTAAAATTGAAAAAAAGGCATAATTAACATGCTAAGAGAAGAGATAAAATGGAATCAGAAAATGCTCAATTAAAAGTGGAGAAGGCAGAAAAAGAAGCCTCTGATAACAAATAGAAAACAGTTACAAACATGGTTGCTATTAATCCAAACACATAAAAGAACGACTTTAAAAGTGAATGGTCTAAATACACCAATGAAAATACAGAGATTATCAGAGTATATTAAACAATATACTCCCAAAAAACCCAAGATCCTTCCCCCCTCCCAAAAAACCCAAGATCCAAGGATACCTGTCTACCAGAAACCGACTGTAAGTGGTGGGTGGGGAGAGAGACAACACGGAACACTAATCGAAAGCCGGTGGAGCTACACTAACTGCAGACAGAGCCGACTGCAGAGCAAGGAAGGTTCTCAGGGATAAAGAGGGCCACCACTTAATAATAAAGGGTCAACTCTCCAAGAACACGTAACAATCCTAAACATGTAAGCACCTAACAAAAGAGCATCAAACTACACGAGGCAAAGCCTGACAGAGCTGCCAGGAGAAACAGGTGGATCCGTTATTATAGCTGCAGACCTCAACCTTCCCCCATCAGAAACGGGGAGATCCAGCAGGGAGGGATCAGTAAGGACACACCTGAACTCAACGGCACCATCAATCAACTGCTCCTGCATCCAAAAACAGCAGATTATGCATTCCTCTTAAGGAACATGGAGCATTCACCAAGAGAGACCACATTCTGGGCCACAAAGCACACTTTAACAAATTCGAAAGAACAGAAATACAGTGTATGCTCTCAGACCAGAATTTAATTAAAGTAGACATCAGTAACAGAAAGATAGCTAGAGAATTCCCAAATATTTGGAAAGTAAATTCCCTATCACTTACAGTTTTAATTTTTTCTCTAGTATTTCATCACTATATTTACCTCCTGCAACTACTTTTAACTTTCAAATAACACATCTGAACATACAAATGAAATGTATCATTGGTACGAAGACATCTGAAAACAGAAACAGTCTTCAAGTTTTTCTAATTTCAAGAAAATGAAATTTTAACAGTGCTCATTCCAAGCATTTTAGGTCCTAAATATATTTACCCACGATGGCAAAAGTATGAATTAAAAGAATTACAACTACAGTGACATAAAGTCTTCAAGGCGACAACTGTCATTTAACCAGAGCAGAAATTTCTAAAGGCCCTGACAACACAGAAACACCAGCAGGTCAGAAGAGCTTCAATGGGGACGGCTGCCCGCCACACTCAGCACCACCTCCCTCCTCCCAACTGTGTGTGGACCATCACGCTGAATGGTGCTGGCCTCTCTGAGAAACCTGCTCTGACGGAGCTGAGGATGAGTCTGTGTCCTTCTAATAGAGCGCATTTCTTCTCTACCATCTCCTATGGGGCTGGGAACACACGATGCATTTAGGTACAGACGCAGCCACAGTACTCAAGTAAGTCAAACGAACTCCAATAACACAAACCAACTTTGCAAAACCTGGTTAAGTGACAACGTAAGATTGTTTAGAAAAGCAAACATTTTTCTACCAGGTACAAATGAAGTATTCTGTCAAATGCATCTCATTTTTCCAAATAAAAATGGCATCCACCTAGTGTATTTTAAATGTATTTGAATAATCTTGACGTTAATACTAACGTGGCTGAAATACAGCTTAACAGCTTGTCCTCCATATTTGCCTTTCCAGCCACGAATCTTTCACATCTATCTACTGGATTACAGTTTAATGGGTATCAAATAAATAGATTTCGATACAGATGATGCTCCCCCGAAATGTTCTCCTTCCCCTTTACCCTTCTATAGACTACTTATAACGTCCCGAGAAAAGGCCAAAATTCAGGGGGAAAAAAATCAGTTTTAACTAGAGGTCCCAATAGCCTTTGGGAATAATCAATTTCACTACTTTACTTGAAGGTTTTTAGGAACTAATTCTTGAACAGCTTCCACCAGCAAGAAAGTATGAGAGACCACTCTATACCCTTTTCTCTGGGTGGTTCCCGAGGGACTAGAAGCCGGCGCGCTACTCAGGTAAGAACAGGGAGCCCGCAGCTCCCCGAGCTCACACGTCCACCCAGAGGGCAAGGGCTGCGCATCGGGCGGACCATGAGACTAGCCTGGCCTTGCATACATACCTGAATAATGCTACTCAAAATCACCCAATTAACAAAGGTATCATTAAGTGTTCAAATTGAGCAATTCAATCTAATAAAATTTAAGCATAAATGTGAGTGGTCACCAAGCACTCATCATAGGAGAACATGACAAGCTGATTACACTGTTATAAACCAGTGGTTATAATCTCTCGCCTGTGCCCCTCCCCAGCTATGGCAATGTGTGGCCTTCTTGAGAAAGCCCCTTCCAGGCCACGTCCTCCCCTTCTCTCCCAGTGGAGAATCACTGCTTTAAGTAACGTTATCAGTAGAGTTTGGGGAAAATTCTACTTTTGACTGACTAGAACTAATAACACGAGGCAGAATAAGTGACCAAAAAATAAAAATTCATGATAAGAGTCAATAAAGGTAAGTTCAAAATAGCTAGAGAGGCACAAAGAACGAAACTAACCTGAAAATCTCACTGCAAAGTCTAAGATACTAAACATAAACCTGAGGTTCTCGGAGCAGGAATGCACGCAAATCACACTTTCCCAGCCCCTCACTACTCTCCTGGCCAGGCCTCCCAGTCTGCCCCCAGCCCCTCCCACTCACCTGCCGGCACGCGGGCTTCCACCGCATGGCACCCAGGGTCCCTCCTTCAAGCTTGCTCCTTTCTACATGAAAGTCCTCGGTCTCGTGCTTAGAGGACAGTCATTTTAGACTCTGTAGAGCCCAGACAGTGTTAGAGGACTCATGTCACATTCAAATTACTTTACCCACCACACTGAGAAAAAGAGCCAGGCCTCGAAAAGCTGTGGGTCGAGAACTGACCTGCTCTCTGGGTGGGGAGAAGCCCTGTGTGGAAGGTCCCCGAGCACCACCCGTCACGCCGGCACCACCTGAAAAACTCTTCACGCACTAGTTAATTCCGGAGGAATAAACCATGACTTTCATGATTGTTTTTACAAGTGTAAAGGTTCAAAATTCTACGAGTTTAAGGTATTACGGTAAAAGGAAACATTTACAGACCCTCCAATCAAGCGTGGATGCTGTCCTACACAAGCTGCCAATTTATGGATTTCTGTTTGTTTAAACATGTACCCCTCAAGGTCTGAGTGACGGGTGAGCTTTCCAGCCCTTTCTGCCCTGACTTACCTTACTGTGTGTGAAGGGGGGCGCTGTGTACAAGGTGGGGTGGATGAGAGGGCGAGGCAGGTGTGGGACGGCGTGCAAGGGCACATGTCCATGGATGTGGGGGTAAAGATGCAGAGCGGGGTGTGTGGGCTTCTCGGGGCTCAGGAACTGGTGGCCGGGAGGAAGGGCTCCAGCGGTCACCGCCGACGGCGTCAATCCAGACGCCTCTTGTTTACAGACGTGACATTCACAAGTGTTTGGAGCTTGTTCTGCCTAAAGGGAAAGAAAAAAGAAGTATTTAGTAAATGAGTATTTAGTATTTAGGGAAACAAAGAATTGTACGGACTGAATTAGAGCCAGTCACACAGCAGATACAAAGGCAGCAGGGCCCGTCCTGACACCCCAGGTTGACGGGTCCCTCCTTGTGAGGTAAACGAGGGCCCCCAGGACTGGGACTGAAGAGACCTGAAAAGAGAAGGGGTGCGCACCTCACCCCAGCTGGGTGTCTGCTGAGGCAGCAGCCACACCCATCTGCATCCCGCGCCTGTCTGAGCAGGGGCAAGGGGACTGGCAAGATGGCAGAGTGGAGAGAGGGAGCTGGGACCAAGGACAACAAGACCACCGGTGCCATGCTCCGCCGGGCTCACACTGCTTAACGGATGGTTACATAGAGATTCTTCAAAATGCACCAGAGATGGGACTTCCAGCTAAGGTGGAATGAAGCAGTCGGTGACTCTTCTCCCTCAAAACAAGTGTAAAACTGAACACAATTGTCAAAGGCAATCGTTTTGAGGCTCTGGAAATCAACCAAAGGAAAAAAACAAATTGAGAAGCGTTTATTCATGCAAATCTGCTAGAACTTTTAGGTAAGAACAGAAGGAGTCTAACCTTCTTGCCCAGGGCTCTTCCTATTCCCAACTCCCCACACTCCTTAAAAAACTAAACTTTAAAACAAACAAACAAACAAAAAAACATAACTCAAGAATCAATAGCAGAATTAAAATGGTACACTAAAATTTTCTTTGATATGAAAAAAGGAAGTAAAGGAGGGACAGAGGTACAAAAAACATGAGACATATAGAAATAACCAGCAAAATGGTAAATGTAAATATCATCAATAATTACATTAAATGTAAATGACTCATTTCAAACAAAAGGCAAGGACTGATTGACAGGATAAAAATATGAAACCAAACTAAAAGACTGGAAGGCAAATTTTAGACTCAAAGACACAAAGAAGCTGAAATTAAGAGCTGAAAAAATATATAACGTAACAGTACTCTGAAGACAGGTGGAGTATTAATATTAGACAAAATAGTCTAAGATAAGTATTAGCAGGGAAACAGTTCATAATGACAAAAGGGCCAATATATTAGAGAGATAGAACAACACTTACATGGATACACATTCAACAACACTGCCCCAAAATGCATGAATCAAAAACTGGCAGATTTGAAAAAGGAATAGACCACCCAAAAGGTATACTTGAAGACTTCAATATGTCTCTCTCAAAAATTTTCAGAACTAGATAGAAAATCAGTAAGGATATAGAAGACTTGACTAACGCTATCAATCAACTTGACCAAACTTTCATTTACAGGACGCTCCACCTAATAGGGGCAGAATACAAATTATTTTCAAGTGCACCTCTAGGATAGACCACATGTTAGGCCATAAAACAAGTCTCAATAAAATTGGAAGCTCTAAAATCAGTAATCTAAGCTTTAGATTCAACAAGCTAGAAACAGAACAAACCAAACCCAAAGAATATAGAAAGAAATAATGGAGATCAAAACAGAAATCAATGAAAGAGAAAAGAGACAAACAGAGAAAAGTAACAAAACCAAAAATCGGTTATTTACAAAAATGGACAAACCTATAGCCAGACTGACTGAGGGGGTTAAAAAGGAGTAAACAAAATTACCCAAATCAGGAATTAACATCACTACAGACTCTACAGAATTAAAAGAGAGTATAATAAACAACCATATGATATCAAATTAGACAACTTAGATGAAATGGATAAATTCCTAAAAAGACAAAAGTTATTAAACTCAACCCAAGAAGAAACAGAAAATCTGAATAGACCTGTAGTAAGTAAACAAAATTTGAATTAGTAATTACAAAATTTCCCACAAAAAGAGACCAGGCCCATGGGATTTCACTTGTGAGTTCTATCAAATATTTAAGAAATCTCAATCTTAGACAAATTCCTTCAGAAAATATAGGCAGAACAAACAATTCCCAACTCATTCTATGAGGCAGGTATCACCCTGATACCAAAGCCAGACAAAGACATCATAAGGATGGACAACTATAGACCAGTACCTTTTATTAGCACAGATGCAAAAACCCTAACAAAATAACCAATAAAGCAACATATGAAAAAGGGACTATATGCCATGAGCAAGTGGAATTTATCCCAGGAACACAAGGTTGGTTTAATATACGAAAATCACTTGATGAGATACACCACGGTAACAGAATAAAGGATGAAAACCACATGGACATCTCAACAGATGCGGAGAAGGCACTTGAAAAACCCAATGCATGTTCATGATAAAACTCTCAAGAAACTAGGAGTAGAACAGAATTTCCTCAACTTGACAAAGGACATCTATGAAAAACCTACAGCTAGCATCATACTTTACTGGTCAAAGACTGAATGCTTTCCCCCTAAGACTGGGAATAAGCAAAGACATCTGCTTGTACCACTTCTATTCAACACTGTACTGGAGGTTCTAGCTAGCTCAATAAGGCAAGAGTAGGGAATTAAAAGAATCCAGATTGGAAAGGAAGAAGTAAAACTGTTTATTCACAGACAACATGATCTTGCATGTATAAAGTCCAAAGTAATCTACCAAAAAAAAAAAAAAAAAAAAAACCCAAAAACAAAACCACAAAACTTCAACCCTTCTAAAACAAGTTTATTAGTAAAGCTGCAGAATTCAAGATCAATATATAAGAATCTATTGTATTTCTATATATTACCAACAATCAATTGAAAATCGAAATTAGAAAACACCTTTACTATAGAATCAAAAGACATCTAATACTTAAGAATAAATTTAAGAAACATGTTCGAGAACCACAGACCAGAAATTTTTTAAAACTGCTGAGAGAAATTAAAGATGACCTGAATAAATGGAAACAGAATGGTCACTGACTGACAGATTTAATTTTGTTAAGACTGTATTTTCCCAAAATTGATCCTTATCATCCCACAATTAAAAGATTAGGCCCAGAGGATTTTGCTGATGAATTCTATCAAATATTCAAGAATTCAATGCAACCTCTATCAAAATCCAAGCAGGTCTTTTTGTAGAAGGTAACAAATTGTTCCTAGAATGTATACGGGGAATTCCCTGGTGGTTCAGTTGTTAGGACTCGGCGCTTTCACTGTGGCGGCCCAGGTTCAATCCCTGGTCGGGGAACTAAGATCCCACAAGCCATGCAGTATGGCAAAAAAAAAAAAAAAAAAAAATCATAATAAAATAATAATAATAATAATAATAATAAATAAAATAAAAAATAAAATGTATATGGAAATGCAAAGGACTTTGAAAAGCCTAAACAATTTTGAAAAAGGCCCACCAAGCTGCAGGGCAGATCCTACCCAATTTCCAAACTTACAATAAAGCAACAGTCAAGTAGAATATGGGTTTAAGGACGCAGAGATCAAATGAACAGGATACTGAGTACAGACATTAACCCATACATTTATAGTCAATTGATTTGCAACAAATAGCCAATGCAATTCAACAGGGGAAAGGATGGCCCTTTCAACAAATGGTACTGGGACAACTGGATACCCAAATACGCAAACAGATGAATTTGGACCCTAACCTCAGACCATAAGCAAAACTGAGTCAAATGGACCACAGACCTAAGTAAGAGCTAAAATTATAAATATTATAGAGGAAAAGAGAGTTTTGTATTACGTAAAATTTTCTTGGATATGACTTCAAAAGCATGATTCATAAAAGAAAAAATTTATAAACTGGAATGCATGAAAATTAGTAACTTTTGCTTTTCAAAAAACACCATAAAAAAACTAAGACACACCACAGACCAAAAGAAAATATTTGTAGATCACATACTTGATAAATGACTTGTACCAATATATAAAGGACTCATTTTTCTTTTTTAAATATTTATTTATTTGGAGGTGCTGGGTCCAAGTTGTGGCATGCAGGATCTTCGTTTCGGTATGCGGGATCTTTAGTTGCAGCGTGTGGACACTTAGTTGAGGCACGCAGGATCTAGTTCCCCGACCAGGGATTGAACCTGGGCCCCCTGCATTGGGAGTGCGGAGTCTTAGCCACTGGGCCACCAGGGAAGTCCCCACAAAGAATTATTAAACTCAAAAACAAGATAGAGAAGGAAATGCAACCCAAACGGCCCTTAAATATATGACAGAATACTCAACTTTGCCCATAAAAAATGGAATGAAAACTGAAACCTCACGGGGTTACCACTTCTCATCTATCAGACTGGCAAGAGTTCAAAACTCTTCCAGGGGTAGGGGAGGGCATCACGCTCTGACCCGGTAAAGCCACCCCTGGTGACCGCTCCTAGGGACAGAACTGCCTACGTATAAAATGTCAGATATGTAAGGTTACTCACTGAATAGTTTATGATGGGAAAACAAACGGAAGCAAACACAAATGTCCATCAGCAGGGACTAAAAAGGAAAACAAAACAAAACTATGACACGTCCACACGATGGAATACAAAGAGACCAGCAGCGGAGCAAGAGGAAGTGAGCTCTGTACAGATGAAGCTGGTCAGGACACATTGCTGGGCAGGGAAGAGAACAGAGTGTGCATTAGTATAAGCCTTTTTCATGAAAAGGCGAAGAATGTTTATATTTGCATAAATAAACACTGGAAGGACCTATTTTTAAATAGGTAAAACTGGTTACGTATTGGGACTAGGGGCTGGGGGTGAGCAGGCGCTGGACCCGGTAGATGAGGAAGGAGGTGGGAGCGAGACTTCTCAGGGTAGTAATACCTTCTAGTGTCCTTTCCTGCAGATTTACACCACCTATTAAAATGGTTTTAATCAGCCTGGACCTTCATTTATTCTTCCTTTCATTTAAAAACTGCTTGAGCGTCTATTATAAAACTCTGAGTCTCTAAGAAAAAATAATAGCCTGGTAAGGTACCCGCACCTTCGGTTAACAGAAAAACAGATACCTATCGGGAAAAAAAAGCTCCCTTACAAAACCAACCTTTTCTGAAATTTTAACATTCCACTCTTTCATTTTATTAAAAAAAGCCCTTCCCTTGCTTCCCAGACAAAAAACCTCCACAACACTTAAATATCTGGAGCTACTCTGTGGTGCCGCAAAATCAAGATAATGTTGATTACAGATTCAGGAAAGAGGAACAAGATTAAAGTGAGGGTACAAGTCACATTTGCTTATTTTGCAAGTATGCCTCGACTCTCTCCAGGTCTAATCTTCAGAAGTTTTTCGAAATAAAATAAGTCTGTATTCAATAACGCTCATGTTTAGAGAAACTAGAGGCAGAAAAGAGACCTCCGGCAAAACAAAGTTCGAAAAAATAAAATCATACCTGCTGAGTTGAGTAAGACGGGGGTGGACTGTCCACTTTACTTTCCTCCTTCCCAGGGCTCCCGTTTCCTAGAGCTGTGTCTTCCTTCGGGGCTCCCGGGGGCTCCCCACTACTTTCGCCGTCTGCCTCCTCGTCATCAGCCTCTGAAGAACTACTGCTGGTACTGCTTACCTGAGGGGACTTTAAAAACAGCCCTTGTAATTTACACTTTTCGAAACAGAAGAATGGAGGCAGCTGAAACACCAGACACCGTCTGATGTCACTTAACTGTCACTATGAAGACGCATGCCCATACCTCATCCTTCAAGGCCATGTTTTCCCCGCCACCGTTCAGTTCACCGTGGATTCCATTCATGCTGGCCACCACCTCGGCATCATCATAGTTGCTCAGCGGATAAATATCAGCAAATTTAGCTGACAGCGGTGCAACATCTTCATCATCACTACAACTGAGAAAGCAGAGACGTCACCCCGAGGCCGCTGGCCGCAAGCACAGCGAGCGCACCGCCCGCCAAGCAGACCCTGCTCTCGCTCACGGGGGGCTACACTGAGCGCCACGCACGCTCCTCAGCACCTGCTAGTAACCTGAACGCGAGAGGAAGCGCCTGGGAGAGCACCGTTTGCGCTATGTGGAAGAACGGAAAACAAGACTCCAGAAGGAGAAACATTAAGGAAACCACACAATTTAACCAGATTAATTGATGTTACACATCTAGTCACGTTGAAGTGCCCTGGTGTACGACTGTTCTCTCTGCCACTTCCAAGCAGACACAATTTTTGATTATAATTAAAGGGGTACGGAGAACAACCGCAGGTCTTTAGCGTTTGTTTTTATAACCGCCAAAATTTCAGACACAGCCAGCTGAACAAAACATTAAAGGCACTTATGTGACAAAATGCTACAAGATTTTTCACTACAAGGCCAGCTGTGGCCAAGTCCAGTCATAATCTTAATTATCAGCTTTAGCAAGACATCCAAGCGATGGGCAAATGCAATATCTACCAAAAAAAAGTAAGAAGACTTCAAGGCTGGAGCCTATGAAGACCACTTAAAATGTAGGACTTTCTGGTACATGAAAAGAGCTGGCGCAGAGTTCCTGGCTCAGCGTGCATGGTTCAAGGCATGACTGTAAATGGACACCCCACGGGTCCACGTAAACATGCCACCACGTCCGCCTTGAGCCTCAACACTCAATGGCCTCCAGAAGGAACAATCCTAAGAACTGGAGACCTTTTGGCTTTAGGGAAGAGTGTCCAGAATTGCCAAACTCAGGTTCTTTTCCACTTTTAGGAAAACAAGAGTCAATGTACTACAACGTGCTATCATCCGGAGCTCATCACAGCAAGCACGGACAGTGCCCAGCGGGCCTCCTGGGGGCCCACTGCACCTGAGGTAACAGCAGGCTTTGCCCTGGGCTGCATCCACACCCGCTCCCGAGGTGTTAGCATCGCCACGACCCGGAGGAGGAAGCCAAGGTGCAGGAATGAAGGAACTAAAGCACGTGCTCCATGCGATGGAGGCGACCCCAGAACCCGTGAAGTCCAGACGGCACTGCAGCCCAGCGACTAAACTGCCATGCTTCTATTTCACCAACTTAGAAGCCGCACCACGAGAGACAACACGAACCAGCAGCCACATGGAGGTTCTCGGATCACAGAGTGTCTCCCGGGAAGACACGGATCACAAGGTGCTGGCGGCCAGATGCCCAGAGCATCCGCCCGTGGCCCCAGCTCTGCCACTCAACGCAGCGTGGGAGGCCACGGCTGGCGCCAGCTGCCAGGACACAGGAGCGGGGCGAACTCTTCCAATGTAAGTTTTTATTTGACTACACACGCTGAACTGCGGGACGCTCCTGTGATGAGCTAGCTGGCAGCTAGCTGTGAAGCCCTCAACACTCTGCACCGGCTCTGAGAGCACAGGGCTTCTACGGCTATGAAGCACCTTGAGTTCAGTGAAAGGAGTCACGGAGTTCAGGCCAATCCCTTTACAATTACTTTGTGTTTGAGACCAAACCCATATTGAGAATTGAAAGACTCCGAAGGAAAGCCTCAGAGTCACCATGTGAAATCCAGACGGGGGAAGTGAGAACTCTGAGAAATGCGGGGCACCATCCCTCCACTGGGAGCCATGGCCGGGGGGCCGGTCACCTCCGCAGGGCTCCCGGCACCCACACACACTGTGACATGCAGAAGGCATGTTTTATTTCTTAAATAAAAACATACACCCGCGTGCAGCCTGCCCAGAAGCTAGAGCAGGTAGCCTCAACACGAGACACGGCCACAAGTCCGAAGAAACACGGGCCCCCTCCCCTCCCTGTGAACTGGCGACAGCTGCACAGCCACCTCGCTTGTACAAAACATCCTTCTAGGTAATGTGGGAACACGGAGACCAGAACCTTTCAATCGCTTGCTAAAGTGATCATCTGAGTTCTTAGCAAGACATGGAACAAGCATGGATGCTGGGCTGACGATGCGGCGGAATGAGCAGCGGGCTGGCCACCTGTGATGCAATGCGCGCGGGCCGGGCCGGTGCTGGGAAACTCTTCCCTGCAGACCAACATGTGTTTGTTGGTTTGCCTTACTGCATTTATTCATTCACCTTCGTTTAGGCAGGTCAGGAAACAGTGTCAAAGTTTGGGCTTACTGATTCCATGTTTTAAAAGCTCTTTAAAAAAATGAAGGGTCCTTTTTCTTGAAAAGCACTATAACGCTATCCATACTTCTGCAGACATTACTGTCTCTGTTTCTCATCATTGGATTAGTTAAATTTCTGAAACCTTACGACAAAGCCACGACTTACAAAGTTGGTGCAGAGCCATTGTCTGTGAGGATGAGTCTGGGATGCTGCTGAACTGTAATGGGCGAGCTGGAACCCGACCCTGAGCTTGCTGATGACGCGCTAGGCGGGCGCATCTCAGAGAGACAGTCGGGAGCAGAGTCCACCTGGAGTGGCAGCTGGTGAACGTGGATGTCGCCAGTGACGGGGGCGTCCATGATACCACAAGTGAGGATGTGCGAGAGGCTGCAGTCGTCGCAAGCACATCTGATTGGGAATTAAGGACAGTTACCGAGACAGCCAACAGAGAAGGTCAGACCGTGCTCTTTAGAGGTCGGTGCCGGCCCTCTGCGGGGTCAGCGAGGGTCCCACAGGCCCGCTGCGTGCACGTGCAGGCTCACCTCCTCCTGTAGTTGCAGTTGGGGCAGTCGGGCATGCTCAGTCGCGACGACAGCACGTGCCTCATGGTGTCCGTGAAGCTGTTCTCGCCAGTGACGGCCTTCTTGTTCGTCAGCTGGAGGAAACCACGAGACAACGGGTTAGTTTTGCAAGACGCGCCGCCCCATGACACAGCTTATATCTTCCAGTAATTATGGTAGTGTGTGTCACACTCAGAACCAATGACCACGGCTTCCTAAGGTGGGGCAGGGCCAGGAAAAGGGGCCGCAGATGTGTGACGCACATAGCCGTGGGGCTGGGAGAGGCCCTGGCACAGGCCAGGGACCAGGAACCCCTAACAGGCTTCCTCACCACCAAACACGCTGCAGCGCCCCTCACAGCAGACACCCAGCCTCTACCCTGAATCTGCCATGGGCTTGGTACTTGCTAGGTACCAGGAACGTAGAGATAATCACTGCCCTCAAGGAGCTTAGATTCTGGAAGAGGGGACAGGCAAGAAACCAAACTTGAAAACCGTGACGTAGAAGGTGCCCCGGGAGATCTGCTCAGCGTGCTGGAGAGGTGGGGAAGCTGCTCGGCAGGTGCCAAGACTCAGCAAGGCCCAGGTGCAGTGCTGGTAATCCCGTCAGAGGCAAGGAGGGCGTCTGGGCCAGCAAAGAGCACGGAGCTGGGCATCCGCTCACAAGACTCTCGATGGCTGCTGAGCCTGGGCTGAGCAGGAGTGAGTCTCGGGGAACAGCCTCACCGCCATCAGGCCTGTGCACACAGAGCCGTGGCACCCGGCGCCCATGAGTTAAACAGACGTTTATGAGGCACGATGGAAGCTGGACAGTCGGCACAAAGACGGCAGTGGGCGGGTGGGAAGGAACGCAGCAGTGAGGAAGGCCAGCTGGAGAGGACACCAGTGGAGCATGGAGAAGGGGTGGACCCGGGAACCACCTAGGAAGCGGCACCTAAACTTCCACTGGAGCGGGCGAGCCTCTGGGTTTTAGAGAAGGAGCCTGTGGACCGGCTTGGGCAATGGGATGGGTGGTGGCCAGAAGAGCCATGGGACAGGACAGAAGCCACACAGGTAAGCGAGCGGAGCACGGGTGCCCTCTGTCTACCTGTGGCGCCCAGAGGAGACCACGGGTGCTGGCGAGGCTGGGGTCACCGACACCTAGGGAAGGCCAAGGGAGCACGCCCGGCAAGGGAGACTAACTGGGAGAGAAGCCGGCACATGCACGGGAAGCAAGTTTCCCAATGAAGTCCAATGCCCTGAGACCACCACACCGCAGCCCCCGGGAGTTCTGCCAAAGCGGCAGGCAGAGGGGTGGGGGGAAGAGCCGCTGGAGGAAGGGGTGCGCCGGGGCCGCCAGCAGCCACAACGAAGGCACGGCCCCTGGCACACGTGGAGCGCACCAAGTCCCAGCCCTGCGACTTCACTGTATGCATCCTGGCGAGTAAATCGGGGACACGCCACCCGCCTAGGAGGAGTCCGTGGGGACTCAGGGGTGGCTGTGGCCCGAGCGGGCGGCTCTGTAAACGCGGGTGTCCCCTGAGGGATACAGGAGGAAGGACGTCGGAAGGAAAGCCAGTTTACACCACTGCCATTAACAGCGAGCAGAACACGCAGGGTGGTGCTGAAGCGCTGGCCTCTGGGAGCCGCCCACCCGCAGAGAGCAGTTCCCACTCCCGTGAGCCGCCCCTCCGGCCCACAGCCTCACCTGCTCTTCCACGAAGCGCCTTTGCTTAAAAAGCTCCCAGTCTTCTGTTAGCATGCGCTGTTTGGTTTTCATCGTCATCTAATTCACGGGGGATGTAAAAAACAAAAAGTCTTAGTACCAGCAAGAGCTACCCCGGACATTTTCAAGGGGAGATTTTTAAAATGATATATACGAGAGACCGCGTCTGCAGACAGAAGCTGCAGCACTACAGAAACGCTACCTGATACTCGATCTCAGCGCCTCACATGACTCGCTCAAAATCATCGCAAATACTTTTCTTGCATGAAAAACAGCGAGGAGTTCAGATTTTAAAGAGAAATTAACATATCAGAGGTGGATCTGTCAATGCGGTGAGTGGACAGTCACGGTTCACTGAACAACCACGAGGGGCCCTGCACGTGAAGTGTGAGCCTCGGGGACGTCACCCTGAGTGCCACAGCAGGCACCAGGGGCTGCGGAGGAAGGGGGCGGGGGCCGCTGTTTAAGCACGAGCTTCAGCTTGTGAAGATGAGAGAGTTCTGGAGCTGAACAGCGGTGACAGTCACAGCAATGTGAGCGCACTCGGCACGAATGAACTGTAGACTCAGAAATGGTTAAGGTGGTGAATTTTGAGTAATGTAGATTTTACCACAACTAAAAAGAAATTGAGGGGAATAGGGAATTAAGAATGGGCTCAAGGCACTGCCTTATTTGAAGGAGGAGGCTATGAAATGATTAAATCTTGGTGTTTATATAAATGTATTCTTGTAAATTAACCACTGAAAGGATATGGGATACATATCTTCAAAATTATCAGAAGAAAAAAAAAAGGAAGGGGGCATATATTCAGTCCTACAGGGAAGAGAACACTGCCAACCGGGAGCGCCCTCCCAGCTGCAGACGGGATGCTGCTCGATTCATGAACCACCTAATAAATGGCCTATTAGATCTTCAAATTAAAACAAACAAACAAACAAAAACTGCCCGTTAAACCCTCCAAAATAAAACAAGAGTAACTTAATAAAATCAAATTCATGCACTTAAAAATTTTTAATAGTTTAAAAGTATTAGAGAAGAAACCAAAGTTGAAATTACCGTCTGTTTAGAAATAATTGACAAGGAAAGTCCCACAAATCAAATTGTATAAGATGAGCCCAAGATGTAGAAGAAAATGTATAGTTTAGTGGCATTTATGAGAGAATAGAACAAAAAAAAAAAAGCCTGAAAAGTATGCGTTCAACGTAAGAAGCCCAAACAAAACGAAACAAGAAATCAACTAGTAAGGAATTAAAGGTAAAAGCTGAAATTTGGAAAACCAAGAAGTAAACGTGATCAATAAACCCAAAAGTTGGTTCTCTGAACTTCCTCCCAGGCCGAACAAGGGAAGAAAAGGAACAACAAAAATAGCGGGAGTGAGAAAGGACACGGACACATACAAAGATTTTCTAAAACCACAAGAGAAAACATCTGTACAATTTATGCCTTTCATATCTGAAGAATAGCTGCAAACAGGTGGCTCACGGCTATCTTGCTGGCCCTGCACAATGTGTTTTACAAGCTGAGCCAACATGAAAAAGCTTTTGAGATTTCACCTAACAATCTAGACTTCTGGCCTCTCTCGACAGCTGGACAGCTCAGAGGGCAGGCTGTGGGCACAGCTGGGACGCCAGGAGCACTGGCCGGCCTCCTTTTAGGGGAGCAAGTGCTCTCTCATTACAGTGTGAAGTCAGAGGCAGGGGAATTCTCCTGTAGCCATCATGCACCCATTTTCATCAGCTGCCCTGTAAGCACAAGCTTAAGCCCACCCCTTTATATGAATGATGTGGATAACTTCCCAGGCAAATATCAATTTGTAAAACTCACTTAAGAAGTAGAAAACCCCAAGTAAGTTCATGAACACAATGTTTACTGAAAAGGCAGTAAAGGATACTGAGTCCTTGTTCCTTCTCCTGCAAAAATGAACCAGGCCCCAAAGTTTCATGGCGGGGTCTATGCAAACCCTTTGTAGAACAGGAAAGTTGAACTATTCCTAAAAACTGGAAAAACATGGAAAGTTCTCAATTCATTCTATGAGATTAGCATAATTATCCCTTTATACAAAACAAACAAGACCTCAAAGATGAAAACTCAGTAATACCTCAGAATACAGATATAAAAATCCTAAATAAAATACCTAATAATGGATTAAAGAATAATATTATAATCTAGTAGGGTTTAATTCCAGGAATGCAAGGATGTCTCAAAATTAGTAAGCCTAATCTAATTCATACAAAAACACATAAAAAGAGAAAAAACATACAAATTTAATGTCTATTCCTGCTTTAAAAAAATTTTTTTTTAAAATTTATTTAATTTATTTATTTTTAGCTGCGTTGGGTCTTCACTGCTGCACACAGGCTTTCCTAGTTACAGCAAGCGGGGGTTACTCTTCGTTGCGGTGCGCAGACTTCTCATTGTGGCGGCTTCTCTTGTTGCAGAACATGGCCTCTAGGCACACGGGCTTCAGTAGTTGTGGCACATGGGCTCAGCAGTTGTGGCGCATGGGCTCTAGAGCGCAGGCTCAGTAGTTGTGGAGCACGGGCTTAGTTGCTCCGCGGCATGTGGGATCTTCCCAGACTGGGGCTCGAATCTGTGTCCCCTGCATTGGCAGGCAGATACTTAACCACTGTGCCACCAGGGAAGGGCTCTTTAATTTGCTAAAAAGTATCAAAAATTTGTACGGCAAGCATCAGACTTAATGTGAAACCTCCAAAGCGTTCCACAAAAGCCAGGAACTGAACAAGGATGCTGCTGCTAGTAACACCCTTACTCATGACGCTTTGAAGATTCTAGCTGAAGCGAAAAAACAAAACACAAAGTTCAAATGCTAATAAAGAGGATAAGACAAAACTATTATTATTTGTAAACGATATCATGGTCTCCTAGAAAACTCAAAGCAATCAATTCCAGAACTATTTGAGAGATGATAACACGGTGAGATGACTGGACACAAAGCAGAACTCAGCTTTCCTATAAGGACCAGCAATAACTCCTTAGAAAAATTATTCCACCATTTAAGATGCTACTCATGATAGTCCCTAAAACTGTAAAACACCTACGTATAAATTCAGTAAGAAATGTACAAACTATAAAACCATAATATAGGCTATAAAAGACAACCTAAAAAAAGAGATACATGCCATATTTTTGGATGGGAAGAGTCAATATTGGTGCTAATTCTCCCTTTACGTAACGTGGGTCTGCAGTTTTCAGGAGAAACATTTTTCTTTCGTGAGTAACTATTACTGTTGCAAATTTTAAAAATGATTTAAAATGAGCTACATATTAGAAAAAGTAGTCATTTCTTTATCTTATTACAGAGCTCAGTACAGAGCTGTTTGATAAATATAATCAGCAGAAACGTCCTCTTTGACCTTGTCTTCGCAGCCTCTGGGATTAATTTTGTGGAACATTTGGGTACCTGTAGGCTTATATATGTGTCACACAACAAATAAAGGATAAATTTTTAAAAGCAAACAAGAACAACGGATTTCAAAGCTGTCAACTGTCTCCCCATGGCCATACTTATTTGTGAATACTAATTATTTTACAGATGTGCAACATTTTGCAATCTTGAATTACTATGTAGTTTCTAAAATGCTACTTGATTACAAGAGACTGATATCCATTCCAAGGATTCTAGAATGACTGGTACCCTCTGGATGCAACTAAAATTGCTCGATTTCCATAACTGGTATTAATGGCATCGTAGTTCCTTGACAGGTGAATGAAAATAAGAATGCACCTTTGGGTTGCTTTAGTGAAAGAGGATGGTTTTCCACTGTAAAAAGACAGAGAATGCTTTGTTTTTTCTTGTAAAATACGTGTAACATAAAATAAACCATCTGAACCACTTCAGTGGTATCCCGATCTCTCTTCATCTTGCAAAACTGAAACGCAGTCCCCATTAAACAATAACCGCCCGCCTCCCCTGGCCCCCGGCACCCACCCTTCTACTCTCTGTCTCTATGGATTTGCCTACTCTAGGGACCTCAGGTGAGTGGGATCAGACAGGATGTCTCTTTGTGTGTCTGGCTTATTTCACTTAGAGTAATGTGTTTAAGGTTCTTCCACGTTTTTAGGTCTTCCACGTAGGTCCTTGATTCACTTTGAGTTACCTTTTCCATATGGTATTAGATAAGGGTACAACTTCATTCTTTTGCAGGTGGATACCCAATTTTCCCAGCACCATTTGTTGAAAAGACTGTCTTTTCCACATCGAAGGGTCTTGGCACCCTTGTCAAAAATCACCTGACCATATACGCAAGGGTTTGTTTCTGGGCTTTCTACTGTATCCACTGGTGTATATGTCTGTCTTTATGCCAATACCACACCGCTTTGATCACTGTGGCTTTGTAGTAAGTTTTCAAATCAAAAGTGTGAGTCCTCCAGTTTTGTTCTTTTTTTCCCCAAGATTGTTCTGGCTATTCTGAGTTCCTTGAGATTCCATATGAATTTTAGGATGGGTTTTTCTATTCTGCAAAAAACATCATTGGGATTTTGACAGAGATTGCACTGAATGTGTAGACCACTTTGGGTACTACTGACATTTCAACAATATTAAGTTGTCCAATCCAGGAACACAGGAATGTGTTTCCATTTATTTATGCCCTCTTTATTTTCCTTCAGCAATGTTTTGTAGTTCTCATTGTACAAGTCTTCCACCTCCTTGAGTAAGTTAATTCCTAAGTATTTTACTCTTTTCAATGCCATTGTAAATAAAACTGTTTTCATAATTTCCTTTTCAGATTGTTCATTGTTTGTATGTACAAATGCAACTAATTTTTGTGTGTGCACTCTGTATCCTGCTACTTTGCTGAATTCACTTACAGTTTTTAAATTCTAACAGTTTTTTTTTGCAGAGTCGTTAGGATTGTCTACATATAAGTTCACATCATTTGCACAGATCGTTTTACTCTTCCTTTCCAATTTAAATGCTTTTTATTTCTTTTACTTGCCTAACTGCTGTGGCTAGATTTTCTAGTACTATGTTGAATAGAAGTGGTGAAAGCAAGCATCCTTGCCTTGTTCCTGATCTCAGAGGATTAAAGGCTTTCTTTTAATCTTTCATTTCTTTTAAAATTAATTTTTATTGGATATGGTTGCTTTACAATGTTGTGTTAGCCTCCACTGCATAACAAAGTGAATCAGCCATACGTATACAGGTATCCCCTCCCTTTTGGACTTTAATCTTTCATTATTGAGGATGATGTTTGCTATAGGTTTTTTATATTTGTGGCTTTTATTATATGGAGGTAGTTTCCTTCTATTCCCATTTTGTTGAGTGTTCTTAATCATGAACGATGGTGAATTTTGTCAAATGCTTTTGCTGCATCAACTGAGATGATCATGTGGTTTTTCCTTGTTGATGTGGTATGTTATATTAATCAATTTTCATACCTTGAAACATCTTTGCATTCCAGGAATAAATCCTACTTGATCATGGTGTATAATCCTTTAAATATGCTGAATTCTGTTCGCTAGTATTTTGTTAAGGATTTCTGCATCCATATTCATAAAGGACACTGGTCCGTAGTTTTCTTTTCTTGTAGTGTCTTTGTCTGGCTTTGGTATCAGACTTATGCTGGCCTCATAGAATGAGTTAGAAAGTGTTCCCTCCCCTTCAGTTTTCTGGAAAAGTCTGAGAAGGATGGGTATTAATTCTTCTTTAAATGTTTGCTAGAATTCACCTTTGAAGCCATTGGGTCCTGAACTTTTCTTTGTTGGGAGATTTTTGATTACTAATTCAATCTCCTTACTAGTTATAAGTCTATTCAGATTTTCTATTTCTTCATGATTTAGTCTTGGTTAGTTCTTTGTTTCTAGGAATTTGTCCATTTCATCTAGGTTATCCAATTTGTTGGTGTACAATGGTTCACAGTACTCTCTGGTAATTCTTTTCATTTCTGTAGGACTGGTAGTAATGTCCCTACTTCATTTCCGATTTTAGTAATTTCAGTCTTTTTTCTTTTTCTCTTAGCCCATAAGCTAAAGGTCTGTCAATTTTGCTGTTCTTCTTGAAGAACCAACTTCTGGTTTCACTGATTCTCTCTACTGTTTTTCTATTCTCTGTCTTTGTTTACCTCTGCTCTCATCTTTATTATTGCCTTCCTTCTGCTAGCTTTGGATTTAGTTTATCTTTTTTTTCTGTCTACAAGTTGCAAAGTTAGGTTGTTATTTCGAGATCTTTCTTTTTTAATGTAAACATTTATAGCTACAAGAACAAGTATTTTTAAAGAAATAAATTCACTTTCAGTTTTACTTTTTAAGACTGTATTTTCCTTTTAGAAAAAACGTGTATGTTGTTACTTTGACACACACCCCATTTTTATCAGAACAGCGGTGATAATACTGTGTATTATATTCCTAATATATTCCGAGCAGCAAGGAGATTATTGCTGAGCACAGCGCTTAGCACACGGCACAGTAAGTCATCATTTATCTTCTTTCTCTTCGCCTGAATTATCATTTTAGTTACACCGTTTTTCTGAAATCACCTAAACAAGATCACAAGTTACTGATACCATCAGAAGCTTACACTGACAAAACATGACGGGAAAGTCAGGGATAAATTAGATCCCCCTCTCCAGTGGATGGCACCAATCTCTGCAGAAGGAGCCGCCAGCTGCAGTGGAAGCCCTTTCAGATAAACTCCAGCCTGAAGGCTCCTCTGCGACAGACGGCGAGCCCCCTGCTCGACACGAGGACCAGCACTGCTCACGTGCTCGCAGGCCTTCGTTTGCACTTGTACTCACGAACGAGCGTCTCCCCACTGCCCCACTATGGAACTCTGCAAACTCCCCGAGTAGCGCTCAGCATCAAACACAAAGTTCAACAAGCCCCACTGTCAGGGCCAGAGATGCAGGGGACCTCACAGGTCACCTAGTCCAGCCACATCTAAGGTTCTGATGTCAGGACTCCCCTGGTGGTGCAGTGCTTAAGACTCCACGCTCCCAGTGCAGGGGGCCCAGGTTCGACCCCTGGTCAGGGAACTAGATGATCCCACGTGCATGCCGCAACTAAGAGTTCGCATGCCACAACTAAGGAGCCCACATACCACAACTAAGGAGCCAGAGAGCCACAACTAAGGAGCCCGCCTGCTGCAACTAAGACCCAGTGCAGCCAAATAAATAAATATTAAAATAGATAATTAAAAAAAACAGACTGGGCTTCCCTGGTGGCACAGTGGTTGAGAATCTGCCTGCCAATGCAGGGGACACGGGTTCGAGCCCTGGTCTGGGAAGATCCCACGTGCCGCGGAGCGGCTGGGCCCGTGAGCCGCAATTACTGAGCCTGCGCATCTGGAGCCTGTGCTCCGCAACAAGAGAGGCCGCGATAGTGAGAGGCCCGCGCACCGCGATGAAGAGTGGCCCCCGCGTGCCACAACTAGAGAAAGCCCTCGCACAGAAACGAAGACCCAACACAGCCATAAATAAATAAATAAAACAAATACTTAAAAAAAAAAAAAAAAAAGACTGCTGTCAATTCACTTCTGCATGTCTCCTCCAACAGGGAGGGGGCAGCTCTGTCTTCCTGTGCTTCTCCCTGGGGTCAGACTTCAATCGCTGGGCTGGAGGCCTCTCTCTCCAGACCTCCTCACAGCACTGAGGACAGGGGCTGCCCCAAGTTCCTGAGGCTGCACTGCCATTTCCTGTTGGGGTCTGGCCTGTTCGGAGATGCCTTGAGGACAGACAGCACAGCCCTCACATCTGGACTCCAGAACTCTGTCTAGGACCCTCCCCAGCACAGGCTTCCAAGTGACAGTCTGTTTACTGCTGCCCATCAATCTTTCAGCATCTGATCCGCCCTCCAGTTGATTCGCCAGGACCCAGCTTCTCTCTACACGTCTGTTACTACTGTAGATACTAACGGGGTGGCAGACGGGCCCAAGGCAGAGCTGCCAGTGTCGCTGTCCAGGCCCACAGCAAACACTGCCGGGGGCGCCGTCTGGACGGACTGTCTGCTGTTGTCCTTGCAGCAGTTCAGTGTCCACGTGGACCCAGGAGGTTCTCAGGGGACACAGCACACGGCGTGGGAGGCTCTAGGGTGTCCACACAGACGGTGCCCCCCTCATCTCCTAGTCCAGGGACCCTGAGGACAAACCGAGGGCAGTGGAAGCAGCACCCCTGGTGAGGGCAGACGCGTCCTCAGCCGGCTGGACGGGGGTGTTTTCCTCAGCCTAATGTTGGGGACAGGGGTTCCGTGACCTAATGCAGTCCTCCCTTCCTGTAAGCCGAGCTGGCAGGACAGAGACTTAGCAGGTGGCGTAACCTCGCGGGTTCCCACAAAGCAGCCCAGACCAGCTCCCGTTTCTCACACGTCTCTCTCCCTGAGAAGCCTTCGCACATCACTCATTCTTTTACAGCAAGAATGCCTCATCAAATTTCTTCTATCATCAGCCTGGGCCCCGACAACAAGAGTTTAGCCAGGGAAAGGCTGGCGTCTAGTCTTTGATTTTTTTCTGAAGGTCTCTCCTTCACAGAGAAGTGATGCCCCAATGTCCCGGGAAACCAGGGCTCCCAATTCTCCCCCCTCCCTTGCACTCTGGATAAACCACCTCACTTAACTGACATGGGGTTTCCTCTAAGGGTAACCCAGTAACCGACTCGGTGCAGCTCAATTCAGAACACAAGGGACTATTTACTGCAGTCCTGCTTTTTAGTAACCACACACGCACAAAACTGATTCAGAATTATATAATACAAAGGCTCAAACAAAATCAAAATGTCATCTAATCTGATCCTGTCATTTCACAAGTGGGAGACTAAGGCCCAGGGAGGGGAAAGGCTTGAACGAGGCTCACAACCAATCTGGGGCAGGGCCTGGCGCCAAATGCCCCTCCGGGTCCTCCGCAGGACCTGAGTCCAGAACACCCCGAGGAACAGGCAACAGCCCCTGTCCCCACGCACCAGTCTCCCCTCCGGGCTCCTGTTCCCTCTACTACCCGGACAGCAAACTCCTGAAAACGGGCCGGTGTGCGTGCAGGCAGCAGAGGGGAGGGAGCTGTCCGCTCCTCTGCCTCTGCGTGACTCAGCTGCCGGCTGCCTGGCTGCACAAGGCCGCAGGGGACGAGCTGGCTGCAGGTCCAGGTGCAGGATGCACAGGGACGGCAGCTGGAAGGCAGCCGGGGTCACGGCTACCTGACCCCGTGCCAACATTTGCCAAACTCAGGCCAGTCAAGCAACCTGGGGCCGGCCCTGCCCCCACAGCGGCCGAAGCTGAGGCGTCAGTGGTCAGCGACGAGCCACGGCTGGAGTATACGAGTGCCCCGGGGACCCCGGGACAGCGGGGAGCGTGTGCCAGGTACAGAGTGGCCCCCGAGGCCACGTGCTACGCACGCAGCAACTGTGGAAGAGGCCAAGCGCACGGCGCCGGCGGAGCCACCCGCCCAGACGAGCTCAGCTCAACAGGCTGAGTTGTGTCACGTTACCAAGGCGCACCTGACAGGTGGGAAAGCCAGTATCACGCGGGAGAATCTGGTCAGAACCGTTCTCTGCGGTTCTGAATGAGAGACCACTTACAGTAACGGCCCCTGCGGCTGCAGAGGGAGAACTGCCACACAGAACGCGGAGCGAGGCTGGAACGGACAGCGACGTGGGCACACGCCAGTCCCTTCCTTCTTCCCAACCCCTCACCACGCTCAGATGGCAACGCCGAGACGCAGCGTCACAGCCAGCGGCCAGGCGGCACCCAGGATCCCAGGCAGACGCTGCACCACCACCCACCTTACGCCAGAACCAAGGTTCTGTTTTCCTACAGCCTCAAAAGTACAACACAGAGCTCTGTCACTGTTTCCTTATTACTCCTCACACCCTGCGTTACCCCGGAGAAGATCCACGCTGAACGCCTCCCCTGCCCAACCCTCCTGGGGGTTTTAGAAAGGCGGGCTGGCTGGCCGGGACGCCGGCTGGAAGCCCTGCCCGCAGGCCCCATCCCCACAGCAGCGCCTGCCTTCCACCCTCCTCCAGCCCTGCAGACCGCCTGCCCAGCACCGCCGTGTGTGTTCGTGTCTGCGCTCCCGCTCGATACGCTTCGGCACGGGTGGAGAATGGGCTCTGAAGCTCACGTGTGGCCAGTGTTCAGTAAACGGGTCCTGACACGACAAGGCTCAGCCGTTTCCAAAGGCCTCAGAGGCCCCCGCCGGCAGCACCGAGTCTGGGCAGCAGCCTGTGCCCGTGACCGTGGCTGCACCCAGGCCAGCAGGGACCTGACCGGCAGCTGACCCCGCGGGCGTGGCTGGGCGTCCCCTCCGGAGCAGCAGCAGCTGGGAGCCCCGCTCGCACGCCTCCCCTGGATACACGGCCCCTCGCGGCGGGCTCCTCGCGGCCGTCCCGGCGGCACGCACCCACCTGCTCGTCCACGTAGGCGTCGATCCTCTTCTGGCACTCCAGCCACTCCTCGGCCACCCCGCGCAGCTCCTCCTCGGAGCGCTGGTACCGCTGCAGCAGGGTGCTGTACGTGTCCTCGTTGCAGGTGTCATGCGTCGTGGTCCCCAGCCTGGGGAGAGAGGCCTTTCAGCACTCTGGCCATCATCTCCCCTCCCGAGGTGGCAAGTGGGGCACCACCACACACCCCACGAGGCTGCTGTGCGGGATGAGTTAAGCACACAGCCCAGGCACCCACGACAGAGTCTGGCCTAGAGAGGAAGCTCCAGGAAGCAACAGCTCCTCAGAAAAAAATGAGTGGTGAGTAACGCTGTCCTAAAAAGACTAAGGCCCAGAGATGCAGTTCACTAGATGTGGGGTCGTAAACTGTTTTTCCCTACTGAGATTCACTGACCCAGAGAGAACAAAACATTCAATGAGAAATACAAAATTTGGACCTGGTTTTCAAATCAAGTAAAACAGGAAATTCAGTTCAATAAAAAATATAGTTATAGTTTCATTCACTCTGTGTATCTTGTTAAGAAAGATGGTAAGATGGCAGATGAGAAAATAAACAGAAAACAAAAGACACAAATAGAGGTAAACACCTGGGCTTCTCAAGAGGAGGGTGGCATGGGAGAGGAGAAGCGGGAGAGTGGGGGAGGGGTGCAGGCTCACAGGCAGGCTATCTTCAGACACTGTTCCTTTTCCTAATACCTAAACACGTCAACATTTGAACCAAAGCAACGGTGATAAAGACCTCATAACAAAGAATTTCAAAATCAAAGGCAACATTTACAATCGCTCAGGAGCACAAAGATGATGTGCAGGCTTAGTAATCACTGCTGTTCACACGAAAGAGCTGGAAGTTACCCACTGGGATCGGTGATACCACCCCAGACAAGCTTCTCATTACAGACTACGTCACACCTGCTTGTTCACACTCAGACTCAGACACACATGCACTTACAGACGTATGTTTTGAAATGGAGATGCTCCCATGTTAAGTGAAGAAAGGACTACGTCATCATGTGTAAAGATGCACATGTGTGGGAGGCGTGGACACTAGAAAAAATCTGGAAGCAGCACCCAGCTGTGTTTATGGTACCTACCTCTCTTCAGGGTTTCCTTTGCTTTCAGAATTTTATTGCAATGACAATCTAATAATTTTATAATGAAAATAAACAATAGCGATGTTAAAAACAAGAACTGTTCCATGGGTGCAGACACCTCCCTTTCCACCCTGGTGACCACTGCGTGAAGACGCAGGTCGTGCGAGTGGACTCGTATTTGCCGAAGCCGTCTACAACGGCTCCATCACTTCAAGGAGGGAGCACGCAGAAAACAGGGTCACTGAAAAGCTGTGCAGGAAAGCCCAGAGCCAGGAAAGGGAACGACGCGACCCACGCGGTGATGGGGCTGGCTCAAACGCCGGGGCTGTCCCCAGGAAACAAAAGTCCTCAAGACCCAGAATCCAGTGCCTCTCCGAGGCCCCCCTGGCTCCACACAGCACGTGGGCGCCCCCAGGCCTGAGAGCACGGCAGCCCACGAGGCAGCGGTCTTCTCCTCAACCCCTGCCTCTGCAACCCTGCTCCTCACAAGCTGATTTCCCCTCTTCATGCAAACCCCACCTTCCCCGTAAGGCCACCCAGAAGACTGGGATGGAGGCTGAGGGAACTCGTGCTCTCCTCCCGCTCCTGCCCGAGGTGAGAACCGCTCTCCTCCTGTCCTACGCCACAGACTCTACTTAGAGCCAGTGGAGGGCAAAGCAGCCGGGGGCCCTGGGACTTCCGTGGTGGGGCACTCAGAGCACAAGCTGTAGGCACAGGGCTGGAGTCCAGAGAGGAAACAGGGAGCTGCTAGACTGCAGAAAGTGTCCTCAGGGTCAACAGCATCAATGGGTCAGCAGACAGGTTACTACCTAAATATTCACTCTGCAAACACATGACAGTTAACAGCTGGTAGTATCTATTACGAATATTGTCTATGTGAAACAATAAGTGATAAGGAAAATGAGATAAAATCAGTTCAGGTACGTTTACTTACAAGCCTAATTAAACATTCCCCTAACAATGAATATATCAATATACTTAAAATAAAGACGAAGTTGGGCAATAGCTACTAAAACCACCACAACAAATAAGGTGACAAAATGGGGCTCCTGGTCTTGCCAGAGGGATGGAAGCAGAGTCTGACAGAGCTTCTGGTTTCACACGAACTCTCAGGCAGCACAGACAGTGGCCTGCTGGAGGACCCAGACCCTGGCGTCGCTACACGACAAACGGAGCTGGTTCCTTAATGGGTAAATTGTAAGGGAAAGTGGATAGGGGTGGGGGCCTGCACGTTAAAGAATCTCAAAAGGGGGCTTCCCTGGTGGCGCAGTGGTTGAGAGTCTGCCTGCCAATGCAGGGGACAAGGGTTCGAGCCCTGGTCTGGGAGGATCCCACACGCCGCGGAGTGACTGGGCCCGTGAGCCACAACTACTGAGCCTGCGCGTCTGGAGCCTGTGCTCTGCAACGAGAGGCCGCGATAGTGAGAGGCCCGCGCACCGTGATGAAGAGTGGCCCCCGCTTGCCGCAACTGGAGAAAGCCCTCGCACAGAAACGAAGACCCAACACAGCCAAAAATAAATAAATAAAGAATTATAAAAAATGGTTAAGATAGGAAAAAAAATCATTAAAAAAAAAAAAAAAAAAAGAATCTCAAAAGGCACGGAGGAAAAGGGGCCGGGAGTGGAGGTCAGTGTTTAACGGTGACAGAGTCTCTATCTGGGGTGACATCCAAGTTTTGGAAATAGTGGTGACAGTTGCCCAACGTTATAAATGTAATTAATGCTATTGAATTGTACACTTTAAACTACTGAACTATATGGTGTGTGAATTCTATCTCAATAAAGCTGTTAAAAAAGAGACATAACTCTCTTAAATTAAGTCAGTTCCTTTAATGAAGTCAACCTTTGGGTAGATCATTTGTATTTAAAAAAAGAAAAACAAAACTACAGCAAATAAAAAAGCAGGCAAGACTATGGGAATGCACATGAGTAATAAGAGAATAAAGAAAGGGGGACTTCCCTGGCGATCCAGTGGCTTAAGACTCCACGCTTCCACTGCAGGAAGCGCACGCTTGATCCCTGGTCGGGAAGCTAAGGTCCCGCATGCCGCACAGTGCGGCCAAAAAAACAAAAAGGGAGAGAAGAAAGACAGGGAGTTACGGGATCGCTGTGCAAGCCAACTGAGTGACAGCTCTGGGCGAGGCTCCTGTGCCCAGTGGGCCACGCAGACGGACTTGCTTCTAGGTGAGCACGCTGGGTTGGGGCTAAGGGATGTTCACCTGCTATCAATCCATTCAGCTTACATTTATTTTGTGTAGTTTTCTGTATCTGTATTTCACTTTATAATAAAGTTAAACAAAATGCAGGCCCAGAGACAAAAAGTGTCAGTGTTACAATACTCACAACTATGGATTTTGTGTGCCACAGACATAGTCATTACTTTACGGGGTAGTGTTTGTACATAAGTTGTCACAAAATTTTTAGGAGTTGTTAAATAGGTATCTGTAAACTACCAGCTCAAATCTGAATTGTCCTTGGGTCCAGCAAAGGTGTCTCCTGGGGAACTCAAAGGAATGGCTCCTTCTGGCGCCCCAGACTCCTGGGGAACGCCCTGCTTGCCTTCTCCCCAGCATCCATCCCCATCTCCACGCACCCTGTCCCTCACCCACTCCTGAGAGCAACTCTGCAGCTTGACCCCAGGATTAACACCGAAGACTCTAAAACACTGCTGATCTTTGGAGACTGACCACCATTCGCAATGAGCAAGATGAGAAAGCCAGAGCCAGGGCACAGGAAAAAGTGGAGCTTTATAACACATTTCAGGTTTCTGCCACCCACCCATGGTTTGATGAGAGGCCCATCAAACTCCCTGGCTCACCAGAAGAAGAAAAAAAAGGCTAAATACCTTGGAATGCTACTATAAGGACCCCACCCCCCCACCCCCCCACGCACACACAAGATGCATGTCTTTTTATAAAAAGTGCTCTTGCTGGATTTGAGCATCGTAACTGGGCACAATCTCCATGAGGGGTGCGGTTAGGACACTCGTGTCTCTGTGCACCCACCATGGATCTTAAAGGCACTGTTAGGGTGGGCGGGAAGCAGGCGGTGGTGCGGGAGATGCTGGAAGCAGGGTGCGGGCCACACCAGTAACTCTTTGTCCTGACCACCTTAGCCCCAGTCCTCCTTCCCTAGCTGCTTTTAAGGTTATTCTTGCTCCGGAGGTAAGGGTGAGAAGTGGGAATAGCTAGGACCCCTCAAACAGGAGTTAGGAATACAGGAAACAAACACTGGATTGAAACATGGATTTCAAGAGAAAAAAAAAAAAGGTGAGTACTGTGTAAGTTAACTGCAACAATAATATATTGACGTAAAAATAATTCCCCTTCTTTGCGAATCTGGCCCAACCATATTTTGGTGTGGACCTTTAAACCAAGATGACTACAGTCTGTGCTGTTCTGTGATGCGTCTACAGCCTGGGAATCTGTTCACAGGTGGTAAGCAGATGAGGAACAAAATCACCTGCTGCAGGGCTGAGGAAGCTCACACCTGGCTCTCTAGCACAGGGACAGCAGATCCAAGGAGGGGCCCAACTTGTCAAGCCACCTCGGAGCAAACACCCCCGGCTGCACTTTCCCCTTCCCCCTCACCAGGGCAAGTGACCCGAGGCTGTACTTGGGACTCCGGGCTTGGCACACCTGATGAAGCCCCACGGAAGCTCTACAGCAGTAAGAAGAACCCAAGCCATGAGCCACGGTGTGAAGCGAATGCTTGAGAGACCTGACAGCGTGTCTAATCCCTCCCCTAGCGCCCCGGAGCCCCTTAGCACCACCAGCCCTCCCCCTGCAGCGGCACTCGGGAGCGCGCCGTCACGCCAGCAGGACACGTGCGGGCGGAGGCCGAGTACCTGATCTGCGACACCAGCGCCGGCAGGCTGCCCTGGAGAAGCGGCTCCGAAAAGACCAGCTCTTCAAAGAGGTGCTTGTTGTGCAGCTCCCACGTGACCTGGAACTTTCTCAAGTGTTCGTTTTCCTAGTTAGATAGACACATAGAAGACACACCCAATCAAAGACTGACAAATTCCCAGAAGGGCTTCTCCCCCCGCCCCCAAACCCACAGCCCTCTGACCAGGCCCAGAGCATTCTGCTCATGAGGGGTCGCTACTCCCTGTGCCTCCGGCCTCCCTTCCAAATGACTCAACACAAAACGAAGGGGTGGCAAGACGCACACAGACGAGGGGACAGAGAAAAGAGAAACCAGCGTACACGTCCGGCAGCCATTTCTCATAACCATGCCTCCCAAATGTACCGCACGCCCTACCTCTCAAACAACTTAAATAAACGCATACAAATCCTCTGATGCCGAAGGACAATCGTGTCTGAGCCTGTCTCGAGAAGTCTCCCGTTCCGACCGACACAGCAACTTCCCTGCTAGAGATGCTGTGTGGAAGCTCAGCTCTTTCTTTCCCTGGCAAACATGGGCAACCTCATCAGTTACTTCCTTCTGAACAACACTTCTGAACATTTGGAAGCATCCTGGCCATCACAGCGAGTGACCTCCAGAGAGAACAGGGTGACCGGGGCAGACAGCGCCACGACCTCCCCACGTGTAGCATTCACATTCAACAGCTTCTGGCCGCAACCACGCGCGTGTGAACCCACATGTCCGTCTGTCAGTCACACGCACACCACTCGTGGTGCACCACCTCGCACCTGGGGAAACATTCCTCACCTGAGTGACCGACAGTCTGGAGAGGCTTCACTGGGCATCACACTCCAGTCCCCTCTGAACAGGTGACTCATGCCACCCCATGTACTGGTCTGTTCCTATTTACTGCGTAGCCCAACTGAGCTGAAATTACGACACCTGGAGATGTCAGGACACGATCTACACGTGGAGATCCCATTGCCCTGTGCCCTGATCACTGGTGGACGGAGGGGCTGAGAGGGCAACTTGGGGCGAGCAGCTCCCGTTCCTGAGCACGCACCTGCGGGACGCTGCGGAGCACGCGTGGCCCTGCCCTACAGCGCACGCACACCTGATCTGCGAGCCGCACGCAGCCCCCTGCTTGTACTCGAGACCCACACGGAGACTCGGCAAGGTATCCATGACATCTGCAGGGAACCTCAAACCCCCGACTCTGTCAGCGCTTCCACCGCCTGTCCTCACTGCACGTTTTACCAAAACACCAGGGCCTCCCAGGTCTAAATTTTATCATTCTTGTTTCACACACAGCGTCTCTCGGAGCAATTACGATACAGGAAAGCTGGGTGGGGCAGAAGACCAGGGCCTGGGAACCGAAAAACTAGGCCCAAGGCCTGGAATGAGGCCTGATTACAAGCACATAATTTTAAGAACGTGCTTGTAATAATGACATAGCCACCGAGGCAGTGACGAAAGGACATGTGTCACACACTTCAGCAGAGACCACTCTGCACAGGCGCTGTGCCAGCATGAGGACACAGAGACTAGCGCAGCAGGCCCCTGACTGCCAGGAGTCCCCAGGGGACAGAGGATTGGCGACGGTCTGATTTATGATTTGTCTCCATGACAAAGGAGCTAAGGCAGCAGCCAGACTAGGCCCTCAGCCAGATGAGAGAGGGTCCAGGGAAGGCGTCCAGGAGAGCCGAGGTCCTGCCTGGCCTCCCCTGTCAATCTCTGGGACAGAGTCAACAGTCCCTGCCCACCAGCCTGTGAGCAACCCTGGGCACTAAGTTATAATACTTGCACGGGTGGGACCACAGCTCTGGATTTGGGCTCACATTAACTAAAGGTAATAAAGGTAAAGACCGATGTATGAAGATGTTTGGCATTTTTTATGAAATCTGAAATTATACTTCCAGGTGAGTCATGCAAGAGAAACAGCAGACCCCAAACTCGTTTCACAACCTCAGAGCGACTCGGGACAACAACACAGTCTAGTAGTAAGGAGTACTTCCCGTGGGCCAGGCCTGGTTCCTAGTGCTTCCCACATACGAACTCATCAGCGCCCACAGAAACCCTGAACTTGGTGCTGCCGTGCCCCATTCACAGGCCAGAAACAGCGTACAGAGGCTGAGCAACATGCCCTGGGCCTGGGGGGACGGGGTCTGCGGGGCGGGGGGGGTGCTGTCACAGCTGCTGAGAGACGAGACCCGGGGGTCGGCAAAGACTTGGTGCTGCCCCAGCCGGAGGCCAAAGAAAAAGCTCCTGGATGACCTGAGCCTAGGCACTTCGACCCAAACCACTCTCACTTCTCACTTCACCTGCAGGGAGGTGTTTGGGGGTTGGAAGAAGAAAGAGGAAGTGTGTACCGTCAAGTCCTGCAGCAGAGCTTGAGAAACAGCTAGAGATTCAAGACTCTTCTGGCCTTGTAAATGGAAATTCAGATTTCACAATTCTTACAGCCTGGGAAGGCATTTCCTAGGTGAATGGAGGCCTAACTTTGGTCCCAGTTTTATTTCAGTGTTTACAATCATTAGAAAACCTGTGGCCGGTTTGATGCCCGGGGGCACGAGCACATTTCCCAGGAAAGGCATGTGTTTGAAGACGCCTCTCTACGCCCTGACACGGCCCGTGGTCCTGCGGCGGCAGGAGGGCAGGAGGGCAGGAGGGGCTGTCTCCAGAGAAGCGAAGGGAGTGAGCACAGCATGAGCTGGCAAGGTGTGCACGGCGAGTGAGCTTGCTGCTTCAAGGACAACTGACCCCACTTGTGGCCAATCCCAAAATCTGAGCTCCCAAGCAAAAATCAGAACTTTGGAAATCTTACATCTGCCACTGTGGCCTTGAAGCTTCTCCACATTTAAAGATCTTTCTGATGAGGATCGCAGGGATGGTGACAAAGGCCATTTTTAATATTGAATATCGTGCTGCCTAACGTGACACTGAATATCTTCAGGAAGATCTGTGTGGCTCACTCAGTGAACCAGTGTTTTCCACACGACCGACGTCTGATGCTGGAAAACCACTTGAAGTGTGAGCTACACCCGTGGGCTGTGACGGAGCAGAGCCGGCTCAGCTCAGTGACACGGCTCCAGGTCCTACACTGCAGCTAACCGTTAAGAAGCACTGCGACTCCGGTGTATTCTCTCAAAGAAGAATATCCACAACAAACTGAAAAGTCTGTGAGACTATTCTTCCAAACACGTATCTGTGGGAGGCCCAATTCTCTTCAAAAACTTCAACCAAAACAACCTATGAAGACAGACGGAGCACAGAAGCAGATGTAAGAATCCACACGTCCTCCGTTAAGCCAGACACTAAAGAGATGTGCAAACATGTAAACGGTGCCCCTCTTCTTACTAAACGTTTTGTTTTGGAAAACAGTTTTTTTATTTAGAGATATGCTGTTTATGTTATGCAATGAGCTGTTATTTTAAAAGTGATTTAATGAATATCTTTAAATTTCTCCGTTTTAATTTCACCACAGTAAATACTGATAGATAAAATCTGCACAAACAAGAGCTATTTGGGGCTCTCAGTTTTTAAACTGAAAGGAGTCCAAGTCCAAAAATGCTGAGACTCTGAGACACGGACTTGGAAGTTAATCTTACCTCGGCTCTGACAACTCTTACCCTGCTCAGATTATGGGGTAGACCCAGAAAGACGCTGTTATAAATCTGTGAACTGTTCTCAATCCGGTTTGAACACCCCAAACACAAAAAGAGATTTTTGAGATAACTGGGACATTTTTCTGAGCACACAGAAATCACCATAAGTTTTCTCCGGTGTGACAACGGTACAGTGGTTACATGGGATGAAGTGAGCTCGCAGAGGGGATCTGCGTGTTGCCCGACTCACTGACTTCTGGGCTTGGGGGTTTTCACATCACATCAACAGCCCCCCACCCCTGACAAGGTCACCCTCGGCACAGGCCCTTGCTGTCCCTCCTGCGGGCAGGGTCTCTCCTGCCCCCTCACAGAGGCTGTGATCGTCTGTGGTCCCAGCATTATGTGCTGGACCTAGGCTGTAGCTCCTATCTCCCAGGACGAGAAGAAATCTTTGGAGGGAATGCTGGCTTCTGAGCATATGACTTTCTCAGGATTCCACCAGCTTTCGATTTGTTTTTCCCTCCAAGGCTTCTTGCCTTTAATGCCAACTCAGCAATGCGTTTTAAAAGATTCTACCTTGTTTTAGCCTGTGTTATCCAGAGTTCAGCTGCCTCCCTTGGAGGAAGGAAGAGTCCAGGTTACTGGTGTGGTGTCTCACTGGAAACCAAAGTGAGTTTCTCCACGTGCGAAGAAAGTGAAATAGATCACTGACCAAATAGCTGTATTTTGAGCTTAGAGCTGATGCTCAATAAACACGGTTCACATTATTTTCTGGTGGCTGAGTAAGATGGCGTGCCCTCTAAGCGGCCGAGGAGGGTGAGGCTGAGGTGGCCCTGGCTGGCTGGGGGGCTGCAGCAGCTCTCCGCACTGCTCTGTGCACCAGGCTCAGGCCAGTGCTGGCACAGAGGAAGCGGCAGGGGAGCTGGACTTCTGGAGGACAGGGAGACATTCAGTGAGCCGGGGGTGGGTGCTGCTTGGGACGCCCGGGGGTCAGCCCCTCAGGCTCGGTGCTGAACAGGGTAACCGCCCGCCCATGCATTCACCCGCTCCTTTTCTCACGGTGGGTGCTTCCCTCGAGGTTTTCGGGACTCACTTGCAGGAACAGCAATGCTCTAATGAAGTGATGCTGCTTGAGGAGCTCCGTGAACCCCCCGAAACTACCTGCAAAATTGGTTAATTTTTCTATCGAGGTCTATCGACTTTAGAGTCACATAAAGACCTTACGCTTAAAACCTTCGGAACCACTGGTCACTGCATTTGTTTTAAAATGCAGTTTTACCACTAAGAAAGCACCCAAAACCAGCCCAATGAAGTCTCACTTAATAATAAAATTTGAGTGATGATGAGAAACTCCACAGACTATTAGTAAGTCGAGAAAGCAAAGACGGCTTGTCCCTCCTTCCAGCCGGCAGGTGCGCTTGAGGCTGTTGAGGACCAGGCCCAGGAACTGAGTTTCTACCAGAGGCCTCCGTCCACCCAGTTGTGGTCATTTCCCTTCTGAGGCGGTCAGAGACCGCCCACAGGGGTCGGCGTCTTACGTGGTTCTATAACCCTACCCTCAGCCCAGCGCTGGGCTGGCGAGTAGATCAGTGACTGCGAGCCGGGGGGGACACAGGTGCCCTGCCGTCCCCATGCTCTGCACTCCCCCTGAGAACACAGCCCCCATCTGCAGAATTCACAGCACAGCCACTCCTCTGTCTCCTTCCTGCTGTCACCCACTCCGGCCCTCACCTCACACGGTCCCCACACCGCGCCCCCAGGCCCCAAGGTCCCCAAGCAGTATTTCCGCTTTCATCCAGCAGCCAAGTCCAGAGGGGAGAGAAAGAGGAGAGGAATCAGGCCCCCAGCCCCGCCTGCACATCTCGGAGGAGGGGAGGGGCGCGCCGGGCCTCCAGACCCCCCGCCCCGCCCCTGCCCCGGGCAGGGGACATAGCCGACTCACCAGGGTGCCGAGGAAGGTGCTGATGGTGCGCGCCGCCTGGCACAGGGCACCGTACTCCTCGAGGAGCAGGGAGATGAACTGGTGCGCTTGCGGGGGGCCCTGCAGGGCGGATGGCGACTTCACCCTGGACGCGGCCGACAGCTGCCGCAGGAGCCGGACCTTCATCTCTAGCACGTACTCTCGGGCCTGCTGCTCCAGCCGCTGGTACAGCTGGTAGGGGTCCCGCTCGCAGAGCCTGCACAGGAGAGAGAGTCACCACTCGCCCGCAGGGGGACCCTGGGACCCCGGGGCTGCCCACCTAATGACAACCGCCATCTTCTCACAGTCAGCCCGCTCGACACAGGGGGAGTCCCCAGAGTCACTGGCCAAAAGGCAGTGACCGGCGCCCACTGAGAGCTCGCTGTCAACCCCCGAGGCGACGCTGGGTCAGACGCGAAGCCAGGTGGCTGGACGAGTCCCCGGACTCAGGCAGCCAGCAGGTGGCAGAGCGGGTACAGCGGAGCCGCGCGGGGGCCACAGAACTGCCGAGCCCGGGAGACCCCAGCACTCATCTCTGAACGCTTATATGCGGACAGGTGAAAAGCCACGGCCCCCAGAGGTGACACCTGGGCTGCAGCACGGGAGCGGGCTGCTCCTTCTTCTTCCTAGGAATTCAGTATCTGATCCAAATGGGCTTCTTCTACTACTCTCATAATCAGAAGAAACTATACAGACAGTATATCTCCTTTTAAATCATCCCACCAAAAAATAATAAAAGCGATAAGATAAAATGTGTAAGCTGAAGATCAGAGACAACAAATCAATACATGCCCCAATCAGGCCACACAGCAATGATCATTTTCATGAATTTCTTCCCGAACTTGGAGATCATCAACTTTTACCAACTTGTTCTATAGTAACTGGCATGACTATGTTTAAAGTGACCACTCGTTTCAGTTGTGCACTTCTGAGGAGCCTCCAGATGGAAATCTACAACCGCTGAAGCGACAACTCCAATACCCGTCTAGAGCCCATCACCAGGAGGAACCACTGTGACCTCAGCACACAAGCTGTAAAATACATTAAGCTGTAGTTCCTGGATTTGGATAATGGATCCTTTCACCTCTGGGCACCACGCTGGGTCAAAAGAGAAGACTGTAAGTTGTCACCTATTCCACTTCTAAGTCACCACACTACCTAGGTTGTAAAAGACAAGAGCCGAGTGAAAATGGAACTTGTGTAGCCTTACAAAAAACGTGGCCAGAGAAACAGTAAGAACTGATGGGACCCCCACTGTGGTGAGTCTACTTCAGATATAGATATATTAATTGTTTAGCTTAGCATGACAATCATAATTTTAATTACTAGTACAGCAACTGTTCTCTGAAACAGAATGTATTTCACCTCTTAAAGGAAACTCACAGAAGACTCAAAATGGCACAGGGACAATCGAACTTACAAGGAGACTGGACGCCTCCTTCTTGGTTCTCTTCGCCAGCTGGAATTAGACATGCATTGCATTTTATTTCTTTGTCCATTTCTGTATCTTATAAATTTAATGACATGACCACATGGTACTTTTGCAAGTAGACTTTTAAAAAGTGCTATGGCCAAGGGGCAGGAAGATGAAGATGCTGTGGAAGCTCACCCAGCCGTGCGTTAAACAAGCACTGGCCCAGGCGGCTGTGTCAAAGCCACAGCAGGAAGACGCCAGGAAAACAAACTCTCAGGCCACTGGGTGCTCAGAGCACACGCACATACAGAGCGTAATTCCAGGTAGCGGCAGTAACACGATAAAAAAGAAGGGAAGGGTTGATAAAGAATGATGCGGGAGGCCCCTTGGAGTTTGGGTCAGGTGGTCTCTTTGAGATGGTGACTCTGACGTCTAAAGTGAAGGATGGAAGGGAGGAAAAAAAAACCCTGAGCAAGGAAGAACATTCCAGACCGAGCGAAGAGCAGAAACCAGCAGGTCTGTGGAGGACGGCATGAGAGCCGGTGTGGCTGAACGCAGTGACGATGTGTGAAAATGGGGGGGTGGGGGGGGGGGAGGCGGCGCAGCAGGATGCCGAGGGCCACGGAAAGGGGCAAAGGAGAATCGCCGCCAGCTGTACAGGTCCTAGTGGTGCCTTAAGGCTTTACAGACAGCCCTTCCTCGTGTGTACTGGCACTTCGACAACAAGAGGAGGGTCCTTAGACATGGAGACTAGGAAAAACATAGTACATGTAAAACGTGTGAAAAACATACGACACATATATACCCAGACCTCAAATGGGGGCGTGGAATTTTTCCATTCTTAACGGTATGTTTCATTACTAGAATACTGCTGTTTCCCAAACCTCTCTGCCATAACATCCCATCTGAACAATTATTTACTGAGCATTTCCTTTCAATTGTCTCTTATTTTACTTTGGCCTCTTCCTAAGCATTCACAAGCTGTGAAGCTGCAAGTGTGACATGCAGGTTATAAATACTTTCCTAATATTCACTAGGAAACCTAACTTCTAAAACAGGCACACACCACCTAGAGCCATTTCATGTAGTCAAACCCTAAACACACCGGCCGAATCACTAACTAGTTAATACAGCCCATAGCCAGTCACCACACCCATCTCCAGGATGAACTCTACAGCACAGCGAACAAGAGGTTACAGAACCCCAAAGGGGCTGCATTCAAAACGTGAAAAAAAGACCAAAATGAGAATCAGTTCATGGAATGTCTCGCTCAAATTTACTGCTTTTATTTGGAACATCTCTAAAAAGAGGAAAAACATGGTACAAACTCTAAGGAAGAATAAAAATTACACCCACTTCAAACTCTGTGCTGTCACTGAGCACAAGGTCCCCGCCTGCGCGAGCGCGCCCTGCCGTGAGCCCCGCCCAGTGAGAAGCACCTGTGTGAACAGGCCTGTGACAACTGGCTCTCCATCCACCACCGGACCTCACGGGGCCTCGGTTTCCTCATCTCCTAAGTGGCATAACTGCCTCTCCTCCATGGGGCAATAAAGCAGGAGTGCCTGAGAAAGTGCTCAGCAAGTGCCCAAAAGGAGTCCTACTGTCAGCCTCAACACACTAAGGAATGAGAGGAGTACGTCCATTCACTTTCATTGCACAGGTAATAAGCCTTCCATGAGAATGAGAATCTGAGAGTTCACCCAGCCCGTCTGCTGCAGGCCTGCCACGTGCCCGGGGCTGAGCTCGCGGGACAAGCTCTCCCAACCCCGAGAGGGGAGTCCCCCTGAGCAGAGGGGAGGCCCGGGTGGGCGGCTGGTGGGGGAGGGCCGCGCCTGGGCAACACACACCTGTCCACGAGCTCCTTCACCCCCTCCTTGTCGGGCACCAGAGACTGGTCCTGGTCGTCCGCCAGCGGGGTGCCCGCCTGCCGGTAGATGCAGCGGACCGTGTAGCGCACTTCCGACCAGTAGTTCTGCAGCTGCTGAGGTTCCCGCTCCGCCTCTGCCGAAATCTCCCTGGGGACAAACGCCCACAGGACCGGCGCCATCAGCCCCGGCGCCATCAGCCCCGGCACAGCCCCCAGGGCCCTTGGCCGTCAAGGCTCCCATGGGCCCTGGTCTGCCTCGGCCGAGCCGGGCCCAGAGGCCAATCAGGACCCGCGCGTCCAGCTCCTCTTCCCATCCTCTGGCAGCGGCAGTGACGGCCTCCCCAGCCTCCAAGTCGGAGGCATCCATCGACCCGAGACCCTAACAATTTCGGGGAGGCTCCCGCCCTTTGTGAGGACGTGCCTCCTCCCACCAGTCCTCAAGGGCAGCAATGAAGGAGGACCCCACCCCCCGCAGGCGGAGGGTCCCCCATACCCGTACCTGCGCTCGCTGCAGGCCTCGCAGGCGCACGCGGTGTCCGAGGGGGCGGCCGTGGGCAACGGCTGAGCACCCAGGGTGAGCCTCCCGCCACCGGCCTCGGGCTGCGAGCCGCCGAGCGGGGAGTGAAGAAGGAAGTCTTGACCCTGCTTTAGAGAAAAGAGGACAGACTCATTATGAGTAATGCTCACGGCCCAAATTCGTTACTAACTGTTCGGGACGATGCCTTTTAGAAAAAATGTAAAACCTACACATCAAAGAGAAAATATTTCAACCGACACTACATAGGAAGCTTTCTCTCTGACACCCAAGAATTTTGTCTGGAATCGATTATTTTTTTACCTTCGGATAGTCACATCACAACCACACGAGGACGGTCCATGAATCTCCTTCATACATTAAAAAAGAGCAATTCTACTCCCAGCGCCCTAACTGGTACCTGCAACCACCATCCCGGGGGGCACCACTTCGCAGAAACCTGAGCCTCTGCCCCACAACATCCAGGAGGAAGTGGGCTCAGACCTTGCCACCCAGCGGCCGCCATGGAGATCACGACCCCTCACCTCCCCCTGCCTCAGGACACTGTCCCACGGCCCGCACAGCCGCCACCTGGTCCCTCGGGGACGTGGGCTCCAGGTTTAGGGCTGAGGACCCCCACACAGTGCAGGAAGGTGCTTGCACGTCCCGCAGGGCTCGTGAGCAGGGCGGCCAGCTCCAGCCAGCGCCCCAGCGGCCTGAAGAGAAGGGCCGAGTCACGGGAGAGGCTCCTGAAGGGAGGACGGCATCGCTCCTCCTCCCGTCACCACCAGGTCCAGTGTAAAGGCTCTGAGACGAGCCCGGCTCAGCCCTCAGCCGGGTGCCAGCTCCCCCACCTGCGGCCCCACCCCATCTGCTGCTGGATGAAGCACAAGAAAATCCTCCAGTGGAGGGGCCAGGAGCAGGGGAGCCACCCCCAAGCCGAGGACAGAGCTTGCGCCATCATCAAAGAACAGCCCCGAACCCGAAAACATTTCTCCTGGGTGAGCGGACCCCGGAGTTACACCGGGGGCAGAGGCAGAGCGGGGACGGGGGTGTCACACAGTCCCCAGCAGGCAGTCCAGTGCAAGGTCTCGACTGAGGCCTAGGAAAACCTCAACAGGGCCTCCTATGGGCAAGAGCTACCCGCCATGGACCACCTGTGAGGACCGCAGGGCCTGGGCACCAGAGGGGACCACAGAGAGACCAGCAAAGAACGGAAGAGCGGGGGTGGCAAGGGGAAGGCCGCAGGACAGGCACCGCTGCCCTCCAGCCCCGCAACATGCCCTTGAGTGACGCCGACGTCACTCACAGAAGCTGAGGGAGAAGCTCTGAACCAGATGAGACACTTGCGTTTTCTGCAGATGGGACATGCATTCCTGAAAATGAGACAATGCTGATTCTAACTGTGACTGGAGAGGCCACGGGTCTGACTGACAAGTCAGCGAGGGGCAGGAACGGGCGGTCAGACGAGACGGGTCTGAGGCGGTGGTGGAGGAAGCAGGCTGCTCCCCGAGAGCAGCGAGGCTGCGCGCCCTACCTCCACCCCACACGCACCCACACTCCACCCACGTGTCCAGCCCAGCCGAGGCCACTGTCACCCACCCCAGGCCTGGATACCACGGTGCTACAGCCACCCTGCACACCGAGGGTCCGTTCTCCAAGCAGCAGCCAGAGTGGTGTTTAACGTACGAATGAGACCATACACATCCCTGCAAAGACCCTCCCACACCACTTGAATAGACTCTCAATGTCTTCCCGCTGTCTTCCAGGTTGGCCAGGACCAACATCTGCTTTTATTTCACTGCACTTGCTCCCTTCACCCAGAGCGCTAATCTACTAAGCCTTTGAATGGCTTCCGACAAAAGAAGAATTCTATCCATCAATCACGCCTCAGCAAAAAGATACCTACTCAGGGGGGCTGGTTGAACCAGTTCTCAATTCTTGCGTCTCAGCTCCAAACCCACCACTTTCTGCCCTGCAAACACTGCTCCTCTGCTGTGGTTGGCATCTGGCCTCTTCGGCAGAGGCCTCCCTCCTGGTTCCCGGCTGCACTGGCCCACTCCTACCGCTCGGAGGCCGAGGGACTGGGTGCAGGCCCCGCTCCAGCGAGCCCGCCAGCCGCTGCTTCAGCCTCCCAGCAGCCCCTCTGCTCCAAGTGTGTCCTCGAGCCCTCCCCTGACCCAGAGTGGCTGCTCCCTGGATGCACCACGACTGTATCCTTAGAGCTCCCTTCTCGGGTCTGGGCATGGGTCTCCTGTCACTAGCTCAGCACTCTCCACATTCAAGTGACCCTGTTCACATCAGTGGTGCGCTGCCGCCTCCTGACCTTGGTCACCCTGGCTAATCTCTGACATCACAAACCACTATCTGAATTCCTGGGGTTTTCCTGTTTTTGACCTGTCTTCACCACAACAAGATCAGTTCCGTGAGAGCAGGACCCGTTCTGACCCGCCTGCCACTGCACACGAGCACCAACGATGCTGCCTGGTACCCTGGACAGACTCAGAGCAGCAGCCAAGAACCTGAAAAAGTAACCTTTCCTACTGACATGGGAGGAAGTTTTAGACCTTTCAAAATAGGGCGCATGGCGACCATATGGTAAATCCTTAAACGTGTCACCTTACGGTGCACATCTTAGACAGATTTAACTTCAGTTACTATGTTCTGCCCAAGTCCAACACAGTTTAAGAGAATACAACAAAATCCAACACTTCAACAATGTGAAATGTACAATGTCCAGCATCCAATAACAAAGCCAAGAGGCAGGAAAATACAACACATAACCAGGAGGGAAACCAATCAATAGAAACAGACCCCCAAGTAACAGAGACGATGCAACCAACAGACAAGAATCTGGAACTGGAGACTATGAATAAACTCCATATGTTCACGAAAGTAGAGGAAAACAAACATGATGAGGTGAGAGACCAAAGATGTAAAAATAAGCAAATGGAACTTCTGGAGATGAAAAATAAAAAATATCTTGAAAGAAAAAAATACATGAGATAGACTTAAGAGCAGATTATACCCAGCGGAATATCAATAAACCTGAAGACAAGTAATAAAAATAAATATCCAAATGAAGCACAGCGAGAAACAGGATTGAGAAAAACAAAGCATTTGTACGACAAAATCAAGATGTCTAACACACAGGTAATTGTGTCCCAGGAAAAAAGGGGCTAAATGAATAAACAGTTGAAGATGTCCCAAATTTGATGAAACTGTAAACTGACATATCTTAAAAGCTCCTGCAATCCCAAGCACAATAAACCAAAGCTAACAACCAAGGCACACAGAGCAAAACTGCTAAACACCAGTGAGAAGTACACAGCTGAGAAGCAGGCAGAGGAAACCACCCCTTCCGTCTACAGGAGCAAAGAGAAGAACAACAACGCCACTTTGCATCAGAAGCGGGTTGGGCAGCAAAGACCTGACCTACAGCCTAGAATTCTGAACGAAAGTATCGGTTAAAAATGAGGGCAAAATAAAAGCTCTCAGTCAGACAAACAGAAGCTTCCCTGCACGACAAGAAATGTTAAAGGCAGTTCCAGTTAAATGGCCCCAAGTGGAGATGTGGGGCTACACAAAGGAACGAAGAGGACCACACATGATAAAGATGTGGGCCAAAGACCCCTCTCATTTGTAAACTCTTTTAAAAAGATAACTAACCTGGGGAGGGGGGGTGGGCGGGGAGAGGGATAAATTAGGAGTTTGGGATTAGTGGATACAAACTACTATACATAAAATAGATAAAAAACAAGGTCCTACTGCATAGCACAGGGAACTATAGTCAATATCCTGTAATAAACCATAATGGAAAAGAATATGAAAAAAGAATATGTATGTATAACTGACTCACTTTGCTGTACACCAGAAACTAACACAACACTGTAAATCAACTCTACTTCAAAAATAAGAGAGAGACTAAGCAAACTATGATATCAGAATGATGGAATACTCTGCAGCCATTAAAGTATGTATAGAGTCTATAGAGAGATATGAAAAAAGAAAGTTAACTATTTAAAGCAAAAATAATAAAAATCTATGGTAAAGTTTACAATAGATATGCAAAAAATATATGACTATACTAGCACAAAAAATGGTGGTGCTCTGAGTACAATATTGAAAGGTTCTTACACTACATATTAAGTACATAATATTCTTTGAAAGTAGAGGCTGAAAAGTTGAAGATATATACTGTAAACTCTAGAACCATTAAAAATTATGAAACAAGGTGATACTGGTAATAAGCCAAGAGGAGGTAAAATAGGGTCATAAAAATATTCGGGGACTTTCCTGGTGGTCCAGTAGTAAAGAATGCACCTTATAATGCAGGGGACGCGGGTTCGACCCCTGGTCGGGGAACTAAGATCTCACATGCCACGGGGCAACTAAGCCCACGAGCCGTAACTACTGAGCCCGCGCACCTCCACTAGAGAGCCCATGTGCCGCAACTACAGAGCCCACGCGCCCTAGAGCCTGCACGCCACAACTAGAGAAGAGAAAACCCGCAAACCACAACTAGAGAGAAGCCCGTGTGCCTCAACGAAGATCCTGCATGCTGCAACTAAGACCCGATGCAGCTAAAAATAAATAAATAAAAATAAATAATAAATCTTTAAAAAGAAAGAAAAATATTCAATTAATCCAAAAGAAAAGAAGGAAAAGAAGTAAAGAACAGCAAACAACAGATGGGGAAAATGGGGGTGGGGGGAAGCAAGATGGTATATTTAAATCCAAACTATCAATAATTACATTAAATGGAAATAAATATTCCAATTGTTAGCAGAGATGGCCAGATTGGACTAAAAAGCAAGAGCCACTATGTTTTCTACAGGAGATTACAAAGACACAAATAGGTTGAAAATAAAGGTTAGGAGAAAAATTCCATGCAAACACTAACCAAAAAAAGCTGGGTGGCTATATTAGTATCAGCAAAAGTTGGCTTCAGAACAAGGAATATTGGCACCAGTGAAGGAGACGATGAATATGATGATGATGATAAAATAATAATGACAATGAGACTGATTCAACAAGAAGCAATAACAATGCTAAATGGGTAAGCACTCTAATAACAGAGCTCAAAATACACGAGGCAGGAATTAAAAGGATAAATGTAAAAGTCCACAATTACGTCTGGAAATTTCAACACTCCTTTCAATAACTGGACTAGACGGAAACATCAGAAAGGGTGTCAACGTGACCACCACCGTCAACCAATCTGATCTCACTAACACTCACGGTACACTCTTCCCAACAACAGCAGAACACAAATTCTTTCAAGTGCACATGGAACATTAACCAAGACTGAACATAAAACAAATGTCAACACATTAAAAAAAATTCAATCATATAAAGTACGTTCTCTGATTACAATGATAATAGTAATAAAAAGAAGGTCAAAAAGTACAAACTTCCATTTATAAAATAAGTAAGTCAAGAGGATCTAATGTACAGCATGGTGACTATGTTACTAATCCTCTACTGCATATTTGAAAGGTGCTAAGAGTATATCTTAAAAGTCCTCATCACACACAAAAAAACTGTTTTTGTAACTATGTATGATGATGGACGTTAACTAGACTTACTGCAGTGATCACTTTGCAGTATATACAAATACTGAATCATTATGTTGTACACCTGAAACTAATAGAATGTTGTATGTCAATTATACCTTAATTCTGGGAACTCCCTGGTGATCCAGTGGTTAGGACTCAGCGCTTTCACTGCCAGGGCCCAGGTTTGATCCCTGGTCAGGGAACTAAGATCCCTCAAGCTGCGTGGCACAGCCAAATTAAAAAATACATACATATACATATACCTCAATTTAAAAAAAGATATCTAGAAAACACACCAAATTATAAGGAAGTTAAAAAACACACTTCTAAATAACCCATGGGTCAAAGGATAAATCATACTAAGAGTAAGTATAAAATATTTTGAACAGAATGAAAAACACAACATATCGAAATTTGTGGGATGCAGCTAAAGGAATGCTCAGATAGAATTTTAGGGAATAAAACACATATCAGAAAAGAAGAAAGGTCTCAAATCAATGATGTAAACTTCTACCTTAAGAAACCAAAAGAATAACAAATTAAGTATAAAGTAGAAAGAAAGAAAGAATAAACCTAAGAGCAGAAATTAATAAAATAGAAAATGGAAAATCAATTAAACCAAAATGTGGTTCAAAATGTCGTTCTTTTCCCTTTTATTGAAAAGATCAATAAAAATGATAAACCTCTAGCCAGACTATCAGGGAAAAAAAGACAAAAACAAAACCCAAACAACTGATATCAGGAATGAAAGGGAGGGCACACAATCACTACAGATCCTGTGAAAAATTAAAAAATAACAAGGGAATATTCTGAACAACTTCATACCAATATGTTTGACATTAAAAGGGCGAATTTCTTTTTTCCCCCAGTTTTACTGAGATACAATTGACATATATCACAGTATATGTTTAAAATGTACAGCAAAACGACTTGACTTGCATATACTGTGAAATTTCTTTAAAGACAAAAATTAACAAAGCTCACTCATGAAGAAAGACAATCTTTACTAACTAAATTGGACTCACAGTTCAAAACCTTCCCAATAATGCCAATTCTAGGTCAAGATAGCTTCACTGGTGAATTCTACCAAACATTTAAGGCAGAAATAATACCAATTCTACACAAACTTTCCCAGAAAATTAAAGAAGAGTGAATACTTCCCAGCTCATTCTAAAAGGCAAATATTACCCTGACACCAAAACCACACAAAGATATTGTCAGACAAGAAACTTAGAGACTAATATCCTTCATGAACACAGATGCAATAATCTTTAGAAAAACATTAGTAAATCCAATACAGCAATCTATAAAAAAGATAATACACCACAACCAAGTGTGGATTATCCCAGGAATGCAAGGTTCATTCAACATTTCAAAAATCACCAAAATTAATTTTGTTAACAAACTAAAAAAGAAAAGCTCTATGATCATCTTAATAGATGAAGGAAGAGAATTTGTCAAAATTAAATATCCATTCATGATAACTCTCAGCAAACTAAAAACAGAAGTAAACTTCTCCAACCTGATCTACAAGATTCTACTCCTATACTTAATGGTGAAAAACTAAATGCTTTCCCCTTAACACTGGGAACAGGGAAGGATGTCTGCTCACACCACTTCTATTCAACATCATACTGATGGCTCCAGCCAACGGAATAAAGAAGAAGAAGAAAAAAAAAGACATACAGATTGGAAATGAAAAAACACATTATTTTTAGATGATGGGATCAACTACGTAGAAAATCCTACAGAGTCTACCAAAAGACCACTAGAATTAATAAATGAATCTTGGGACTTCCCTGGTGGTCCAGCGGTTAAGAATCCGCCTTCCAATGCAGGGGACACAAGTTCAATCCCTGGTTGGAGAACTAAGATCCCACACGCCGCGGGCCAACTAAGCCCGGGCGCCACCAACTACTGAGCCCACGCACCACAACTAGACAGCCCGCGTGCCACAAACTACAACTCTGCAACTAAGCCCGTGCGCCACGACTACAGAGCCCATGCGCTCTGGAGCCCGCGTGCCACAACAAAAGATCTCGTGTGCCGCAACTAAGACCCAATGCAGTCAAAAAAATAAATAAATAATTTTAAAAATAAATGAATCTTCACAGGATATAAGGTCAATATACAAAAAACAGTTACACTTCTATATACTAGCAGTAAATGATTGGACACTGAAATTTTTTTAGAAGTACCATTTAAAATAGCAAGAAAAAGATAAAATGCTTTGGAAATGTTTCAATACACTGTGTGCAAAGCCTACACATTGAAGACTACAAAACTATTCTAAGAATAAACTTAAAAACTAAATAAACGAAAAGTCATACCATGTTCATGGAGTGAGAGACTCAATATTATTTTGATGTCATTTCTCCCCAAATTGGTCTATAGACTCAACACAGTGACAGTTAAAATCTCAGTGGGTTTTTCTGTAGAAACTGGCAAGATGATTCTAAACTTTATATGGGAATGCAAAGGACCTAGAACAGCCAAACACTTTTTAAGAAGAACAAAGCTTGAGGATCTTTACTACCTAATTTCATAACTTACTATAAAAAGCTTCAGGAATCAGGACAGTATGGTACTGGCAAAAGCATGGGTATACATGTAGAGTGGAAGTCCAGAAGTAGACCCAAACATACAGCATCAACTGATTTTTGACAAAGATGCCAAGGTATTTCAATGAGGAAAAATAGCATTTTCAACAATAGTTCTTGAACAACTGGATGTCCATATACAAGGATGAACCTCAACCCTTACTTCACAAAAGATACAAAACTTCACTCAAAATGGATCAAGAATCAAATGTAGAAGCTCAAACTATAAGACATCTAGAAAAAAACACAGGGCAAAAAATCTTTATAAACTTTGGGTAGCAAAGGTTTCTTATACAGAACACAAAAAGCCCAAATCATTTAAAAATTGATGAACTGGACTTGACCAAAATTAAAATTTTTTGATGTTCAAAAACCAGTGTTATTGGGACTTCCCTGGTGGTCCAGTGGGTAAGACTCCGCGCTCCCAATGCAGGGGGTCTGGGTTCGATCCCTGGTCAGGGAACTAGATCCCGCATGCATGCAGCAACTAAGAAGCCCGCATGCCGCAACTAAAGGATCCCACATGCCGCAACAAAGATCCCGCGTGCCACAACTAAGACCCAGTGCAGCCAAAATAAATGAATAAATAAATATTAAAAACAACAACAGGGCTTCCCTGGTGGCGCAGTGGTTGAGAATCTGCCTGCCAATGCAGGGGACACGGGTTCGAGCCCTGGTCTGGGAAGATCCCACATGCCGCGGAGCAACTGGGCCCGTGAGCCACAATTACTGAGCCTGCGCGTCTGGAGCCTGTGCTCCGCAACAAGAGAGGCCGCAATAGTGAGAGGCCCGCGCACCACGATGAAGAGTGGCCCCCGCTTGCCACAACTAGAGAAAGCCCTCGCACAGAAATGAAGACCCAACACAGCCAAAAATAAATAAATAAATAATTTAAACAAAAACAAAAACAAAAACAAAACAACAACAACAACAGTGTTATGTAATGAAAAGGCAAACCACACTGGGAGAAAATATCTGAGAAACATACCTGATAAAAGGCTTGTATTCAGAATATATAAAGATTTCTGGCAACTCAATAGTAAGATAAACCACCCAATTAAAAATATGCAAAAGGTTTGAACAGTCACTTCACCAAAGAGACAGAAAATAAGCACATGAAAAGATGCTCAACAAGTCATTAAGAAAATGCAATTTAAAACCATAATGAGATAACACTGTAAGCCATTATTAGACTGGCCATAATTAAAGACTATCAATATCCAACCTCGGTGAGGATGGAGATACAAAGGAGAACTCTCATACGCGGCTGGGAAACAGTATAAGCATTTTGGAAAATAGCATGAGAGGTCCTTATAATGTTAGTCATACACTTACCCACAACCTAGCAATTCCACTCCTAGGTATTTATCAAAGAGAAATGAACTCTGTCCAAACAAAGACTTGTACTCAAATGTTACCAGCAGCTTTATTCATGATAGCCCAAACCAGGAAACACCAATGTCCCTCCATTGGCGAATGGATAAACTGTGGTTCATCCATACAGCGGAACACTACTCAGAAATAATTAACTACTGATACATGCAAGAACATGGATAAGACTTAAAAGTATTATATTAAGCTAAAAAAGCCAAAGACTACCATTCAGATTATCTTTCTGTGAGGCTGACTCAAGTTCTGCCCTCTCGATCTGACACTTCATGGTAGCAGGGACACATTTTATTCGCACAACCACTTTCATGAGGTCATTACAAAGGAATTTTATACGTTTGCATTATGAACCACGACTCAACAGAGCAAACATTCGAGATAAGGACAACTATTAGCAAACCCTTAAATGGCTGGTTTAAATTGGAACTATATGCCTTTGATTAGAACTGTGGTCATGGTAACTATTAAGAGAACCTGGCTCCTTAGTGTAAAATGCAAGACTTACATTTTAACAATATATAGGTGAACACAGACACAAATGCTAATGTCCACAACCAAAACAGAGCCTTTATACATCAGTCAACCTTGAAAACAGAAAAGTAGAATATTAATTTGCTAAGTAGTCATCCTTGTGGCAGGATGCCTGAGGGCTACACAGGCCCCTTTAAAGAAAAAATAGGGACTTCCCTGGTGGCGCAGTGGTTAATAATCCGCCTGCCAATGCAGGGGACACGGGTTCGAGCCCTGGTCCGGGAATATCCCACATGCCATGGAGCAACTAAGCCCGTGTGCCACAACTACTGAGCCTGTGCTCTAGAGCCCACGAGCCACAACTACTGAGCCTGCGTGCCGCAACTACTGAAGCCCATGCACCTAGAGCCCGCACACTGCAACAAGAGAAGCCACCCCAATGGGAAGCCCGCGCACCGCAACAAAGAGTAGCCCCCGCTCGCCGCAACTAGAGAAAGCCCGCGCACAGCAACAAAGACCCAACACAGCCATAAACAAATAAATAAATAAACAAAATAATAAATAAATAAAAGAAAAAATAATTCTCCAGAGTACCATCTCCCACTCCCCCACACCAGACTTAAAACTACTTTTGTTACTTAAACAAACACAAATGTAAAATGCTACATAATTTATGTTTTTAAGGCCTTTTTACAACTATAAAAAACCAAGCTGGTCTACAACTTAAATACAAAAACCCCTGAAAATCATTAAAATTCAAATTAACATTATTTTAAAGACACAGATGGGGGAATTCCCTGGCGGTGGTCCACTGGTTAGGACTCGGCACTCTCACTGCTGAGAGCTGGTTCAATCCCTGGTCGGGGAATTAAGATCCCACAAGCCTCGCAGCAGGGCCAAAAAAGAAAAAAAAAAAAAAAAAAAAAGGATGATTTGTTGAAACCAAATTGCTAAATTCAACACAGCCTGGTTCTGACAACTAAGTGCAGGCAGGCTCTCCTGAGTCAGGCCTGCACCCCGTGGGTCTTTGCACAATGTCTCAACCATCCCACCTCTTTGCCTGTCTGAATTTCTCCTGCACAGAGCGGGTCATGCCTTTGATGGGTCTTTGCTTGGCTTCAGCATAGAATGTGAATATCAAGACAACTGCTGCTGCTGCCTCAGTAACCCGGAAAAGCAGTTCACCCAGGCCCACAGAAGTCAGGGGCAAAGCCCTCCACATGATCTGAGCATGCCCTCCCCCGTTATCAGAATACAAACCGTCAGAGAATTCACAGATCAGGAACTCACGTCCGCAGCCCCAACAAGGTGTGAACTCTACTGTACAGGATGTATACTGTAAACATTCTTAAGTCCTGAAACATTATCTGTGGATACAAATCAAAGGCAGGCTCGTTCCTTCATTCAAAAATCATTCCCAGGTACCTGCTCTGTGCCAGGCCTGTGTAGACACCCTGAGATGTGTGAGACAGGAACCAGGGCAAACGAGTTGCAGTAGAGATTCGGGGTGAGGTTAGGGGGTGCCGGCAGGTCGGAAGGGCTAAGGTGCGTGCTGGCGGTAAAGGGTAAGCGACTCTGCTCCCAGTCACCCTGGGCCAGGCCTCTGCTGAGCCCGCTCAGCCAAGCTGCCCTGCCTGGCTCTCTCTCCCCAACACCGGACGCTGCTGAGGGGAAGGTCCTTGCCGATGGGCAGGTCGGGGCCACTGCTCAGTGACGTCTCCACCTTCAACAAGCACCTCAGGCTGTCCAGCAACCCGATGCCCTGCCAGCTCACTGTTCTCACTGAAACCTTACCCACTCCCTTGCTCCTTCCCAGTCCCCTCAATCCAGCCTCACTCTCAAAAACAAGTTTATAAAAAAATTCTGGCAGCAATTTTCTAAACTTTTACACTCCTCACCCGACCTTACTTGCATCCTCTACAGGCTTGCCTGCAAATCTGTCTCTTCTAGAAACAGACACTGGCTCTCCTGTCTTAGTGGGATCTCATGAGGGCCACCATCTGTCTACCTTACTGCTCCCCGACCCCAGCCTCAAGCTCTGCCTCCCTGAGGCCAAGCCTAGGTGAGAACACAGGCGACCGGGGCTCAAGTGCTGCTGGCACTCACTCCAGAAGCTGGGACTGCCTTACGAATGTGTCCGAATTACGTGTAACCCAGCAACTCCACTCCACAGATAAACACTCTGTGATGACTGATTTTGTGTGTCAACTTGACTGGGCTCAGGGATGCCCGGAGAGCTGGTAAAACATCATTTCTGGGTGTGTTTGTGAGGTGTCTCTGAAGAGATCAGCACTGAAATGGGTAGACTGAATAAAGAAGATGGCCCTCCCCAGTGCAGATGGATATCGTCCATTCCTCTGAGGGTCTGAACGGAATAAAACGGCAGAGAGATGTCCATCTTCTGCCCTCGGACACCAGCACTTCCGGTTCTCCGGCTTGCAGAATGTACAGTGAGACTTTTGGCCTCCATAACCACTCGAGCCAGTCCCTATAATAAACCTCCTCTTCTTTTCTTTTCTTTTCCCTATCTATCCATCCATCCATCCATCCATCCATCCATCCATCTCCGGTTGGTTCTGTTTCTCTGGAGAATCCCGACCGAAACACACCCTAACAAAACTCTTACAAACAAGTACCAAGAGATGGATATATAGATGCCCGACAGCATATTTTTTTAAATAACTGCAAAAACCAGAAAACAACTCTGTATCTTCCAACAAAATTTGTTTAAGTAGTATTTTTTAATGGGCATTTTGTTTTCGATACTGGGCTTTAATTTTTTCCCCCAGTTTTATGGAAAAATAATTGATGTACATCACTGTAGAGTTTAAGGCATACAGCATGATGGTTTGATTTACCTATATTGTGAAATGATTACCACAATGGGCTCAGCTAACACCCATCATCTCATACAGATACAAGACAACCTTCCTCCTTGTGATGAGAGCTCGTAGCATTCTCTCTCTCAGCAACCTTCCTATGAGTCATACAGCACCGTCGGCTACAGTCACCATGTTGTACATCACATCCCGGGGACATGCTTATCTTGTAACTGGAAGTTTGCACCTGTTGACCACCTTCTTCAATTCCCCATTCTGTCACCCTCTGCCTTTGGTAACCACAAGTCCGATTTCTTTTTCTCCAAGTCTGGCTTTGGGTTTTTTTTTTTATTTATTTATTAATTTATTAATTTATTTTTGGCTGTGTTGGGTCTTCGTTTCTGTGCGAGGGCTTTCTCTAGTTTCGGCGAGCGGGGGCCACTCTTCATCGCGGTGCGCGGGCCTCTCACTGTCGCGGCCTCTCTTGTTGCGGAGCACAGGCTCCACACGCGCAGGCTCAGTAGTTGTGGCTCACGGGCCCAGCTGCTCCACGGCATGTGGGATCTTCCCAGACCAGGGCTCGAACCCGTGTTCCCTGCATTGGCAGGCAGATTCTCAACCACTGCGCCACCAGGGAAGCCCTGGGTTTGTTTTTTGTGTTTTTAGATTTCACGTGTAAGTGAGATCATATAGTATTTGCCTTTTTCTGTCTGACTTACTTCACTAAGCATAATGCCTTCAAAGTCCATGTCTATCCATGTTGTCCTAATGGGAAGGCTTCCTCATTTGTTATGGCCAAATAACATTCCATTGTTTTTATGTATGTGCGTGTATACAAACACACACACACACACACACACACACACACACACACCCCACCTTCTTTAACCATTCATCCAACAATGAATACTTAGATTGTTTCCATGTCTTGGCTATTGTACATAATGCTGTTATGAACATGGTGGTGCAGGTACCTTTTCAAGTTAGTATTTCATTTCCTTTGTATATATTCCCAGAAGTGAACTGCTGATGCATATGATAATTCTAACTTTTTGAGGATCCTCCATACTGTTCTCCACCGTGGCTCCACCATTTTACAATCCCACCAACAGTGCACAAGGGTTGCTTTTCTCCACATTCATGCCAGTATTTGTCATCTCCTGTCTTGCTGATGATACGGCCCTTCTAACAGGCCTGAGATGATATTTCACTGTGGTTCTGATTTGCATTGATGTTGAGCACCTTTTCATGTACCTGTTGGCCTTTTATATATATTATTTAGAGAAATGTCTATGGGTCCTTTGCCCATTTTTTACCTGGCTTATTTGTTTTTTTGCTGTTGAGTTGTATAGAGCTCTTGAAATATTTTGGATATTATCCCCTTATCAGATACGTGGTTTGCAAATATTTTTTCCCATTCTGTAGATTTTCTTTTTCACTTTGTTGATGGTTTCTTTTGCTGTCAGAAGCTTTTTCATTTGACGTAGTCCCAGTTGTTTATTTTTTATTTTGTTGCTTGTGCTTTAGGTGTCAAATCCAAAAAGTCACTACTAAGACCCATGTCAAGGGGCTTTATTCCTAGGAGTTTCATGATTTCGGGTCCTACATATAAGTCTGTAATCCATTTTGAGTTAATGTTTTTGAGTGGTCTAAGATATGGGTCAAGTTTCCTTCTTTCACATGTGAATATCCAATTAACTCAGAACAATTTATTGAAAAGACTGTCTTTTCTCCACTATTCAACAAAATTATTGATGAATAAATTACAGTATAGCAATATATTGGATTATATGTGCATTGTACTGTGTGAAGAATGAATGAATTATATTAGTGAAAATGAACAAACTGCAGCTACCCAGACAGCATGAGGAATCTTATAAACAGAGAAGACAGCATAAGCACACACCACTTTCATAAAGGTCAAAAACAAACAAAAATAAATAATTTATTATCTAGATACACATATAGGCAATAACTTTTTTTTTAAGGGTTTAAGAAAAGAAGGGAATGATCAATACAAAAGGACAGCATTTACCTTGGAAGGGGAGGAACAAAGATGGAGAAGGGAAGAGCACACAGGCACACAGGTGTTAGGGATGGCCTGATTTTTAATGCTGACTGGTGTTCATCTTATCATTCCTCATAACATGTACACTGTAGACATATTCATATATATATCAAATATCACATAGTAAAAAAATAAAATTTAAATGGGAGGAAAAACCTCTCCCCACTACCAGCTCTCTTCTTCATTACTTCAACATTTCCAAGCCCCTCCTCCAGCTGGGTCTGCCCTCTCCTCCCCTCACAGTCAAGCATCTGAAAGACCAGCCCCCTAACTGGACTTTCTCAGCTCCCTCTCCACTGAGTTATTCTCCCCACAGTTCAGCCGGGCCTGTGCTCCAACTGGACACAGGCCTATCAAAGGTCAGACACAACTTCTCTGTTGCCACACCAACACTCTGTGTCTTCTCTCAGCTAACGTTTTCAGTGTCTGTCAGGACTGCTGGGAGAGCGTCCTGCTGGATGTACCAAGGCTACAGGGCTCTGTCTCCCCGGCCCACTCCCCACAGGCCCCTTCTCAGGGCTGCTTATGCAGCTGAGGACCCTGAGACAAAAGGCAGGCTTGCTTACTGCTTACAATAAAAGGGCCAGATCCCCGCCCACACCCCACCCCCCCAGCCAGTGCTCCTGAGCTGTGACACAAACCCACTGCACCCCCTGCACTGATGCGGCCCTTGGGGAGGGGAGGGGGTGAGGAGAACCCAAATGTTCGCGTGCGTTCGGGATGTTTCTGCTGTGCCGAGTAACAAAGTCCTCTGTCTCTGACTCAGGAGTCTCGAGTCTTCTGCCAGCACCCATGAAACAGGAACAAGCCAGCTTATTACCTTCAGGCAGGGTAAAAAAATCTAACCCCAGACCCAACGACGACGACCTTCTGCTTGCCACCCTCTCTGGCTTTTCGTTCTACTTCTCCCCGTCTGCTGCTCAGTCATCTCCGCCTCCACTGCCAGGTGTCTCCAGAACGCCTCCTGAGGACTCCACTGCTCCCTCCACCCACTGACTTGGGTGTCCTGCCAGGGACCAATGTTGAGAAGAGGAGTAAAAGCCATCTGTTTGTTTGTTTTTTAAATTGAAGTATATAGTTGATTTACAATGTTATGTTAGTTTCAGGTGTACAGCAAAGTGATTCAGTTACACACACACACACACATATTCCTTTTCAGATTCTTTTCCATTATAGGTTATTACAAGATATTGAATATAGTTCCCTGTGCTATACAGTAGGTACCAAAAGCCGCCTGTTTTAATGACTGTTGCATGAATGACCAGCAAAGGACATCTGAGACAAACAGCCTGTAACCTAAAATTGCAGATCTTGAAAAAAATTTGGGATTCCACTTGACAGAAGTAAAGTCAAAAGACCTGCTTAACGTATATTCAGATGGGGGGTGTCTAGCAATGTCCCATTAACAACTTAAAAAGAGAAGTCAATTACATCTACACCAATAAAGTTAGAGGAAGAAAAATTAAAAGATATCATTTGAATAGTATAAATAAGGGACTTCCCTGGTGGCACAGTGGTTAAGAATCCGCCTGCTAATGCAGGAGACATGGGTTCGAGCCCTGGTCCGGGAAGATCCCACATGCCGCGGAGCAACTAAGCCCGTGCGCCACAACTATTGAGCCTACGCTCTAGAGCCCACGAGGCACAACTACTGAGCCCACGAGGCACAACTACTGAGCCCACGTGCCACAACTACTGAGCCCACGTGCCACAACGACTGAAGCCTGCCTAGAGCTTGTGCTCTGCAACAAGAGAAGCCACTGCAGTGAGAAGCCCGCGCACTGCAACGAAGAGTTGCCCCCGCTCACCACAGCTAGAGAATGCCCGCACACAGCAATGAAGACCCAACGCAACCAAAAATAAATATAAAATAATAAATAAATTTTAAATAAATAAATAAATAAATAGTATAAATAAAAGTACCTATGGGTAAATGCTTTTTTAAAAAGGTGCAATGGGGGACCTCCCTGATGGTCCAGTAGCTAGGACTCCGTGCTCCCAATGCAGGGGGCCTGGGTTCGATCCCTGGTCAGGGAACTAGATCCCACATGCCGCAAAGAAGATCCTGCAGGTGGCAACTAAGACCTGGTGTAGCCAAATAAACAAATAAATAAAAGGTGTAATGGCATAATACAGAAAAATATGAAACACTTATAAATGGAGAAAGACCCCATACTTATGGGATTAGAAAACTCAATATTAGAAAGAAGTTAATTCTTCTCCTACTGACTTATAGTCAGTGCAATCCTAGTCAAATCTCAACAGGGTTTTTTTTTTTTTTTTTTTTGGGGGGGGGGAATTGATAAGATAATTATCATTTATACAGAAATGTAAGGAACCAAGAATAACCACGACATTTTTGGTGAGTACAAGGTAAGAGGGCTTTCTCTCTGAATACATTTGTTACAGAGCTACAGTAATTACGACAATATACACAGCAAAGTAGACTTAGTAGCCACTGTGTTCTTCACCACCACGTGCTTAGTTAAAAAAAGGCCAGTGCCACTTAAGAGTGTCCTAGATGTTGCAAAATCATTAATTGTATTAAATCTCAACCTTTAAGCACATGGCTGTTGAATATTCAACGTGATGAAACGGGAAGTCTGCATAAAGCATCTCCGCAACGTTCCAGAGGAAAGCACTGCGCGCTGCGAGCTGAATGAGGCACTCTGTCCATGAAACACCAATTTCAAGTGAAAGAATGCCTGACAGACCAATCCGTGCTTATTCAGACTTGGACACTGTCAGACATCTTCTCAAAAATGAGTGAAATAAGCCTGTCCCTTCAAGGAAAACAGCTGATGCTACTTGTGGCCAATCATAAAATCTGAGCTTTCAAGCAAAAGTTGAAAGTTTGGAAAACTTGTATCCATCACTGTGGACTTGAACACTTATCCACATTTAGAGACCTCTCTGATGAGATCGGTGGTGACAGTGACAAATGTGACTTTAAAGAAAAAACAACCTGAATAATGAAAGGTGTCACTATCTCAAAGACCTCCCTTACTCAGTAAACTGCTATTTTACAAATGACCAACGTGTGGTGTTGCCAAATCATGTGTGGGTAAGAGGTTCATTGAGAGTGCAAGATAGACAATGGATTTCAATTTAACAGTGTAGGAAAAATTCTTTGATATCATTTCAGATTCCACATTACAGCTAACCATTACGAAACTATTACCTGTCATGGTTTGGTGTGGTATCAAAGAATATCCTCAGTTATCTGAAAAAGCTATTAAAATATTTTCTTCATATAACTTCAGTCAAAACACCCAATCACAGAGAAGTAGGTATGAGAATCCAGCTGTCTTCTATTAACCAAACATTAAGAAGATATGCAAAACAGTGCTATTCTACTTACTATTTTTGTTTTGGAAAATAGTTTTCATTAAAAAATATGCTATTAATCTTAACCCCATGACTCAGCAATTCCTTTCCTACACGTATATACAACAGAATGTGTGAACGTGTGCTCCAAGAGCATCATTCGTAATAGCAAAATTTGGAAAACAACCAAAATGTAGTATAAGTTCACAAAGGTGAATAGTATATAGTAATGAAAATGAAAAAACTACAACATTTATGAATCTCAAACATAATGCTGAACAAAATAAATCAGACACAAAATAATGCATACTGCATGATACCTATATAAAGTTCAGAACACCAGAAGAACAAGACAACACTGTTTAGGGATGGAGCTGTGGGTGCTGTAACTAAGAAAGAGGAGCTGGAAAGACTGCAAACTCTGTGGAGAGGTGGGGGGTGGGGGGAGGGACAAAGAGGGGATCTAGGTGAAGGGCAGTGCTTGACTTGTGACCTGCACTGTAGCAGAGATAAAACCAAACAGATCAGCAATCACAGGAAGTGACAAGGATTAATTTCACCATTAAGAAGTAGCTTCTCGCGTGCCGCAACTAAAGACACCACACGTCGCAACGAAGATCCAGCGCAGCCAAATAAATAAATAAATAATTTAAATTTAAAAAAAGAAGAAGAAGAAGAGGAAGTAGCTTCTCAAATGCAAATCAAAACCACAATGAGATATCACGTCACACCTGTCAGAATGGCTATTCTCAAAAAGGCCACAAATAACCACTGGTGAGGATGTGGAGAAAAGGGAATCCTTGTGCACTGTTGGTGGGAATGCAAACTGGTGTAGTCTTTGTGGGAAACAATGTGGAGGTTCCTCAAAAAACAAAAAATAGAACTACCATACAATCCAGCAATTCCACTCCTGGGTAGATAGCTGAAGAAAATGAAAACACTGATTTGAGAAGACACATGCACCCCAATGTTTATAGTAGCACTATTTACAATAGCCAAGACAAGGAAGCAACCTAAGTGTCCATCGACAGATACTGGATAAAGAGCACACGGTATATAGATATACATGTATACAATGGAATACTATTCAGCCATTAAAAAAAAAGAAATTTTGCATTTGCAACAACTCGGATGGACTTGGAGGGCATTATGCTGAGTGAAATAAGTCAGAGAAATACAAATACTGCATGCTGTCACTTACACGTGGAACTGAAAAATAAAACTACTGAATATAACAAAACAGAGAAACAGGCTCACATATAGCGAACAAACTAGTAGTTGTCAGTGAGGAGAGGGAAGGGGGAGGGGCAAGGTAGGGGAAGGGATTTAAAAGACACAAACTACTATGTATAAAACAGATAAGCAACAAGGATATAAGGATATATTGTATAGCACAGGGAATATAGCCAATATTTTATACTAACTATAAATGGAGTATAAACTTTAGGAATTGTGAGTCACTATGTTGTACACCTGAAACTTACTGTGTATCAACTTTACCTCACTAAAAAAAAAAGTAGCTTCTCAAAGGAGACCAAATTGAGTATACTTCTATGCTGACTGCACAAGGACACTTACAAGATGCAACACAGAGCAAATGAGAACAAGAGGCTACAAAAGGAGAGGAAGGAAGGGAGGGAGAGAGCTCATCTACCTGCACAAACAGTAAACAAAAAGCCCTGAGGAGGGGCCACCACAACCAAAGGAACAATGTACTGAGATTTAATCATTCAACCTGTATTCACCCAGCACAGCCTTAAAACCTAGAGAGCAAAAATGGAAACATTTACAAGAAAAAAGGACAAATACACACGCACAGTGGGAGGTGTTAACTGACCTTACTCAGAAATCAACAGATCAAGCACAACAAAATTAGTTAAGAACACAAAAGGATCTAAGAACACAATTAACGAGGGGTTGATCTAATGGGAGTACACAGAGTCCTCTATCTAAATGCTGAGAAAACATTTTCAAGCACACATGGAACTTTTAGAAAAACCTAACCACATATTAGTATAACTGACTGATAAGGAGTCATTGTAATACATGCCATGATCTCCAACTGTAACAGCATTAAATTAAAAGTCAATATGATTAAAGGTGATCTGAGAGATATATGTTTGGATATTTACAGATACTTCAAAACAATTTATGGTTAAAAACAGAAATAATCAAAATTGGATAACACTTAAAATTGAGCCAATACAACTAGCAATTCAAAATCTAGAGCAGTAATTAGAGGTTTCCAGCACACATCAGGGCAGAGTAAGAAAAACTGATGAGAAGAACTGCGTGTAGAGAGACAGAAGAGTAGCCACAGAGAAAGAAGAAGAAACGAGACTTGTGGTGGCCTCAGCAGAGCTGCGTGGTGAAGGTCGCCTGGCAATCAGTGAGTGGCACTGGGCTGTCTCCCATCCTCCCCACAGTAGGCGGGCTGAGCAAGGCCAGGTTCCCGCCAGGTCTCTGGGGTGAGACAAGCACAGGAATACAGCTCCCAAAGCAGCTGGCACCAAGCTCAAGGCTCCCCAGACACTTGTCAGCGGCTCTGAGAAGAGGCCTAGAAGAAAATGGAGAGCCCCCCACACTGACACGCACCCCACCTTGTCACGGCATCTGTACCCTGCTCCCAAGAACAAGAAACTGGGAAAACCACATGTCTCAACTTACTGACAGCGTCTGTCTGTAATTCGGGACCCTGTGGTGCTTGCCATCACTACCTTTCAGCACACTGAACAGAACAGAACAGAACATCTGTGGAGGGATAAACAAGAATCTGCCCACAAGCGAGCCTCCGGGAAGACAGAGAGGATGGTGAGGAGACAAGGTAGAGGGATGGACTCTGCACCACTCTCTCTGTGCCCTGGAACTTCTATCAGAGGCACCACAGCGTTAACCAATCAAATACTGCCGCGTGCACACATATACACACACACACACACACAAACAGCAGTAATTAATGAAATAAACAAAGTGAAAGAGAGATTTTAAAAATTTTTAAAAAGTTCTTTGAAAAGACAAAATCAACACACTGCTAGAAAGACTGGTTAAAAAAAGAGAAAGAAAAAGCACAAATATGAGGAATAAAAAGAGCTGTATCTACAGGTATGGTAGGAATTGAAAACAGACCACCCACACACAACTTCATACCAAAAACTGACAATTTCTAAGAATATAATTTACCACGACTAACTCGAATAGAAATGGAAAACCTCTTATCACTTAGAGAAACTGAACCAAAAGTTTAAAAGTGACCCAGAGACAGGCCTGTCTGTGAAGGGAGCAGGAGGAGGCGGCGACGGCAGGCGGGGCGAGGCCAGAGGCAGACGACTCCAGAGCACCTGCACTCTGCTGGGCACGAGCCGGACAGGAGCAAAGACAGGCAAAGACCAGCAAAGCCACAAGGCCCTGGAGAGGATGGAGAGCGGTGGGCACCTGGGAGGCGACTTCCCTCGGCCACAGGGGTGGGAGGCCAGCCAAGCAGGGCAAAGTGGGTGGGGGGTGTTTGGGAAGAGAGGAGAAGGAAGGGTGTGCTCCATCTCTGCATCTGGGGGCGCAGTGACAAAGCCAGGGCGACACGCTGGACGCCCTTCCACGACCTGCCACCTCGCAGTCGGGAAGCAGTACCCCAGCGGTGCTTTTCTCCAGTCACGTTCTGCCAGGCAGGGGCAGCACTGAGCCAGGCCCCAGGCAAACGAGTTAGGCGGCTTTCCAAGAGAGAAATGACAGTGAGGTCAGAGGGACCTGACGGTGGGAAAGGGACAGAGGAGGTCCAAGAACTATGGCAACGGAGGACACTCAGGCAAGTGACCTAGAAAGACAGGATCCAGTCGGATGTGTGAACCGAAATCCTCTTAGGTGTATGGGCAGGACAAGGTCTAGGCACAGAAGAAGAGGTCTCTGGAGAAAACGGACAACGTGCAGCTGGGAGGCACAGAGCAGGGAGAAACAGCAGTGCCCCGCCACGACTTCCGGTAACAGAATGCGTATCTGCAGGAGAGCCATTCAGCTCCAGGTCCACTGTCCGTGCTCAGAGCCCTTACCCTGATGATCAGAGACAGCGGGACGACACACAAACTCATAACTCTGGGCCCACCGGAGAGCACAAAGGACCAGCTGAACTCGACAGGTGTGACAGGCCATCTGGGGACAAGGCGAGGAGGAAGGCGGGCAGCCATGAGTGGGTCGGAGGACACAGCTCAGCGTGTGACAAGTTCTTAAAGGCTGGGTGTGGCCAGTAGGACTTGCCGGGCCGGGCCCTTCTCTGGGAGCAAGCAGAAGCCTTCACTGCTGGGGTGGTGGGCGGCCCCCACCCGAGGCCCAGGCTGATCCACCGAGAAAAGGGGACCAAGCCCTCCAGGAGACAGGCCCAGGACCCGCATGGACACAAGCACAGGCCACACCCCGAGGCCCCTACAGATGCAGGCAGAGTCTGGCTGCCACGCGGCAGGGGCAGGATCACCAGGAAAGCTGCACCCCGAAGCCCGGGCACAGGACTGCCCAAGGTTCAGGCCGGACAGGGGAAGCGAGGAAACACCCGGCAGGAGGCTCTCGCCGCCGGCACACAGCAGGAGGCTCTCGCCGCCGGCACACAGCGCGGGCAGAGTGTGGAGAGAGACCCCCCGCCCGAGCCCCACCCCCCCGCCCGCACAAGCACAGGGGGCAGCAGCCGCCAGAGGGACGAGTCTGTGGGGCCACAAGTGCAGAGCCACAGCAGCCCCAGGGCCCATCAGACTGGCCGACCAGGCGCCCTGCCTCTGCACGTGCTGCCTGGCACCGCCCCCAGCAAGAGCAAGGGGCAACCACACTGAAGGAAGAAGCAACACCAACACTACACAAACTCTTCCAGAAAAGAGGGGCAGGAACACATCTCAACTCACTTTACGAGGCCCTGAAAGACATAAAAGACAAGAAGACTTTAATGAGCCTCCGTGAGCAGACCCTCTTCACAAGCACAGACGCAAAGCTCTCAACCAAACGTGAGCAAATCACTCCAGTGACATGTACAAAGCATGTCCACGGAACGACATATACAAGAACGTTCACAACAGCTTGATGCAAAACAGTCCAAATCTGGAAACAACAGAAACATCCATCAACGGCGAACAGGTAAACAAACTGTGGTGTATCTCTACAATTTATTCAGCCATAAAAAGGACAAACTACTGATGCACAACTCTCAAAGCACGACACCAAGTTAAAGAAGCCTATGTGACACTCCAGAAAAAGCAAATCCGTGGGGACAAAAATCATGTCCGTGGTTATCACGAGGGGTTGGGAGGAGGGGAAGAGTTGCCTACCAAGGTGAACAAGGGAACACTTGGGGGTTCTGTATCTTAACCGTGGTAGTGGTGTTTACACAACTGTATAAATCTGTCAAAACTCAGTGAACTATATACACTTTAAAATGAGTGAATTTTACTAGATGTAAATTACATCTCATTATTTTTAAAAGTTCAGCAATTGTAACCAGCTTGAGCAAAGAGGCCAACTGTACAAAAGCAACAGAAGGTTTAAGTCTACAAACATAGGTCAACATTATACCTCTGTGGTCCCTGGGGTCACTTTTTTGATGAGGAGAGGAAGCCTCGTGTGTCGATCCATTACCCAGGACAAACTGGGAGTCAGGAAATGAGACTCCCCTCGTGGCAAGACTAGTTATGGGAAATGACAGGCATTTTCACTTGCCTCCAAAACCAGGATGAGCGACAGCAACCCTTCTCCCAAAAGCACAGTCAGGCCAGAACACAAGAGCAGGACTGGAGACAGGAAGAAAAGACAGTAAAATTTAGGAGGCCAAGAAAAGGCGTGAGCCGGGGGAAGACTTACGGGTGCTGACCGGAAGTGAACAGGGAAGACATGCTGAACAGCCTCCCATTAAAAAATGGAACAAAAGACCAAATACTTGAAGTGGACACAGAAAGAAAACAAAAGTAAAATAAAATGATAAAAGCACAAAGATCTGAGGGTGAAAAAACTGAAGATCGACTATGCCATCTTTTTAATCCCTAATTCCAGATTTATCCATTTCTTTGTTCATTCGTTTATTTATTTATCAATTCAAATATTCTGGGTACCTAAAATAGGCCAGGCTAGCACTGTTCTTGGTAAGAAAATACACAAAAAGAGCTGCCCTCTTGGAGTGTATAGTCCAATGAAGGAAAAAGACAAACAAAATGAATAAGTAAAATACACAGTATGTTAGAAAGAAGTGCTAAGGAGGAGAACGGAGCAGGAAAAGGGGTGTGTGGGAAGAGGCTGAGTGAGACGTAAATTTCTCTTTTGATAAACAACAGGTTTTGAGTTTTAGCTACTAAAGCACTACTATAGACACTGGCACATGAGCTGGGGTGCTGCCTTCAAGGAAACCCTGAAACAGAAGTCGTTGGCTCAGGGGCAGGCGGCGAGGAGGCTCAGGCGAAGGAGCAGCAAACTGCTGGGGGACCAACGTGGAAAGCAGTCCCCAGGTCAGGAAACAGAATGTGGGGCTGGGTGCTGCTGGCATCGGCCACATGCAGAGTGGCATTAGCAGAAAGACAACAGCTCAGAAAACAATCATCAAGCAGAAATCAAAGGAAAAGAAGAGCCCTAGAATGTGGGGCCTCAAATGGCTGCAAAAGCCAACTCCTTCCAGAACCCGAAGAGCAGGTTTGAAAGCCCTTTCGGAACCAGGGCCCATGAAGACACTGTCTGGGCTAAAGATCCTGATGTTCTCAAGAAGGCCTCATTTAGCTGAGGCATGAAATCAAGGGGAAAAGGGGGGGGCAGGGTGGGGGGGGAGTCCGACTTGAGAATTGCATCTGGGAAAGAATTTCAGGTGAGTTACCAGCACATGGAATTGTCTAGAACTAATAAGCACACGAACGCCTCTAGCTTTTCACCAAACTACACTGCCAAAGACATCCTGAGACCAGACTTAAAAAGCCAAAACCCACCCTTCGGGCCCCCCAAGCTTGCTGACGGAGCTGTCTGACCGAGGAGGGCAGGGCCCTTCCTACTGACTACAGGTGTCACCAGGAAAGGTGGCAGGGACCCCAGCCGTTGGAGCCAGGGACGAGGAGATGGCGCAGGAGGGAGCTCCTTCCAGAAAGCAGACCCAGATGAGTCATCTCACTGCCCAGTTAGTTCCTCTGAGCCGGGCACTCACCGCCGGCTGGTCGAGGCTGCTGTGCCGCTCCTCCTTCTCCACGGTGCGCCGGCAGTCCGGGCACACCCACAGAGGCAGGTGCAGCACGCTGTTGCCCTTGGGCGCCATGGACAGGGCCAGCTTGCTTGCAGTCTTTACTCCACTCTCTAAGAACGAAGAGTCTTTCCGCTCGCTTCTGCACAGAAGACAGTAATCCCCAGCGGGGTAGGGTGCTGTTCTATGATTCATGCCAAAATTAAAAGGAGTCTGGAACAGAAAAAAAATTTGTGTTTTCAAAACATGAGCCCAAGAAGGGTCATCTGCACCGTAGAGAAATCATCCTGAAAATCCTGAAGATAGGTTCGAGAGAGGGACACCTGGGCAACAGGTGAGCAGGGAAGCCAGAGTACACATGGGATGGAGCTGTCAGGACCCCCAGGCCTCTCTCCCATCTGGAGTGCCCCTACCATGAACCTATCAGGTGGGAAGGTGCACCAGGACCCATGCCAAGCCTATTCTGGCTGGAACGTTGCCCAGATGCTCCCCCAGCCCTGCCCAGCCAGCAGCCCAGCTCTTCCCTAAGCCCATGGCTCTCTCCCTGTCTTCCTGTACCCAGGCTCGCACAGGCCATTGGCTGTGCTTGTTACCTGGACTACGTATAAGCATGTACACGACTGGTGCCACAGCTGACAAAGTGCTCTCAAATGGGCCCCAGGCTCCATTATCAAAGCCTGGAATGACCAGGTATCAGGTGCTTAAACAAGGGGGCTGAATGGATAAATGAACAAATGAGTGATTAAAAGAATGAATAACGGGACTTCCCTGGTGGCGCAGTGCTTAGGAATCCGCCTGCCAATGCAGGGGACACAGGTTCGATCCCTGGTCCAGGAAGATCCCACATGCCACGGAGCAACTGAGCCTGTGCATGCCACAACTACTGAGCCTGAGCTCTACAGCCCGCAAGCCACAACTACTGAAGCCCGCATGCCCTAGAGCCCACGTGCCGCAACTACTGAGCCCGTGTGCTGCAACTACTGAGGCCTGCGCGCCTGGAGCCCGTGCTCCGCAACAAGAGAAGCCACTGCAATGAGAAGCCCGCGCACCGCAATGAGGAGTGGCCCCCGCTTACTGCAACTAGAGAGAGCCCGCGCACAGCAACGAAGACCCAACACAGCCAAAAATAAATAAAAATAAAATTAAAAAAAGAATGAGTGACAGCACCACTAAGACGCAAAAGACTTGCACGTATGTTCTTACCTGCTTTCATAAACCAGTGATCAAAACTGCTTACACCTGTCACATCCACAGGGTTCCCCGGATTTAACCAAACCCAGCTCAGCAGCCATCTGAATGTCTGGGGTGCAAGGGGAGAGAACTGAGTACTATCTCCCATGGAAGTAGCTGTCTTTCTCTGTCCCAACAAATCCAAGAAACCTGTCACCGACAGAACAGCCGCAGCCTTCAAACCTCTCTAGGCCGCCTTGTTTACCCAGAGCAGGAGATGATGGGCCCCAAGGTTAGAAAGGTTCCCGAGCAGAAATCATAATGTTAAGAGCCAGAACTGTCTTGCGAGCACCCAGTTCATTATCCACTCATCTGTCTGCCTGTCCATCCGTCCATACATCCGGTGTCTACCGGAAGCCCACCGTGTGCCAAGGCACTGGCCCAGGCACTAGAGACACAGTGGTGAATAAAACAAAAATCCCTGCCGTTAGGGAGATAATTCTTGTCAAACACAAAGACAAACTAAAAAATACAGAACATTAGACAGTGGTAACTGAGAAGGAGAGAAAGAGAAAGAAAAAGTGTCTGGGGCCGGGGACGATACCCTTCATTCACTGTGGCCATCAAGGGCCTCCTCGAGGAGACATCTGAAGTGCGGGGCTGGTGGAAGCCGCACAGACACCTGAAAGCAAGCGCAGAGGCCCCGGGGCAGAGATGGAGGGGAAAGGGAGCAGGGAGCCAGGCGTGGCCTGGCCTCACTCGTGTCCTAACGGGGAGACAGGATGTGCGTGGAAAAGAGATGCGATGGCAGAAAGGAAGGGGCCCAGGAGACCAGGGTGAAGCCGCTGTGAAGGCAGAGCCCACAGGACGGCCGAGGAGCCCGACGTCGGGGGAGAAGGAGAGGCCAGACAGCCCGCAGATTGTGGACTGCGTGTGTGGAACAGCTCCGAGGTGAGGAGGACCCCAGCCATAGGTATCTGAAACAGACTGCATGCCAGGCATCCTTACAGGTCAGATGACTGGGTCCTGCTGGTCCCAGAGGGACACCAGACAAGCACAGACAGAACCAGCTGACGTCCCATGGCAGTAAGTGCTCCTCCACCAAGATGAAGAAATGAAGTCTCCAAGGGTGCAGAGTGGGACCAGCAGGAGAGCATGGCTTCAATGAGAGCAAAGCTAAGCTGAGACTCAAGTGCTAAGGAAAAACGAACGGAAAACAGCCGTGTGAAGATCCTGGAGAGGAGCGCTGGTGCAGGAGAACAGCTGCGAACACGGGCCTGTCCGGGGCAGGATGAAGGCTGGAGGCTGAAGCTTGGGCCCTGTAGGGGGCTGAAGATTGCTCAGAAGGGGATGGCATGACCCAATTTTCATCTTACGGGGAAAACCTGTTGTGTGAACAATGGACTCTGAGGAGGTGACCACACGTGAGGCAGTTCCAGGTGCAGGCAGCCCTGGAGGAGCAGAGCGGTCAGACTCGGGGGCTCCCCCGCCCGGGCAGTGGGCCCACCAGCAACGGGGGACAGGCTGCAGCGTGGAAGGAGCAAGGGTTGGCTTTGGCTGCTGTGCGGTCAAAGTGCGCGTCAGCCACCCAGACAACGTGGAGCACGACACCCGCTGGAGTAGCCACCGGAGGGGTGCAGCTGGATATGCAATTTGGGGTCTGTAAAGCCAGAGCCAGACGGGATGATCCACGGAGGGCGTGCAGCCAGTGTCCTGAACGGAGGTCAAACTTCTCGATGCTTGACCACTATGCTCAAGAAGGAAGCGAGTCCTCTCAGGGAGGTGAAGCTCTACTCTGCGAACCTCTTTCAGACAAAGCAAGCGACACGCTCACACAACAGCAAAGCCTGACTAAACCTCGAGCTAACCACATACTAGTGCTTGCCACATGGTCACTCTCCCGTGATTAAACGTGAGGGACAAATACAAGTCCCACTGGTTCTCGTAAAAACATTTTACAGCTGCACTGAAGTATAACTGAGGAACAATAAGCTGGAAAGATCTAAAGTATGGGACGTGAACACACGTGTGAAACCAGGTGACAACCAAGATAATAGACATCGTCCTAACCCCCAAGGTTCCAGGAGGCCCTCTGCTCCCTCTTTCTCCCCGCTGCCTCTTCCCCCCACCCTTCTGAGGCCACCACTGGACTGAGTTCTGTCTCTGCAGATTACTGGGCAACTTCTAGAATTGTTTATAAATGATGTCACACAACATATTCTCTTCTGTCTGGCTTCTTTCACTGAATATCATTACCTGGAGATGATTCCATTCACAAGTCTGTTCTTTTTTAGTCCTGAGTGGTAGTCCATTGTGTGGGCGAGCCACAACTTGCTCATCCATTCTTTTTTTTTCCCCCCTTAATTTTTATTTATTTATTTATTTTGCTTACCCATTCTGCTGTTTGGAAGCATTCAGGTTATTTCCAGTTTTCAGCTATTACAAATAATAGCGGCTATGAACATTCATGTATAAATCTTGCTGTGAACACGTTTTTGTTTCTCTTGCATAAATACCAAGGAACAGAATGACTGGGTTGTCTAACTTTTAAGAAAATGCCAGGACTTCCCTGGTGGTGCAGTGGTTAGGACTCCATGCTTTCACTGCCAAGGGCCTGGGTTCAATCCCTGGTCGGGGAACTGAGAGCCCACATGCCACGTGGCACAGCCAAAAAAAAAAAGAAGAAATTGCCAAACTTCTCCCCAAAAGCAGTGTTAAAGAGTTCCGGGTAGGGGGCTTCCCTGGTGGCGCAGTGGTTGAGAATCTGCCTGCCAATGCAGGGGACATGGGTTCGAGCCCTGGTCTGGGAAGATCCCACATGCCACGGAGCGACTAGGCCCGTGAGCCACAGTTGCTGAGCTTGCGCGTCTGGAGCCTGTGCTCCGCAACAAGAGAGGCCGCGATAATGAGAGGCCCGCGCACCGCGATGAAGAGTGGCCCCCACTTGCCGCAACTAGAGAAAGCCCTCGCACAGAAACGAAGACCCAACTCAGCCATAAATAAATTAATTTAATTTAATAAAAAAAAAAAAAAAAAAAAAAGAGTTCCGGGTAACCTACATCCTCATCAATAAGTTTTTAAATTGTAGCCACTGTAATGAGTGTATAGTATTGTCTCAATGTGGTTTCCCTAATATGTTAAATATCTTTTCACAGGCTTATGCAGTATCTATTCAAACTTTTGGCCTGGCTCAAGGTTTATCAATTTTATTATTCTTAAAATAATCAGCTTTTGGTTTCATGGATTTTTCCATATTAAAAATTTTTCTTTCATTGACTTTTGCTTTTATGTTATTATTTCATTTCTTTGAGTTACTTTGGGTATAAGTGGCTCCTTCATCTTCTATTTTCTTAAGGTGGAAGCATAAGTCATCAAGCCCTTTCTCTTGCATAAAAAGGTGGTTAATGCTGTAAATTTCCCTAGTAAGCACTGCTTTGGCAGCATTTTACAAGTTCTGATGTGTTGTGTTCTCATTCTCATTCAGTTCAAAATACTTTCTAATTTCCCTCTTGATTTCTTCTTTGACTCATGGGTTGTTTAAAGTGTGGTTTAGTTTCCAAATATTTGTAGTTTTCTAAATATCTTTGTTACTGATTTTTTAAAATATAATTCCACTGCAGTCAGAGTGGACATTTTGTACTATTTTAATTATATCAAATTTATCAATACTTTTTTATGGCCCAGAATATGGTCTATTTTAGTAAATGTTCAACGCTTACTTAAAAGAATGTGTATGTATGCTGCTGTTGTTGGGTACAGTGTACTATAAATGTCTGTCTGGTCACGTTGGCCAATGGTGTCATTCAAGTCTTCTATAACTTCACTGATTTTCTATTTACCTTTTCTATCAATTATTGAGAGCGATATTAAAATCTCCAAACACAATTATGATTTGTCTATTTTTCCTTGAAGTTCTATCAATTTTTCCTCCATATATTGTGAAGCTTCGTTATTAGGTGCAAAAATGTTCAGCACTGTTATGTCCTCTTGATGAACTGACCCCTGTATCAGTATGACGTGACTGTTTTTACCCCGGTAACATTCTTTATTCTTTGCTCCTGTATTGATTTGTCTGGCACTAGTACAGCCACTCCAGTTTTCTTTTCACATAAGCAATGCATATCTTTATAACCTTTTTTTTTTTTTTTTTTGGCTGCACCACAGGGCATGCGGGATCTTAGTTCCCCGACCAGGGATCAAACCCGTGCCCCCTGCAACGGAAGCTCGGAGTCTTAACCACTGGACCGCCAGGGAAGTCTATCTATGACTTAACTTTTAGCTTACCTGAGTCTTTATATTTAAAGCAAGTTACCTGCAGAAAGCATACAGTTGTGTCTTGTTTTTGTTCCAATCTCACAATCTTTTAAAACTGGGATATTTAGACAATTTACATTAAATACAATTACTGATACGATTGGGTTTTTTAAATCTACCATCTTATTCTCCATTTTCCTATTGATTCTTTTTTTGTTTCCTTTTTCTTCTTTTTTAGCCTTAATAATTTGAATAATTTTTTGTGATCCTATTTTTATCTTTTGTTGGCTTGTGAGCTATACCTCTTTTCTTTATGCCTTGGCTGCTTTAGTGTGTACAGTATACATTTTACCTTGTCACAATCAGCGATCAAATAAAACTTTATCACAAAACGTATAACCACCTTATGTTTCCCATCTCCTGGTCTTCTTTATGCTATTGTTGTCATACCTTTTACCTCTACCTGAAAGCCCCATAACTCATTGTTATTTTTGCTCCAGACAGAAGATTATATTTTAAAGTAATTTAAAAAAAAAAAAACATTTACCCGTATATTTACAATTTCCAGTGCTCTTCATTTGTTTGTAAAGATTCAGATTTCCATCTGGTGTCATTTTTCTCCTGCCTGAGGACTTCCTTTAACATTTCCTGTGATGAAGATCCCCTGGTCATGAATTCTTTCAGCTATTTATGTATGAAAAGTCTTGATCTCATTTTCTTTTTCATTTTCATTTTTGAAACATTTTTGCTGGTTTAGAATTCTAGGTTATGTTCTTCTTCCTTTTACTATGTTAAAGCTGTCCTCCTTCTATCCTCTGGCTTGTACTATTTCCCATGAGAAGTCTGCTATTAGTCTTACCGTTGAAGTTTTCTTTTAATCACTATTTTCAGCATTATAAAATTATGATGTGACTGGGTGCAGTTTTCTTCATGTTTCTTGTGCTTGAGGTTTTTTGAACTTCTTGGATTTGTGGCTTAGAGTTTTCATCAAACTTGAACATTTTTCAGCCATTATTCCTTTAAATATATAAATTTTTATTCCTCATCCCCACTCTTTCTTTCTTTCAACATACATATAGTATGCTGTTTGAAGTTGTTTCACAACTCACTGATGCTCTGTTCTTTTTAATTTTTAAAAAATTTCAATCTTCACCTCCCTCATGGTTCTTTTTGGGTAGTTTCTATTGCTAGCTCTTCAAATTCACTAATCTTTTCTTCTACAGTGTCTAATCTGTTGCTAATCTTCACATAATGTATTTTTTTATCACAGACTGTAGTTTGCAACTCAAGATGTTCATCTGGGTTTTCTTATACTCTATGTTTCTTCTTAACACACTCATGCTTTCCTCTATCTTCCTGAATGTGGAGAACATTCAATAGCAATATAGCAATAACAACTGTCCTTACCTAGTAATTCTATCATATGTGTCATTTCTGAGTCTATTTCTATTAATTGATTTTGCTCCTCATTGTGGACTGTATTTGCTTGCTTCTTTCTTTGCCTGGTAATTTTTGACTAGATAACAGTTTTACCCTGTTAGGTGCTAGGTATTATTTTATTCCTTCAAATATTTCTGAGCTTTGTTGTGGGCCATGGTTAGGTTATTTGGGAAGAGTCTGGTTCTTTGAAGGCTCACTTGTAAGCTTTGGGAGGCAGAATCAGAGCACCTTTTATCTTCCCCACTACTGAGGCAATACCATTGGGAGCACACACTGACTGCTGGGAACACTAACTATTTGGGGCCCTATATGAGCTCCAAGGATTGTTCTACTACTCACTTCCAGGGTTCTTTTCCTGTGCTCAGAGTTTCCACATATGCATGTGCTCATCAGTACCCACATGAAGATTTGAGGGGAACCCCGTGTGTCTCCAGAGCTCTATTTTTCTCTTTGCAGCTCTCTCTCTTCTCTGGTATTCTGCCCTGCAGATTCACTTTGGCCTCCCCAAATTCTCAACTCGGTCTCCTCAACTCTGTTTGGGCTACTCCTCCTTCCTCCTCGAACCATGGCCTGCAATCTCTTTCCAGGTAGTAAGTTTGGCCAGTCCTAGGGCTCACCTAGCTTATCTTCACTCAGGGATCACAGTCCTGCACTGTCTATTGTCCAGTGTTGGAAAACTGGGATGTTTATGTCCTTCATTTAGTTAAGGTAGGAGGATAAATCCAATCCAATTACACTGATCAAAATATCAATTTTAAAAAATGTACCAGAATGAACATAACCAAACAAGCACTTTCCCCCAAATCCTACACACACAGAAAATATATTTATACAAATATATAAAATGTATATATATTAAAGTAAGGGACTAAGGTAACCAAGAAATTTTTCCCTAAGAGCATGTACATATTCCTAAAATGGTCATACTGCTGAAAAAACTTGAAAATACACTACAACTGAGTCCCTACACCTACGATGTAAAATATTTTACCCTTTCTGAGTAAACTGATTTTCTACTCTCAGGTAAAAGCTATCATTTGTGGCCAGCATTTGTGTGTACCAAATCACAACTATTCACTTTCTTACTAAGCTTATACTCTAGCTCTGAAAGTAATTTCCAAAAGAAATTCCAAATTCAACATGAAAAACTCAGACTTACTCTTTAAAGACCTTACAGGTAAACTTCTTATAGACAAAAAGAAAACATGGCATTTTAGGGCATTAAAGACACTAAAAAGCCACAGCTTCGCAGGTGATAATGGCACATCTCAGATCACACAGCCAGTGAGGGCTAAAGCCAGGACTCTCCTGTACACAACACACAAATGTGTCTGTTTTCATTGCATTATCATCTCCTGCCTAGAACACGACACGATTGTCTCCTCCTGACTGGTCCCCAGCCTGCAGGTCTGTCTGCCTTCCACACATCCTTTGCCCCTCGCAGAGTGACCTTACACACTGCACATGTGACCAGAACATTCCTCTGCTTTGAACCCTCCAGCAGCTCTTACCGCCGAAAAGGATCAAGTATGATCACTGAGTCTCTGCCTCATTACCCAGATGAAATTCCTTCCAATTCTACTGGGTGGGCCAAAAGGTTCCTTCAGTTTTTTCCATAAGATGGCTCTAGTAGCACTCAGTTGTCTTTAACTTCATTCGAAACGTTGTTAGACTACGTGACAGCTGTCATATCAGCATGCATTTTAAAAAAAAGACTTATCAAAACTGGTGAATTTTTGTGTAGCTATTTTAATACTGAAGATGAAAGAAAAAAGCAACATTTTTGGCATATTATGCTTTATTATTTCAAGAAAGGTATAAACGCCAACTGAAACGCAAAAAAAGATTTGTGCGGTGTATGGAGAAGGTGCTGTGACTGATCAAACGTGTCAAAAGTGGTTTGTGAAGTTTCGTGCTGGAGATTTCTCGCTGGACAATGCTCCACAGTCAGGTAGACCAATTGAAGTTGATAGAGATCAAATCGAAACATTAATTGAGAACAATCGACATTATACCATGTGGGTGACAGCCGACATACTCAAAATATCCAAATCAAGCACTGAAAATCATCTGCACCAGCTTGGTTATGTTCATCACTTTGATGTTTGGGTTCCACATAAGTTAAGCAAAAAAACCCTTCTTGACAGTATTTCCACATGCGATTCTCTACTTAAACATAATGAAAATATTCCATTTTTAAAACAAATTGTGACAGGCGATGAAAAGTGGATACTGTACAATAATGTGGAACGGAAGAGATCGTGGGGCAAGTGAAATGAATCACCACCAACCACACCAAAGGCCGGTCTTCATCCAAAGAAGGTGATGTTGTGTATATGGTGGGATTGCAAGGGAGTCCTCTATTATGAGCTCCTTCCAGAAAACCAAACGATTAATTCCAAGGAGTACTGCTCCCACTTAGACCAACTGAAAACAGCACTCGATGAAAAGCATCCAGAATTAGTCAACAGAAAACGCATAATCTTTCATCAGGGTAACACAAGACCATATGTTCCTTTGATGACCAGGCAAAAACTGTTACAGCTTGGCTGGGAAGTTCTGATTCATCCGCCTTATTCACCAGACATTGCACCTTCAGATTTCCATTTATTTTGGTCTCTACAAAATTCTCTTAATGGAAAAAATTTCAGTTCCCTGGAAGACTGTAAAAGGTACCTGGAACAGTTCTTTGCTCAAAATGATAAAAAGTTTTGGGAAGATGGAATTATGAAGTTGCCTGAAAAATGGCAGAAGGTAGTGGAAAAAAAGGGTGAATACGTTGTTCAATAAAGTTCTTGGTGAAAATGAAAAATGTGTCTCTTGTTTTTACTTAAAAACCAAAGGCACTTTTTGGCCAACCCAATACACCACTGCCCCATTCACTATGGGGCTTTAGTACATGCCATTTCCCACCCCAAAACACCAATCCCCCCTCCTTTAACCAGGCAACTGTTAGGCATCCTTTCGAACCCCAGTGTGGTATCCTTCTTTTTCTATGAATCCCAGTCTCCTCCAACATGCTCCCTCCTCAGCCAGTACAAGCCACCACATGGCTAATCACTCCAACTCCTGTAAACCTCTATACTTACACAGGTTTTCTTATACTTTCACATGTCCATCTTCTCATTAGACACTAAATCCCATAAAGCACCCAGAATACAGAAGTCATCTAATAAATACTCACTGAAGGAACTGAAACTACTCCAAATCAGTAATTCACATTTTGTCTCCCCTATTTCAACTACAATTTTTCTTTCCTTATTTCACACACAATCTTTTATTAGCTGCCTGTGCTGAAGTCCAGGGATGACTCCATGTGTGGTCAATCCTTTCTGTTGCTTTCCTGAACTCAGCTTTCCCGAAGCACATGCAAATGCCTTGAGCAAGTGGCACTGCTTGGGAAATAATTACTAACATTAATACTTAAGTTCCCTTCTAACTGGTTACAAAAAAACTGTTAACAGAATCATACCATGAGTTAGGTGCAAAATTACCTTAAGTATTTAATGCTTTGTAATTTATAATTTATGCAATCTTACAGAGTAAATATTTAGCAATTTATAGATTTCAAAGTTGTTCCCTTTAAATTCAATAAAATTCAATAAACATTAATTATTGATTCCATATTAGTACATTATTATAGCATCCTTCTTATAGTTAATGTGAAAATGAGTTTTCTTTAGGATTTTTCATTTCAGTTTTTATGTTAAAAAAAAAAATACAGAAAGCCTAGAGAAAACTGCAACCATTTTTTCTTACTGCTGCAAGTTAACTTCCTGAATTGGCCCAGCTATTAACCACCAGTGGGTCTACAGAAGTAAATAGGGTGGTTCTGTGAACTAATGAGGCAAAGTGGTATTTGCCATCTGCCAGAACCATGGTTATAGAAAATGATTTTATGCAAATAACTGTTATTAACATGGCTTTCCTTTACAAATGTAGTTATGTTTAAGTCTAGTAAACAATGAAATTACTGTTTTTTTTTTTTTTTTAAAAGAATGGATCATTTTTATTTTATTTTTTGGCTGCGGGGCATGTGGGATCTTAGTTCCCTGACTTGCATCCCCTGCATTGGAAGCACAGAGTTTTAACCACTGGACCACCAGGGAAGTCCCTACTGTATGTTTTGATGCTACTTATCTGGAAGAAAATAAATGTCTAAGCAAGCCTCAGGATGCCAGGACAAGTTTAGTATCACTCACTGCTCCTTCATCTGACGGCTCAGCAATTCACCCATTCAAATATTTACAAAATACTTCAGGTCTCTGCATTCAAGTTCCACATGGCAAAAGAGAAACATAACTTGAATTTATTAATAGCAGCAAATCAGACAGTTAAAAGACTTACAGCTCTGGAAATATGTATTTCTTACATTTCTCTTCACCAATCTTTAAAATACAACTAATCTACTACAGTCAAATGAAAAACTGATTATCAGAGTACTACTAACTTCTCAGACTGCAGTCTGCATCCCCTTATAAATCTGAAGGTACCTGAAAATCACAGTAGCCAGTCATTTTGTATAGGATGTTAACAGTCTTTACAACAATACATCAGAAGGGAGAGGAAAAAAAACACATTAATAGAACAGAGACTGGGGAAGGCTTTTGGTCAGTCCCTAAATGGGTGAGCCACGTTTGAAAACTGAGTGACCTGGAGTAATTCCAAAGGTAGCCACTCACATGTTGGTGAACCCCAAGTCATCAACATGGCCCTGCTGACATGAGCAGAGAGGCCAGGGCCGGTCCCCTTCATCCACCCCTCCCCACCACCATCACCACCACTCACTTGGCCACAGGGAGGCAGTTGGCTCAAGGACAACCAAACCAGAGGCTGGCCAGGGACCTTAAGTACTGATGCCCACAGATGGTGCCTGCTTTTTGCAGGACCCTCTACTCCCGTAATACAGAATTGATAATGCTGAGTCAGCCTCCAGGGTTGTTACTAAAATTGTTATGGTCCAGGGACTTCCCTGGTGGCACAGTGGTTAAGACTCTGCACTCCCAACGCAGGGGGCCCGGGTTCAATACCTAATCAGGGAACTAGATCCCACATGCCGCAACTAAAGATCCCACATGCTACAACGAAGATCCCAAGTGCCACAACTAAGACCCAGAGCAGCCAAATAAATAAATAAATTCAAAAAACTGTTATGGTCCAAAAAATTCACAAGGCTGGGAGATGAGTTAGGGTGAGGGGCACAGGAACTGCCATCAGAGGGTTAAGAGTGTTAAGGGAACACGGAGGGGTGCCTTTGGGCAGGAGCTGGAGAGAATGGGGAGCAAAGATGCAGACACCCAGCTCGGGGAAGGTGGAGCAGAGACTTACACATGAACCACGGGCAGGGCGCACACGTGGGCAGCAAGAGTAGGTAGGCTGGGCTCTGGGCCCCCATACAGACTGGGTGTGTCTGCTTCAACAGGGGATCCTGGCCAGGTGAGCAGGCGCCTGCCAAAACATTTGGTCCCCTGCAGTTTTGGAACAAGGGGAAACTCTGAAAACGTTTACTGAAGATTACAAGGACTCCTTGTGCTAGAGAGAGTGAAGGAAGATGGGTATACTCCACACAGCTGACGGTGGCATGAAGGTGCAACAAGCTTTCTGGACAACCCACTTGGCAGCGTGTTTCCGCAGGCTCCCAGCCGTCTACCTGCACCTGCGCCCGCAGGCAGGCGTGCCTACGCCACACGTGCCCCTCGCCTAGGTGAAGCCGTGCCTACGCCACGCGTGCCCCTCGCCTAGGTGAAGCCGTGCCTACGCCACGCGTGCCCCTCGCCTAGGTGAAGCCGTGCCTACGCCACGCATGCCCCCTCGCCTAGGTGAAGCCGTGCCTACGCCACGCATGCCCCTCGCCAAGGTGTCCTTCAGAAGGTGAATGGATACATAAACTGTGGTACCTCCACATAATGGAATAGTATTCAGTGCTAAAGAGAAATGAGCTACCAAGCCATGAAAAGACATGGAGGAACCTTCAATGCATATCACTAAGTGAAAGAAGCCAATCTGAAAAGGCTACAGACTGTATGATTCCAAGTATATGACATTCTGGAAAAGTCAAAACTATGGAGACTGTGAAAAGATAAGTGGTCGGCAGGGATTGCGGGGGAGAGAGGGTGCATAGGCAGAACACAGAAGATTTTTAGGGCAGTGAAACAACTCTGTGTGATACTATAAAGACGGACACATGGAAAATCTGGACTTTGGGTGATGATGTGCCGGTGTAGGTTCACTGACTGTGACAAACCACGGTGGGGACACTGACACTGAGAGGCTGTGCATGTGTGAGGATACATGGGAACTCTCTGTACTTCCTGCTCAATTTTTCTGTGAACCTGAAACTGCTCTAAAAAAAAAAAAGTCTATTAAACACGCCCCCCAAAAAACACAGGTGAATTCTAGTAAGATTTTATTTAACTCAATATACGCACAACATTATCCCATCAAAGGTAACCAACATAAAGTGAGATATTTTATTTTCTTTCTTCATGCTAGGTCTTCAGTATGTGGGGTATATTCGCACTCAAAGCCCACGTCAAGTGCTCGACGGCCCCACATGGCCAGGGGCGCCCATGCTGAAAGGTGTGGGCCCACGCTCACTCTCCAACCGTCTCCTTCCAGTAGAGCTCTTGCTCCCCACCAATCTTCCAGCATCACACTGGACTCCATCCATGTAAGACACACGAGTTCACCTCCTCCTATCTGATATTCTTTCTTCGACTGGCCTCCCAGCTGTCACACCCTCTTGGCTTTTCTGAGAACCCACTCCAACCCCAGAGGCTGTGCCCCTAAGCAGAGACGGCAGATGCGCTTCTCCGGACAGGATTCCTAACTGCAGGGTCAGTCCCAGCCCAGCTCCTCGCTCTCTCTTCAGAGTTTGCGCCTCGTTTCCCTTCCCTCCCTGGTAACTTTCAAGGGAGAAGAGGGAAGAGAAGCCTTTCCCTCAAGTCCTCGGGGGTCTACAAATGGTGCCGTGGATCGGGAGGTGCAGGAGGGGGGCCCACAGAACGCCCGCTTCAAGTCCCAGCTACATCTCAATGAGCATCAGACAAAAAGCAAAACTTTCCTCAAAAGGGGAGTTCTAGAAGCTGAAAGGGCTAGCCAGCTGGTGACACGAGGAGTCCTCAAGCTCGACGCCCTCCTGCCAGGAGGCGGCCACCTCCCCCGTTCAGTCAGGATCAAGACACCACCTCCCGTGAGGAGGAGCGGCACTGCGGCACCAGAGGGGACGGTGGACAGGGGCCGGGGCAGGTCTCCAGAGGACAGCATCGCGCCCGCCCCCGGTAGGCCCTGACCTCAGCCCAAGAGTCCCCCCGCGTGGACCCCAAGCCCACAGAGAACGACGTCCCCCACTGCCGACAGGGCACGCAGGCCACCTGCACCTGTGGCTCCCAGGCTCAGGGAACAAACTCCACGGATTGACAAGCGGTGACAACCGGTAAGGGCCATCAAGTGAGGAATGGGAAACCAACCTTCCCACAGGCAAGAAGGGTCACCACACCCTTACCTGAGGCCTGAGGCACAGACATTTTTGCACGTAGAGTGAAAAGCTAGTATATCAGAATTTCTAGAAATGTACTGTATTTCATTTTCAGTATTTTCCTAACTATAATCTCATATTTTGATTGAAAAACACAGACCGTATTTCCTTTAACTATATGCTTAAGCATTTTTTCTGGCATTAAGTATTAGATACACGAAGTTATATATAAAATTGTACCTACGACATACAATGCTCACTATTATATATAAAACAATAAAAAGTGTACAAAAATCTACTCCAAAGAACTTCTGCAATCTGTTTTTACCCCTAACGATCTCACCTCAGTTACTAGTAACAGCTTATTTCCAAAAGAGCAGTTATCATCTCACACCTGTCAGAATGGTCATCATCAAAAGACAAGAAATAGCCAGTGCTGGCAAGGCTGCGGAGAAAGGGGAGCCTTCCTGCACCGTTGGTGGGAATGGAAACTGGTGCCGCCACTATGGAAAACAGTATGGAAGGTCCTCAAAAAACTAAAAATAGAGCTACCATATGATCCAGCAATCCCATTTCTGGGTATTCATCTGAAGAAAACGAAAACGCTCACTCAAAAAGATATATACATCCCCATGTTCACTGCGTTATTATTTACAATAGCCAAGAAAGTTATGGAACAACCTAAGTGTCCACCAATAGATGAATAAAAAAGATGTGTATATACATATATATCTGTATCCACACACACAATGAAATATTATTCAGCCATAAAAAAGAATGAAACCTTGCCATTATAGACAACATGGATGGGATGGACCCTGAGGGCATTATGCTAAATGAAGATTACATCAGACAGAGAAGGACCAATAGTGTATGATCTCATTCATATGTGGAATCTAAAACAAACAAACAAAATCGAGCTCATTCATACAGAGAACATATTGGTGGTTGCCAGAGGTGGGGGGGTTAGAGGATGGACAAAATGAGTGTAGGGAGTACAAACTTCCAATTGTAAAATAAGCAAGTCATGGGGATGTAACATACAGCACAGCAACTAGTTAATAATACTTGCATATTCAAAAGTTACTAGAGTACATATGAAAAGTGCTCATCACAGGAAAAAAATTCTGTAACTATGTGTGATGATGGATGTTAACTAGACTTATTGTGGTGATCACTTTACAACATACACAAATATCCAGTCATTACGTTGTACACATGAAACTAACACAATGTTGTGTCATTATACCTCAAAAAAATTTTTAAGAGCAAAATCAAAAGAAATATTAGATAGCTTTAAGATAATCACCAAACTAACACAAGACTAGAGGTGCACATCCAACTTAGTAGCCACCTGCCACAGCTGGCTACGGAGCACTTGAAATGTGACCAGTTCAAACTGAGACGTGCCAAAGTATAAAATGCACGCCAGATTTCACAGACTTAGCATGAAGAAAGGAAGTAAATTCTTTAGTAATCATTTTTATACTGATTCCATGTTGAAATAATCTTGTGGCTACTTGGGCCACAAATAATAGATACTAATAAAACTGATTACACCCGTTTCTTTTTCCTTTTATAATATGGTTACTGAAAAATTTCCAATTACATATGTGGCTTACATTCCATTTCTATCGGGCAGTACTGGGCTGGAGTGTCACTACTCCTCTCTTTTCCCATCTTCTATGAGTGCTAATAGAGAATAAAATATCCAACACTGGGCACAGAAGGAAAGGAAGCCACAAGGAATAATTAATTTATAAACAGGAAGAAGAACAGCTAGAAAATCAGAAGTTGACTACAGCTGACAATAGCTCTATATACCATGTTTGTTTTAAACCCCAAAGTCTTTTAACACAGAACCGTAAAACTTCTGTAAAACATAAAGTTTTTTTCGTAAATACCAAACTTAGACAAAATATCTGCAACACAGAGGCAACGGGCCAATTTCCTAAATATGTACAGCAGCTTCCAATCACCCCAACAGCCCTACACTGTTAGTGTAATTATCATCCTCATTTCACTGAGAAGGAAACTAAGGCATGGAATTTATGAGACTTGTTCAAGCTCGTAAGTATCAGAGCAAGGATTCAAACCCAGGCAAGCTGGCTCCAGACCACTGGAGGGTGTGCTGGGGTCACTTCCTGGGCGAGGCAGCTTATTGGATGAAGGTCACCTTCCCAGAGAGAATGCAGCTGCGAACCCTAAGGCTCACCTTAGCTGGGACACGGACACGCCAACCAGGTAAAGGAGGCTGAGCCTAAGCGGGCACCAAAGTCAAACACACATACATTAGAGAAGATCAACAAAGCCAAAAGCTGCTTCTTTGAAAAGACCAATAAAATGGACAAATACTGGTAAGACTCATTAAGGGAGAAAGTACAAAACACCGAAGTCAAAAATGAAAAAGACATCATTACAGACCAAACGATCACTTAAAATAATAATAAGGATATTACCAGCATCTTTAGGTAAAACTTTAGGTGAGAGTTTGATGAAGTGCTCAAAGAATTCCTAGAAAATATAACTTTCCAAAATAGATAAATAGAAACTAGAGCGGTACTATAATTATTAAATAAACTCAAACATATGTAACTCCAAGCCTAGATGGCTTACACCAAAAATTGAGTAAGAAAGAAATCTAATTTTAAACTATTGCAGATGATAGAAAAGAGTACACACTAAAAATTAACCATAATCTGTATACCAGAATCTGACAAAGAGAAAGGAGAATCCCAGCTTACTCTCACTCATGAAAATAGATGAAAAATTCTAAAGGAATTTATGAGCAAACCAAATCTAGTAATATGCAGAAAAGGATATTACTATTACCAAATGGGTTTACCCAAGAATGCAAAGTTAGTTTAGCATTGAGCTGATTTTCTAATTACTCTGTCATATTACAGAATAAAAGTATCATGTAATTAAAACAGATGCAAAAAAGGCTTTTGATAATATCGAACATCCGTTCATTAATAAAAAGCATTCGTAGGAAATCAGGAATATAAAGTAACTTTCTTAAACTGATAAAGGCTGTCTTAAAAAAAAAACTTATTAACACTAAACACAGTTAAAGATGAAACAATGAAAGTTTTCCCCTTGAGATCAGGAATGAGATGACGGTACCTATGATCGTCATTTCTATTCAGCATTATAACAGAGATCCCAGCCAGTATAGTAAGGTAAGAAAAAAAATAAAAGGACTAATGATTAGAAAGGGGGAAAAGAAGTGCCATTATTTGTAGATGATACTATTGTACACACAGAAAATCCAAAAGGATGTAAAGATAAATAAGGAGAATTAATAGTTTTCAAAGGTTGACTTTTTTAAAAATTCAGATACCACCTAATTAATTAATTAATCTAAGAGAGAAAACTCAAGCACTGCCCTCGCCCCCTTGGAAGCTTTGGCCATCGTAGTTGGTGTGAATGAGTGGTGCTGAAGGGGAAGGACAGTCCTGGGTAGGATGCACCTGTCTGAGGTGCACCAGGGCTGGGAATGTGGCTGGCAGTTGGAGACTGGTACACACAGCAGGATTGAGTAAATAAGTAAACATGTTGAAGACAATGTAGCCAGGTTTTCACTGTAGGAGAAGAGAGGTACAAATACAGAAAGGAGGGAGGCTAATAAACTCCAAATGTTGGACTGGAATTGAAAAGATTCAGTGTGAACTCCTGGTTTCAATAGATTAAAAAACCTGATGTGGAGTGTGGGTGTATACACACACACACACACACACACACACACACACACACACCCCTACTTCCTAGCTCTTATACCTGTGAGAACATTTAGCACCCATATTTTTACTTGTAAGTACTACTGTCCGTTAAAAGGAACCGGGGCTCCTTGATTGGATGGCTATTTCAGGACTGTGGAAGAGAAAACTCAGGATGAGAACGGAACATCTGGTACCATAAAGTAAGGAAATATTCAAAGAATGATGAAGACATGTCAAAATGATTCGGCAGCCAGCCTGAAGGGGCTCCCACTGACTAAATCTGATATACACTGCATAAAACAGGAAACCACACCAAAAAAAAAAAAAAACCAAACAGGAAGCCATAAGTCCATACTTATACAGGGGATATACAAATAACAAGGAAGAAAGGAAAGTTCTAGCTCACTACAGAATGTCAATAAACGTAGAAGGAATAATGGAATTAGAAGATCACCATTTGGCTACCACTGAACTAATGGATTCAACCAAGAATTATCAATGGATGCTAAATTAGAGGGAGAAAGTTTGATGAAAAACAGGGTATTTATGATAAAGTATTTCTCTACAAAAGACATACTAATTACTTATTATTAGTAAGTACAAAATAGTACTAATTAACTTTACAGTGAAAAAGCTGGTCAGACACCACCTTAACCATGTGATAAGAGTTATTTACCACCACCTGTAACGGAACAAATCAATGTCACAAAATCCTAAGATGATGTGCTGCAAAGAATACAGCATGACTTGTGTGGAATTCCCATCAAAATGCAAAATTTCAGTCCAATCATGAGGAAACATCAGATATACCCAAATTGAGGGTCATTTACAAAGTGTGTGGCCTGTTCTCATAAAAAATGTCAAGGTCATAAAGGACAAGAAAAGACAGAAAAACTCTTCCAGATTCAAAGGAGACTAAAAAATATGGCAACTAAACTAAATGCAATGAGTGATCTTGGAACTTATTCTGGACTATAAAGGAAAGGGGAGAAGCAAAGGTCTTTTGTTTGTTTTTGCTTTTAAGAACATATTATGGACAAATGGCAAAATCTGAATAGAAACTTTGGGTGAGATGCTAATACTGTAATAAATCTAATTTTCTGATTTTGATAGGTATACAATATATATGGAAAAGAGTGTCCTTGTTTTTAGGAAACACATACTGAGGGGTAATAGGCATTATGTTTGCCATTTTTCTTCAAGTAGTTCAGAAAAAAATTAAAAGATATATGTGGGGGAGGAAGGAGAGAAAGAAAAGAAGGGAGAGAGAGACGAGAAAGAAAACAGAGAATAATAAAGCAAATGTGATAAAATGTCAAAAAACTGGGGAACTGGGGTCAAGGGTATATAAAAGTTTAAAAAGTATATAATAGTTTTAAAAGTTTTATACTTTTTTTGTACTTTTCTATAAATTTGAAATTATTTCTAAGTTAAATCATTTAAAAAGTTATCAAGCACCAAAGGAAAAATCTAAAGCAAGAGAGAAACCATACATACAGAGAAGACTATAAACCTTTATTGAGAAAAGATGTCCCAAATAAATGGAGAAAAATACACAGATTAAAAAAACTCAAGGTGACAAAGTCAACATTCCTCAAAATGATATACATATGCAATGCAATCTGAATCAAAATCCAAACAAATTTTCATGTGGTAATTGAGAAAGAATCTAAAATTTATATGGAAATACAAAGGGCCAAGAGTAAGCCAGCACTCTAGAAGTGGAAGGAGGACTACTGAGACTTACCAAGAAACAGTAGTAACCGAGAGAGTGTGGTGCTGGCCCAAGGACAGACAGAGGAAGGAACAATACAGAACCAAGGTACATATGGACTCTAAAACTATAACAGAGATGGCATTCCACAACACTGGAAACAGTCTTTTTAAATCATGATGCTGGGACAACTAGATATCTAAATGGGGGAAAAAATTAAATCGAACCCCTATCTCACACCATACACAAAACTCAATTTCAGAATTATAGATCTAAATGAGAAAGATAATACTGGTATCCTCATGATCTCAGGTGAAGAAAAACATTTTTAAGCAAGATATCAAAAGCACTAAAACATAAAGGAAAAGATCAACAGATTCAACTCCTTAAAATTAAAACTTCTATTCAAAAGACAACATTAAGAAAGTGAAGGACTTCCCTGGTGGCACAGTGGTTAAGAACCCGCCTGCCAACACAGGGGACACAGGTTCGATCCCTGGTCCAGGAAGATCCCACATGCCACAGAGCAACTAAGCCCCTGTGTCACAACTACTGAGCCTGCACCCTAGAGCCCAGGAGCCACAACTACTGAAGCCCGCGCACCTAGAGCCTGTGCTCCACAACAAGACAAGCCACCACAACGAGAAGCCCACGCACCGCAACAAGGAGTAGCCCCCACTCGCCACCACTATAGAAAGCCTGTGCGCAGCAACGAAGACCCAACACAGCCAAAAATAAATAAATTTAATAAATTTAAAAAATAAATTTAAAAAAAAAGTGAAAAAGCAAGAAAAATATATACAACCCAATAGAAAAAAAGAGGCAAAAGACCCAAACATCACAAAAAAGGAAACCCACATAGTCAATTAACATATGAAAAGGTAGGGCTTCCCTGGTGGCTCAGTGGTTAAGAATCCGCCTGCCAGTGCAGGGGACACGGGTTCAAGCCCTGGTCCGGGAAGATCCCACATGCCATGGAGCAACTAAGCCCATGCACCACAACTACTGAGCCTGCGCTCTAGAGCCCACGAGCCACAACTACTGAGCCTGAGAGCTACAACTACTGAAGCCTGCGCACCTAGAGACTGTGCTCCGCAACAAGAGAAGCCACCATGATGAGAAGCCCGCGCACCACAGCAAAGAGTAGCCCCCACTCGCCGCAACTAGAGAAAGCCCACGCTCAACAACAAAGACCCAACGCAGCCAAAAATAAATAAATAAATAAATTTATTAAAAAAACCAAAAACCTTGTTTAAACATATGGAAATGTAAAATTTACAGTGAAACACCACCATAAACCAAGCAGAGTGGCTAAAATGAGAAACTGTGACAAAACCATATTTAGTCAAAAATATGAAACAATGGGAACTTACACACTGCTGGTGGAGTGGAAATATGTATAACCATGCTAGGAAATAAGCATTATCTTAAGACTTTGAAAACACACATATATTATGACCCAGTAATTTCTCTTCTAAACATATATCCTTCCTGATATGAAGTCTTATATGAGCCAAAATACACGTACAAGATTATTCATGCGAGCTCCAAACTGGAAATAACCCAGATAAATTGTGGTCTATTCATACAGTGAAATACTATTCAGCAATTAAAATGGACAAACTGTAGATCTGTTCAAAACAAAGATCTGTTCAAAACAAATCTTAAAAATACTGAGTAAAAGGAGCTATACACCAAAGACTACATGTAGTAAGCTTCCATTTATATAAAGTTCAAAAACAAAGACAAAAAATTCCTATAGTGCTTAGGAATGTATGTTTAGTGGCTACCCGTGAAAGGAAAGAAAGGGAACTATAATCTGGATGTAGCCTTCGTGGGCTTTTGGAGTCCCCAAAATGTTCTATTGCTTTATCTGAATGGTGCTTATACCAGGGATCAAATTAAAATGATCTGCAGAGCTGTAAATTTTTGTATGCACTTTTATGATATTTAACAATGAAAAAGTTTTGAAAAAAGAGAAATAAATGTTTGACAAAGGAACAAGGTAATCCCATGGGGAAAGGAGAGGCTTCCCAATAACTGATACACAACCGGATATCCATCTGGGGGGGGACACCTCCAACCTTACCGCACACACCATACATAACAACTAACTTGAAATGGATAATAGACTTATACATGAAAGCTAAAATTATAAAACTTCAATAAGAAAACAAAGAATAAAATCTTCCTAATCTCAGAGTAGACAAAAATTTTTTCTACTTAAATTAGACAAGATTTCAACCTTGGGGTAGAGAAATTTGGGGGGACCCCTAAAGCACTAACCATACTTGATAAACTGGACTTCATCAAACTTAAGAACATCTGTTTCTCAAGACATGGTTCCTTCTGGCTTCAGCTCCAGGATGGAGACGGCTGGGAGGAGCACTGCTCCCACCGGTACAATAAAAACCAACCAGCCTAACTTCAAATCCATGACTTTTTTTGGAACTTATCAGGAAACTAATGTCACAGAGCAAACTGCCCAAAATCTAAGTGCCTGCAAGAAAAGAGAACACACACTCACCCGAGGTAGATGCAACCACACACTGGTAAGAAGAGTTCGTTGAGAACAGATGACATATTGGTGAAGGCTGAGTGCAGGCTGGCAGGACAATGTCTGGGGTCACAGAAGTTGGGGGAGTCTGTACCCTTCTGCAACCTCCCTATGAAACCCACCGGGTGGTCGCTGGAAAGATTTGCAAGAGCCCTAAGAAGCATCGAGGGTGGTGCAGAACTGGGGAGGGGAGCAGCAGCCATGTGTGAAGGGCAAGAAATTCCACCCCGATCCTTCTCCATAGCCACTAAACCGACAAAGGAAAAGCCCTTCCCTGTACAGACCATACAGGGAAAGGCACTGGTGAACACTCACTGCAAGCTGGGAAAGGAAAAAGGGGACTGGGGGAGCTACTCCTGGAGAAAGGGCAAGATTACACAGTGAGCCCACAACTACCACCAAGGAAGGGCAGGAGAGCTGAGAGGGCTGTACCCCAAGATTCAGGGTCCCCATACACACCTAAGACTCAGCCTTACTCAGAATAAGGAGCCAGCACCACACCACTACCACACATGTCCAAGTCAAAAGCTTCAAGTAGGGAGTTCCCTGGTGGTCCACTGGTTAGGACTCCACGCTCCCACTGCCAATGGCACAGGTTCAATCCCTGGTCGGGGAACTAAGATCCCACAAGCCACAAGGCATGGCCAAAAAAAAACACAAAAACTTACAAAAAGCTTCAAGTGGGACTTCCCTGGTGTTGCAGTGGTTAAGAATCTGCCTGCCAATGCAAGGGACACGGGTTTGAGCCCTGGTCCAGGAAGATCCCACATGCCGTGGAGCAACTAAGCCCGTGCGCCACAACTACTGAGCCTGTGCTCTAGAGCCTGCGGGCCAAAACTACTGAGCCCGCGCACCTAGAGCCCGTGCTCTGCAACAAGAAAAGCCACTGCAATGAGAAGTCTGCGCACCACAATGAAGAGTAGCCCCCGCTCGCCGCAACTAGAGAAAGCCTGCACACAGCAATGAAGGCCCAACGCAGCCAAAAATAAAAATAAATAAAATAAATAAATTTATTAAAAAAAAAAAAAGAATGCCCGCTCTAAGGCCAGACTGCCCAGTTTCACTTACTAGCACGTCAACATGGGTGTTACTTAACCTTTTGTCTCAGCTTCCTCATCTTCAAATACCTGCCTCACAGGCCTGCCATGAGGAGTGAGTGAGTGAATACAGGTTAGGTGCTCAGAGCCCCTACCTGGCACATAGTGAAGGAACACCACGCGTTAGCTAGCGTCACACAGGAGCACAGAGGTCTGATCCTCGAGGGGGAGGTCACTGTCATCTGGCCAAAGACTGTCAGACTGAATTTTGAAAAATCACTGTGAACCAGGGAACTCCCTGTCACTTCAGCTCCAGGATGGAGATGGCTGTCACTGCTGAGGGCCTGGGTTCAATACCTGGTCAGGGAACTGAGATGCCACAAGCCGCACGGTGTGGCCAATTAAAAAAAAAAAAATCATTGTGAACCAGAGAGCTCAAAAACATTCCATCTAGGCACTGTATTCATATTCTCTCAAGATACATATATTTTTAATTACTCTGTTTTGGGAATTAAGATACAATTAACTTTTAAAAATATTCACTGTTTACGTTTCTCTAAGTGAAAAGAAACTAGATGACCATGAGCTGAGAGCCCTGGAAGCACCCCCTCAGAGAGGCTGGCTCTTCTGGAAGCACGTGGTAAGAGGCTGGGGCCCTAGGACTGAGCACTACCCACTCAAACCCGTGCCTGAAATGTCTGGGCCACGTCCCGTTGAAGAGCAATCATAATGGTGCAAAACGGTCTGCCAAGCAATCATCCAGTGTCTGTTCTCACCTGATGGTCTACGGTGAATGCAAGGAAAGGTAAATGCAAACAAAACACATCACCAGAAATATACTGACAGAAATAAACCTCATGGTTAGAAAATAATCCCTTTCTCCTACACTCCTACTTCTTCTGTGCAGTACAGGCAGTATTTACTGAAGACGTACAAGGTGCTGGAGATGGCTCCAAAGACCAATCTATCCTCTGGCCCTTGGGAAAATGGCACGGGAATGAACTGTTCCAGGATAATGAAAGCCAGAAGAAGAGGAGATGACTCATCAGGCCACACAGCTAAGAGCTAAGTGCTGGGCACTGTGCTAAACGCACTCAGCTACTTCCTCCCCTAACTGTTACAAGGACTCCAAAGGTAGGCACTATTACCTCACTCTGAAGTCCTTAAAGCTTAGGAACAGAACCATTAAGTAACCGCACCTAACATCACAGAGCTAGGATTCAAATCCAGGCAGTCTGAATACAGGACCTGAATTCACAACACTGTGATTAACTGCCTCTGCTGGTCTACTTCCTGGGAGGGTCAGGGAGGGCTTCCTCCTCTCATGACCCACCTGGAAAATGGCTCTCATCTTTCAATATAATTCACGCATCATCTTCTCTTTAAAACCTGACTCATTTGGCTCCCATTCTCTCCCAGTCTCAGCAATTAGTAAAATCCTCTTCCTGCTCCCACAACTTTCTCACTAGGTGTGCCGTCTCTCTCTCTCCCCCAGTGCACTGACAGCACACTCCTTGAGACCAGAGACTTTGTCCCAGTCACATTCCTTCTACCAACACCTTCCACAGTATCGCTCATAGGGCAGGCCATGTCCACGGAATGAACAAGCAGAAGAAGACCCTTCAGTCTTCTTGGGCTTATCATCCATCACACCCAATGGTTTTCAAAGTGATGGCAGCAGATAGGAAAAGGCTGACTGCCTGACATGAGAGGTACCTGAGCTACCCATCAGGATAACTTATGCAAGAAGATCCTGAAATCACATGTATATTGCACAATCAAGTTGCTACACTGCCACTTCTTTAAAAACTACACCTAGGGCTTCCCTGGTGGCGCAGTGGTTAAGAATCCGCCTGCCAATGCAGGAGACACGGGCTCGAGCCCTGGTCCCGGAAGATCCCACATGCCGCAGAGCAACTAAGCCCGTGCGCCGCAACTACTGAGCCGGCGCTCTAGAGGTCGCAAGCCACAACTACTGAGCCCGCGTGCCACAACTACTGAAGCCCATGCGCCTAGAGCCCAAGCTCCGCAACGAGAAGCCACCGCAATGAGAAGCCCACGCACGGCAACGAAATGCCTGTGCGCAGCAATAAAGACCCAATGCAGCCAAAAATAAATAAATAAATAAACTAATTAAAACAAACAAACAAACTATACCTATGGCCTCTTGGTGAGTTCCTTATGACCAGTAACGAAGGAAGAAAAATTTAAGTCTGTGTACAGACAGTGGTAAATGATATCCTGGCACTAGTCAGCAGTGGATGGCTGCAGCAAGATACTGCACTCAGAAACGGTCCTGAAGGCTCCGATGAGGAGGTGAAATCCAACCAGTGAGCAGACATTCAATTAGTATGCGTGGTTGTACCCCTGGTCAGGAAGGAGTAATGGCCAGAGAGGCAAATCCACACCAACTCACTGACAGTAGTTAATGTTTGGCTGGATGGTCAGGAATCTGGGAAGAACAAGGAGGGATAATCGGTGACAAAGAGATCTAGGGAAGGGTCTGAGAATGGGCACGGAATGCAAGGACGGCTGGGTCCTACGCGAGTGCCCACAATGACAGCCACTGCAGAAGCAGGTGGACAAGATGACCTGCCCTGCGTGTCTCTCTCTTTCACCAACTCTCAGTGAGCTCACGAACAAAGAGACATGGCAGCAGGGACTGGAGTGATCAATCTGCTCAATGACATGAACTTCCACCAAGGATGATCTGGATTTTCCAGTGTTAGGTATCTACCTGCAGGGCATAGCTTCTCGGGTATTTGGCATTATGTGCTTTCTCCAGCTCTGGACTTGGGAAGCAGCAACGTAGCTGCGAGCCCCGGAGAGTTGGGACCTGTGCCCCAGCCTCAGTTACTGCTTTCTGCACCCTCTCCTCGGTGCCATGCCTCCACACACCAGGGGTCCTTCAGGGCTGGCTGTCTAGTGAGCCTGCTACCCAACCTTTGTCCCACACAATGCCCTGGAGCTGCCCTGACCCAAGCGATATACAGAAGTGTAGGAGTTCCTGTAGAAGGGGACTACTGCACCAGCAAGCAGCTCCAGCAGTGGTCCCCTGACTCTTTCCGTGCACCTGTCCCCCAACCTTGGCTCACGTGAGCCCTAGAGGTGCATTTCCTGTGGCCCATCCAACATAGAAAACACACACCCCAGGACTCACTAAAAGAGTACCCTAGCTGCCTCTGTAGGCCCACCCACCAGCCTCAGCTCACCTGAGCCCCAGATTGCTTCTGTGTGCCCAGTAACTGCGAACTAGCCCTGGCCCAGGCCATCCAGATGCAACCATACCTGCTCCAACAAGGTATGAACTCCAACCCTGGGAAGCAGTCCCCTTCCAAATGTGTCCTTCTTTAGGTACTATCCCTGAGCCCTAGAGTATAGAGTTCTCTTTCCAGTTTACAGTTATTCTGGGACTTCCCTGGTGGCACAGTGGTTAAGAATCCGCCTGCCAATGCAGGGGACACGGGTTCGAGCCCTGGTCTGGGAAGATCCCACATGCCGCAGAGCAACTAAGCCCGTGCGCCACAACTCCTAAGCCTGCACTCTAGAGCCCGCGAGCCACAACTACTGAGCTCATGCGCCACAACTACTGAAGCCCGTGCACCTATAGCCTGTGCTCCTCAACAAGAGCAGCCCGTGCACCGCAACAAAGAGTAGCCCCCGCTCACCGCAACTAGAGAAAGTCTGCGCGCAGCAATGAAGACCCAACGCAGCCATAAGTAAATAAATAAATAAACTTACAGTTATTCTCCATCACAGCTTAGTAATTCCTTAATATATTAAATTTGCCTTGTTTAAATTACTAGTATATGGTTTTGTCTCCTCATTGGACCCAGACTGACACACCGCGTCTGCTCCCCAACGTCACCATCTATGGACTCACTGCATGCCTTATTCACTGTTATGACACCACAATGACCAAGGAGTTTGTTTCAGGGTAAAAGTGAGGTGATGAGCCCATGATCACTGGATTCACTCATCTATCACATACCTCACCATTCAGAAGCAACTGGTTCTAGAGTATGGTGGAATGGCCTACGGGGAACTCACGGCACCAAATAGGGGACCTTGGGGTTAAAGAGCTGCCCCACAAGCTGCAGCTGTATACACTCTGCACAGATGGCCAACAGACGCTGCTACATCTCCTACTGTCCAGGAAAGAGGGGTCCTAATGAGAGTAGCATCTCACTGACACCTAATGACCAATCCAGGAAGTTTTCCTTCCCGCCCACTCAACTCCGGTTCTGACAGGTTAGAAGTCGTAGTACCCAGAAGCTGAATACTGGCACAGGGTGACACAGTTTCAGGATACCAGGAGCCTGCCTGACCAGCTGGACTCCTAATGCCTTTGAACCAACAGACTAAAAAAAAAAATGAAACAAACAAAAAACAGTGACTGATGGTCAAGGATAAAGAGAACATGAAACAGGCAGTGAATCCCAAAAAGTATGTCTTTAAAAAATATATGTATTTCTAAACTAAGCTTCCTTCCAAAATGTTAACATGTCTTCCAAGAATAGTAACATTAATGCTGATAAATTTTTTCCAACCCTCTGAATTCATGTCATGAAACAGAATGAAGAAAAATTAATAAAACATCACCCCAGAACCATATTCCCTCCCCCCCCCCAAAAATTCAGTCAGCTATGGTTTTGTTTTTCTACATACAGATGCTTCTAAATAAAATATACCTAAAAACCTATGAAGAATGTAATGGAATAAATCAATGGGGGCAGACGGACAGAATGCCTTCAAGGTCTCCCTCAGCACCATTCACTGCCAAGGGCCGACGAGCGCAAGCAGATGGCCATCCGTGGTAACCAAACAAGAAATCGCAGAAAGACGGTATTCTGGTACGAAGAGCCTGCGACTCTGGAGTCAGAATGCCTGGATTTGAATCCCAACTCTATCTCCTAACAAGCTACATAACTTTGAGAAGTCACTCAGCCTTTGTAGAACTCATTTTTTTTTCTTCTGAGAAATTGACACCCCATAGGTGTTAAAAAACATTAAGTTTATTTTTTAAAACAACACTGAACCCTATAGCTGCTTAGAAAATATACATGCAAAATAAAATATAGTACAACAGTGGTTGAAGGCTACTCACTGTTTACCCTTAAGCAAGTCATTACGGCCTCCAAGCCTCAGTCTCCTTATCTGTAACTGGAGGATTTTTAAAAAATCCACTCAGAGGGTTGCCATAGAATCAAATGAGATATTACAAGTAAAGTACTTAATAGAGAATCTAGCACATAGTAATCATTAAGTCAAATAGCAGCTATGTGTTATCATAAAATGACAAAAATTTTAAATGGGCAAAATAAAGCAGGTAACTGCAAATAAAATAAATGCATGGGTAGCAATATTAAAATCAGAAAAAATATAAGTAACAAAGATTACTCTGTTAATAGGAGGTAAAGTTTTAATGAAGTTTCTGTATGAAAATAAACATGTTGAAATACATAATGCAAAAACCATTAAAGTCTCCAGATAAAAATTAACAGAATTTACCAACAGTCATACAGGGTACCTATGAATCTGTAACAAACCAAGTAAACAAAAACATAAATGACAAATTTAAATAAGGCTTAACTGTTGGATTTATGTCAAGATTTAAACTCCACTGAATACTTCTGTTAAGCTCCAGAAATACAAACCAATCAAACAATATTCTACCAAACGAACAAACAAACAAAAACCTACATTTCAAAAGGCACAAGTTGTAGAGGCCACATTCACTTAAAAACAAAAAAAACGATGAAATACAAAATTCATAAAAGTTGAAACCATATACTTCAAAATCCAATTCACTTCAATATTCAAAGCTCTCTCAAATAAATACTGTAACAAAGAAGTAATAAAATCTGTAATTAGAGTCCCACCAATAATTAATACTAGAGGACAGAGATCATCACTGAATTCTCAGTAACAACTGTAGTAACTAGCAAACAGTATGTACTAAATGAACATTTGCTGAGTGAACAGATTTAGAATAACAACAAAACTGAGAACAGTGTATCTCAAAACTTTAGGTGTCTGGCCAAAGCTGTACTTAAAATTAAGTTCATGGCTTTAACCACCAGTATTATTTTGAAGGAAGGGAAAGAAAAAAAAAAAACTTTGGCTCAAGATTAGAACCAATTCAGAAAGGCCCAAAAGAAAACAAGGACAAGTTACTTTAAAATATGAAAAGTTAATGACATATAAAAGAGAACTGTTAAACAGTAAAGAGTAGTTAAAACTTGGCAGTTCTCACTGAATTCTATGCTTAAAAATGTTTAAAAAGGCAAATTTTATGTTACGTATATATTTTACCACAATTAAAAAAATAATTTTTATACCTGAAACTAACACAACATTGTAAACCAACTATATTTCAATAAAATTAAAAAGTAAGGACGTCCCTGGCGGGCCAGTGGTTAGGACTCCGCGCTTCCAATGCAAGGGGTGTGGGTTCAATCCCTGGTCGGGGAGCTAAGATCCCACATGCCGTGTAGCACAGCCAAAAAAAAATTTTTTTTAATTAAAAAAAAAAATTTATAATTAAAAAAGAGGGAATTCCCTTGCTGTCCAGTGGTTAGGACTCTGTGCTCTCACTCCCGAGGGTATGGGTTCAATCCCTGGTAGGGGGAACCAAGATCCTGCAAGTGCGGTGCAGCCAAAAAATAAAAAAAAAAAAATCTCATGATAAAATGAAAAAATATAAATAAAATTAAAAAAATAATTTTTTAAAAAGGGCAAGTCTAGGGCTTCCCTGGTGGCGCAGTGGTTGAGAATCTGCCTGCCAATGCAGGGAACACGGATTCGAGCCCTGGTCTGGGAAGATCCCACATGCCGCGGAGCAAATGGGCCCGTGAGCCACAACTACTGAGCCTGCGCGTCTGGAGCCTGTGCTCCGCAACAAGAGAGGCCGCCATAGTGAGAGGCCCGCGCACCGCGATGAAGAGTGGCCCCCACTTGCCGCAACTAGAGAAAGCCCTCGCACAGAAACGAAGACCCAACACAGCCAAATAAATAAATAAATGGAACAGAATATCCCTGAGCACGAACAACATGCTCACTTAATGGAGTTAAAGATTAAATACTCTTAAAAACATCTTCAAGTTATGAATGGCACATGATAATTAACATTTACTGAGTCCTTCTAAGATTATCACTCTCTCATCTACCTCAAACTACCAAAGCCATGGTTTTAAATAAATTTCTACCACTGTTCCACTATTTATGGATGTTCTGAAGTCAGTTTACCTTGTACAACAGACTCCTGACATTCTCAATGGACACATCAGGACCTTCAAGAACACATGATATGACAAATAACTAAAACATTTAAATGACCTCATCAGACCTTTAAGAAATATGTAAGATTAAACCACGCACTGCTCTTTTCGACTTTACTGTATTAATCTCATAAGATGGTCACTGTTCACAGGGCGGAAAAATCACAAAAAAGCTTAAATGAAATAGGTGTGGGGGGATGAGCAGTCCCCAGATAAGTGACTTCCAGAAAAACCTAGGAACTTCAAGGTTTTCTCCATTCAAATTCATGCCTTTGTAAAATTAAGAACAGAATGGTACCAATTAGTTACACCCAAAATAATGAACATCTCTAAGAAATATTACATGGACTCCTTATATCCTCAATATTTTGAGGTATTTTAGTCTTCACATTAACTAAAAACCTTAGGTAATGTAACAGTGAGATCAATCCCTATACAAAGAAGTCTAATAAAACTCAAGCGACCACATCAAGAGAGCTGTGTGTGTATGTACGGAAATTACCCTCCAAACTACAAAGACTGGTCAGAGAACAGCGCATCTCCATCCTAGGTTGCCCACACCTATTACAGTACCTCCCCCAGGTACTGTACAGGTACAGAGTCAGCTCCCAAAGCTCAGGTACTGCCTGGCTCTGGCCCCTCACTCCTAGCTGTGCAGCTGGCCTTGAACAAACCCTTAGGCTTTCCATGCCTGTTTCGTCAACATAAAATGCGGATAACAGCACCTCCACTTCAGATTACTGAGGGCAAAAAAACATACAACCTAAATGGTTAGAACTTCGCCTGACACAGAGTAGGTGCTACATAAATGCCAGCTAATGTTTTTGTTGTTGTTTTGTTTTCGGCCGCGCCACACAGCATGCGAGACCTTAACTACTTAACCAGGGATCAAACCCATGGCCCCTGCAGCGGAAGCTCAGAGTCTTAACCATTGGACTGCCAGGGGAGTTCCTAAATGCCAGCTAATGTTAATATATACTAATAATTGGGTTTGTGGCAGAGCTACTCAGCGATTACTAGATACACTGTAAATTAATGCCAAAAGACCATATAAACTAATTTCTGATCTGTCTTCCATTATAATCCTGGACAGCTGCTACTTCTATCTCTCACTGCTGTCCCAACTCACCTAAAACATAAGCCTCTGGGGAGTTCCCTGGCGGTCCAGTGGTTAGGACTCAGCATTTCACTACTGAGGGCCCGGGTTCAATCCCTGGTCGGGAACTAAAATCCCGCAAGCCACACGGCGTGGCAAAAAAAAAAAAAGCGTCCTGAGAGCAGAAACCGCTCCACATGACACTTGCTTGCAACCTCACCATGCCCAGCAACACCCAAGATTTATATATGTTCCTCCAATGTTACAATCCCAGTATCTAGCATGTACCCAACACATCAAAAAGCCTCAACAGATGTTTGCTCAGTGAGTAAATCTGCATTCTTTAAACTACGCCAACTTGCAGTCCAAGCTCCTGACTTGGCGAGTCTGGCCCTTGTTGCCACTGACCAGATTCTACTCATTTGTTGGGCATCAACCCTGACTGTGCTCACTCGGTACACTCACTCCAAAGCTTGCTCCCAGATGGTTGCTGTGGTTCTCTGCCCCCACGATGATGCGCTGTCCTTGCTCCCTCCCCTCCCGGATAGGTCAGCCATCCCTAACCCAGGGCCCGAGCAAGAGGCAATGCAAGTGTCTGGGGGGTGGGGCTAGAGGAGCATGAACCAGCAGACGGAGGGGGTGGGTCATGAGGCCTCCTTTCCCACAGGTGGGCCATGAGCCCAAAAGCCTAGAAAGCTTTTATTCCCCATATTTTAAAAAACATTTAGTTCAGCTTCTCAATGCTTCCAATAGGGCAAAAAGCCTACTTCCTACCCAAATAACTGTTCGGTAGCCAGACTTAAATGATGAGTTAATGTTGCTTCTGATTTTAATGTTTGTTCCTAAATTAGTACAAAATAATTCATATAATAAAAGATGCCGTACAAGTAGTATTTTTTTAATATAAATTTTATTTATTTATTTATTTATTTTTGGCTGCGTTGGGTCTTCGTTGCTGCGTGCGGGCTTTCTCTAGTTGCGGCGAGAGGGGGCTACTCTTTGTTGCGGTGCGCGGGCTTCTCATTGCAGTGGCTTCTCTTGTTGCGGAGCACAGGCTCTAGGCACACGGGCTTCAGTAGTTGTGGCGCGTGGGCTCTAGAGTGCAGGCTCAGTAGTTGTGGTGCACGGGTTTAGTTGCTCCGCAGCATGTGGGATCTTCCCGGACCAGGGCTCGAACCCGTGTCGCCTGCATTGGCAGGCGGATTCTTAACCACTGCGCCACCAGCGAAGTCCCTGTGCATGTAACATTGAAAACTCCCGTGTTCAAATTTATTATGGCAGTTTAGATGTAAGCATTAATAATCGGAAAGAGGTTGCAGCTTCTGAACGTTAGAGAACCCTGAGGCCCTGGTCTTGGCCTCTGCTCACTCTATGCTGTCCCTCCGCCAGCCACATCCACTACCATCAATACACACACAATTCCCAAAAGCTGGTTTGGGGGGACTTCCCTGGTGGTCCACTGTTTAAGAATCCAGCTTAAACGCAGGGGATGCCAGTTCGATCCCCGGTCAAGGAACTAAAATCCACATGCCGTGGGGCAACTAAGCCCACGCACTGCAACTACCGAGCCCGCGCACCACAACTAGAGAGCCCGCATAACACAACTACAGAGCCCACGCGCTCTGGAGCCCGCGGGCCACAACTAGAGAGCCCGCATAACACAACTACAGAGCCCACGCGCTCTGGAGCCCGCGGGCCACAACTAGAGAGAAGCCCACGCACCACAACGAAGAGCTCACGTGCTGCAACGAAAGATCCCGCGTGCCACAACTAAGACCTGATGCAGCCAAAAACTAAATTAATTAATTTATGAAAAAAGAAAAAGAAGTTGGTTTGGGGGCTCAAATGTCTATGGTACAACTGTCTAATCTGCACCGCCCCCCCCTTGGATGTCTCAAGGCACTTTGAGCTCAACATGTCCAAACCCAAATTTACATGCCTCAGCCTCTGTGGCAATGGTGAGCCAGAGCCCCTGGCAGCGTCCACTGCAAAGAAAACGGCAAGAAAGCAAAGGGACAGCCCCGCCCAATGCAAGGAAGACCTGTGCCCTGATGAGACACCCACAGCCCGTTCTCCACATCCATCCCCCCATTTTCCACATCCCATAAGCAAAAATCAAGTAGGCTCACCACATGCCCTGTCAAATGCCCACCCATGACTGACACCAGGCCACTAACTAGTCTTCCTGCTTCAGCCTCTGCCCTTACATCCATGATGCATCTGCAATCACTCTTTTAGAACCTAAGTCACAGCACTTCACTCTTCTGCTCAAAACCCTCCCATGCTCCCATCTTAACAAGATAAAAACCGATGTTGTCAGAGGGACAGACAAGACCCTCTGTCCAGAACAGAGCCCAACAAGCAGGCACTCAGCAGACACTGGTGGGACGGAGGGAAAAGCGTGATGTACATATGGCAACATCAGATCCCCAAAACGAAGCTGCGGGCCAAAGTAAGAGTAGGACCCGTGCCCTACACCATTTGGTCATAAACACACAAATACATACCAGAGAATGAAGACCTGTCCCCCAGATGCAGCCCTTCTGCAGTATCTCTTATCTCAGGAGAAACCCTTTCTGAAGTCAGCCTCCTAAGAATTCGCTCAGGCCCGCCCACAGTCAATCCACCTCATTCGCCATCTCCACTGCCACCGCCGCCTCTCACCTGGGTTACTGAAGTGCCTTCTACCCGTCTCCCTGTAGCCACTGTCACGCAGCAAACAACCCATTATCCTCACTGCAGCCAGAGAGGTCTTCTCTGCTTTTCAAAGCCCACCAAGTGTCTCCAGGTGCTCTTAACCAAAAGAGCAAAACCCTCTGGCCCAGCCCTGCAGGCCCCACCCAGAGCTTCCCAGTCTCCCCCTCCAGGCCCCTTGCTCCAGCACACCTGGGGGCGGGCATGGTGAAGCTGGGCATGGCACAAGGCTTCCCTCCTACCTGGCCTAGTGATAGTTCTAACCCACAGGCAGCCGCGAGGCCCAGCCTGAAACCTTTAATCCCACCTAAATCTCTCACTTTACATACCAGAGGAGGACAAGAGGCTCTCTGGATCACACCGTGAATTCCTAGCAAGGCTAGAAAAATGCCCAGGTCCCCGGTCCAGCCAGTTCTTGGAGGCTACATCCTCAGACAATCTGGTTTCCAGTAGGTGCCATACAGGACCTCATTCAGGGGGAAAAGGTATTAGAAAGAAAGCTTGAAATGTTACTTCCAGCTTAACTTCTGGCTGAAACTCAGTCTTCATACTGTTTTGCTGTCCTCACCAAGATTTTAGAAAGTGGTAAATAAACAGTTCTGCTCTAGAATTTTACTTCTAGAGGTAAATTTTACTAAAGTTTACCTCAAAACTTTCTTCCGCCAAGACACCTTTAAATAAAATTAGGTTTTCTGCCTCGAAACCACTAACTTCCAAACTCATATTGCACATGTGAATTTTTTACAAATAACTAAACACAAGCGCACTGTCCTAACAGATGTGCATCTCCAAGCTTGCCTGCAAGGTGACCCTCATCAGGGAAAGTGTCCCCACAGTCCCCCTGCCTTGTACTTCAGGCCCTGCCCTCTCCTTCATGCCTCAGAATGGATAATAAACCCACAGGGGAACAGGCAGCCCATCACAGCATGGTCGGGGACCCACAATGAAGCCTACCATAAAAATACGATCTGGGGCTTCCCTGGTGGCTCAGTGGTTAAGAATCCGCCTGCCAGTGCAGGGGACACAGGTTCAAGCCCTGGTCCGGGAAGATCCCACATGCCGCGGAGCAACTAAGCCCGTGCGCCACAACTACTGAGCCTGCACTCTAGAGCCCGCGAGCCACAACTACTGAGCCCGCGTGCCACAACTACTGAAGCCCGCGTGCCTAGAGCCCATGCTCCACAAGAGAAGCCACTGCAATGAGAAGCCAGCGCACCACAACCAAGAGTAGCCCCCACTCGCTGAAACTAGGGAAAGCCCATGTGCAGCAACGAAGACCCAACGCAGCCAAAAATAAAAATAAATAAATATAAATAAATATAAATAAATATATATATATATATAAATACATAAATATATATATATATATATATATATATATATATATATATATATAAATAAAAGATCTGGTCCACTTCTGAGAAACGTGAACCAAAATACAAAGCACAATCAGCCAGTAGCCATCAAAGGCTACCAGGAGGAAGAGCTGGGGCCACGGCAAGCAGAATGGTCCCAAGAGCAGAATCTATGGGTAAGGTGGGTCAGCCAGAAGAGGGAGGGACTCAGGGAAGCTGCCCCACAGCAAGAAGGACCTACAGGACAGGTGGGGTGCCCGTGCGTGGCAATTCTTATCTTAAATTAAGCTGAGCAGAACAACTTTGTTTCATGCAATCTAAAGAACCCTAAATACAACAGAGAGTGGGGGGAGGAGGGAAGGATCAAGGTGAGGAAGAGGCACTGACGTGGTAGCGCTTAGAGCACTCGACTTCCATCTGGGAAACACGACCAAAGGCAGCCCACCGGAGACTGAAGCCTAACAGAAACAATTATTCTCCTAAATTGGCAGCACAAAAGCTCCCAGCCCTCAGAGTGACGGCTGAAAAGTAGCCCGGGCTCCTCTAGCCAAGCCCTGCTCTAAGCAGGAGCTCTCCAAGTGCTGCACCCATGGGGTAATTTGCACACCTTCTTCTAAATGGCACACAGCCTTACATCTAGATGTGGGAAGGTTTATTTCCTGTGTCACCATGGTATTTCGGCAATGAAGGGGAGAAAAGAGTTTCAATTATTCCAGTCACGAGAGAGGGCTGGAAGGCCCTTTAGTACTGTGTGATATACCAAAAGACTATGTGGTGACCCCTGCAAGGAGGAATAACAGGAGGTGACCAAGAGTATTACTGTTCTTCCCCAGTACATGAAATACTTAGGAAAAGTCTAAAATATACTGAAAAAAAAAAAACATAGAGATTTCGTTTATTCTGATACCTCCTGAGCATGTCATCAAAGCTGTTTAAAAGAGATTTACAGAGATGCTTCTTCAGCTCAGAATGACCCTCTCAACTTAATGAAATGCCTTAAGAAATCCAGATGACCAAATCCACGATGGCTCCCAGAATGTACTACCTTCTTACAAATGGAAGATCGGAACACACTGAATCCAACCCTGCAGGCAGAAATAAGACTAAGGTGATTTATCCAAGGGAGCACAGACCCAGACTGGTCCCAGGCTGAGGAGATGGCAACCAGAGACTCCAAACACTCAGTGCTGCCTAAACACCCAGAACTAATTCTGAAGAACTCCTGGGCTATTTCGTGGAAGAGGGTCACAAATACAGAAGATATTCAAAAGTGAACATTATAAGTCAAGCTTTATGGCTGAACCTTGAAAGCATGGTCTCACTGAAAGAAGCCAGACACGACAGGCCACATATTGAATGATTCCATTTCTGTGAAATCACCCAAAGAGGTAAATCCATGGAGACAGAAAGCAGAGCAGTGGCGACCAGGGACTGGGGTGACAGGAATGAGGAATGACTGCTTATGGGGGGGGTGGGATTATCTCTTGTGTTGATGAAAATGTTCTAAAACTGGTTCTGGTGTTGGTTGCACAAGTCTGTGAATACACTAAAAACCACTGAATTGTGTACTTTAAATGGGAGAATTGTGTGATATATTATCTCAATAAAGTGGTTTATAAAAAAAAAAAGGAGTCATGCTTTAAGTTTCTATTGCTTAAATATTAGTTGTGAAAACCTCCAGATGTATGTCAATTATCCAGCATCTGACTCTAAGAGTATGGCTCCACTTTCAAGAGCATCTGAATGAGATGAAATCAAATTATGACAATACGCCAGTCCTAAAATTTCAAGGATGAACATATGAATCCCAAGACCACCCAGAAATTTCTGTCATCTTTAACTTCTTTTATCAGTGTCTTACAGTTTTTGGAGTACAGGTCTTTTGCCTCCTTAGGTAGGTTTATTCCTAGGTATTTTAGGATACCTTTTTGATGTGATGATAAATGTGATTGTTTCCTTAATTTCTCTTTCTGATCTTTTGTTGTTAGTCTAGAGAAATGCAAGAGATTTCTGTGTATTAACTTTTTTTTTTTAATAAGAACTTTTTTTTTTTTTTGGCTACATTGGGTCTTTGTTGCTGGGCAACGGCTTTCTCTCATTGAGGTGAGTAGGGGCTACTCTTCGTTGTGGTGCATGGGTTTCTCACTGCGGTGGCTTCTCTTGCTGCGGAGTATGAGCATGTGCATGGGCTTCAGTAGTTGCAGCACGCAGGCTCAGTAGTTGTGGCACATGGGCTCAGTAGTTGCAGCACGTGGGCCCTAGAGCACATGAGCTTCAGTAGTTGCAGTGTGTGGGCTCAGTAGTTGTGGCTCACGGGCTCTAGAGTACAGGCTCAGTAGTTGTGGCACACAGGCTTAGTTGCTCTGCAGCATGTGGGATCTTCCCAGACCAGGGATCACACCCATGTCCCCTGCACTGGCAGGCGGATTCTTAACCACTGCGCCACCAGGGAAGTGTATTAACTTTGTATCCTGCCACTTTACTGAATTCATTAATGAACTCTAGTAGTTTTCTGGTAGCGTCTTTAGGATTTTCTATGTATAGCATCATGTCATCTGCAAACAGTGACAGTTTTACTTCTTTTCCGATTTGGATTCCTTTAATTATTTTTTCTTCTCTGATTGCCGTGGCCAGGATTTCCAAAGCTACTTTGAATAAAAGTGACAAGAGTGGACATCCTTGTCTTGTTCCTGATCTCAGAGGAAATGCTTTCAGCTTTTCCCCCTTGAGTATGATGTTAGCTGTGGGTTTGTCATATGTGGCCTTTATTATGTTGAGGTAGATTCCCTCTATGCCCACTTTCTGGAGAGTTTTTTTTTTTGTCATAAATGGATAAAATACCTAAGAATAAATTTACCTAAGGATGCAAAAGGCCTGTACTCCAAAAACTATAAGACGCTGATGAAAGAAAATGAAGATGACACAAACAGAAAAATATACCATGTTCTTGGATTGGAAAAATCATTATTGTCAATATTGACCCAAGGCAGTCTACAGATTCAGTGTGATCCCTATCAACTTACCAATGACATTTTTAACAAAACTAGAACAAAAAATTTTTAAACTTGTATTTTTATGGAAACACAAAAGACACTGATAGCCAAAGCAGTCTTGAGAAAGAAAAATGGAGCTGAAGGAATCAGGCTCCCTGACTTCAAACTATACTACAAAGCTACAGTAATCAAAACAGTATGCTACTGACACAAGAACAGAAATATAGATCAATGGAATAGGTTAGAAAATCCAGAAATAAACCCACGCACCTAAGATCACCTAATCTATGACAAAGGATGCAAGAATGTACAAAGGAGAAAAGACAGTCTCTTCAGTAAGTGGTGCTGTGAACACTGGACACCTACAGGTAAAAGAATGAAATTAGAACATTCTCTAACACCACACATAAAAATAAATTCAAGATGAATTAAAGACCTAAATGTAAGATATTACAAAACTCCTAGAGGAAAACACAGGCAGAACACTCTTTGACATAAATCACAGCAATATCTTTTTGGATCTATCTCCTACAGTAATATGAAAAAAACAAAAATAAACAAATGGGACTTAATTATACTTAAAAGCTTTTGCACAGCAAAGAAAACCATAAACAAAATGAAAACACAACCTACAGAATGGGAGAAAATATTTGCAAATAATGTGACCGACAAGGGACTGATCTACAAAATATACAAACAGCTCTTACAGCTCAATAGCAAAAAAGCAAACAACCCAATCAAAAAATGAGCAGAAGATCTAAATAGACATTTCTCCAAAGAAGACATACAGATGGCCAACAGGCACATGAAAAGCTGCTCAACATCACTAATTCATAGAAATGCAAATCAAAACCACAATGAGGTATCACCTCACACCCGTCACAATGGCCATCATCAAAAAGTCTACAAGGACTTCCCTGGTGGCACAGTGGTTAAGAATCTGCCTGCCAATGCAGCGGACGCGGGTTCAAGCCCTGGTCCGGGAAGATCCCACATGCCGTGGAGCAACTAAGCCCACGCGCCACAACTACTGAGCCTGCACTATAGAGCCCGTGAGCCACAACTACTGAGCCTGTGCACCGCAACTACTGAAGCCCACGTGCCTAGAGCCCATGCCCCACAACAAGAGAAGTCACCGCAATGAGAAGCCCGTGCACAACAACGAAGAGTAACCCCGCTCGCCGCAACTAGAGAAAGCCCATGCACAGCAACGAAGACCCAACGCAGCCAAAAATAAATAAATTAATTTATAAAAACCAAAAATCTATAAATAATAAATGCTGGAGAGGGTTTGGAGAAAACGGAAACACTGTTGGTGGGACTATGAATTAGTACAGCCACTATGGAGAGCAATAGGGGGATTCCTTAAAAAACTAAAACAGAGCTATTATATGATCCTACAATCTCACTCCTGGGCATCAATCCAGAGAAAACCATAATTTGAAAAAATACACGCACCTCTATGTTCACTGCAGCACTATTTACAATAGTCAAGATATGGAAGCAACCTAAATGCCCATCGACAGATAAATGGATGAAGAAGATGTGGTATCTTTATGCAATGGAATGTTACTCAACCATAAAAAAGAATGAAATAATGCCATTTGTAGCAACATGAGTGGACCTAGAGATTATCATACTAAATGAAGTCAGACATAGAAAGACACAAATATCACAAGATATCGCTTATATATAGAATCTAAAAAAAAAAGCATACAAATGAATTTATATACAAAACAGACCCACAGACATAGAAAACAAATTTATGGTTATCAAAGGGGAAGGGGAGAGATACATTAGAAGTTCGGAATTAACATAAACACACTATTAATATAAAACAGATAACCAACAAGGACCTACTGTATAGCATAAGAAACGATACTCAATATTTGGTAATAACCTATAAAGCAAAAGAATCTGAAAAAAAAGATATATGTATAACTGAATCACTTTGCTGTACATCTGAAACTAACACAACATTCTAAATCAACTATACTTCAATTAAAAAAAAAATTTGTGGGACTTCCCTGGTGGTCCAGTGGGTAAGACTCTGCACTTCCACTGCAGTGGGCTTGGGTTTGATCCTTGGTTGGGGAACTAAGATCCCACATGCCACGTGGTGCAGCCAAAAAAAAAAAAAAAAAAAAAAACAATTTGTGACTTGTGAGCAGATAATATTTGAGTCTAACTGATTATGAAAGCATATTCATTTTAATTTTAATGGAATTAGCTAAAATAAAAACTGGGAGTCACAGAGCCTTGACTGACACTTGCTGTTCCCTCGGCCTACAATACTCTTATCCAGATGTCTGCACAGCTTTGCTCTCTCACTGTCTTTGCGTCTCTGCTCAATGTTACCTTCTCAGGAGGGCCTTCACTGACCCCGCCCCCCACCACTTAACACTGCAGGCATCATGTGCACAAGCCCCACCCCATCACTCACCACCCCACACCACCCTACCTAATTTACTGTCTCTTCACACGCAAGGGGGCAGGGGGATCTTCAACTGCTTTGTCCACTAATGTATTCTCAGTGTGAAGAACAATTCCTGACATATAATAGCTACTATAAATATACGATGAATGAACTAGTGATTCAATGACGCTAGATCTCAGGTGTGCCTCTCAAGCTCCCAAGAGTATTTCAGGATGGTAAACACCAGAATTCGCACTATTAACACTGACAAAGAGCACTAACCTCACACCTGCACAGTTATGTTTAAATATGATGGAATAAACTACCTCTGGACTGCTTTTGTTTTACTGTTAAATAAAACCTAGTTTTTAGAAAGTTACGTTCCACCACTCTTAGCAACAGAATTTCCATTACAATTTCTCAAGCCCACACATGGATTTCTAATCAAGCTGGCTCTTTACAAGAGTCTGGATGAGTAAGCCCATGAGTGTTTCAATAAACAACTAGGATGATATTGAAACAAATTGTGTTTAACTTCCTGAACAAGCTAAAGACTTAATCCTACCCAATCATGAGTTTCCATGCAACAGAAAAGGGAAGAAAGCAAACTTAAGATTCTCCTACATTACAGAATCAGAATTAACTAAATCTGGAATCAACTTTGCACACAAGAAAACATATTCAAGGCATTATCTCCTAAGATCTGAGTTCTAATTCTCCAAATAACCACCCTGGCTTTTATCCCCCCCTCCTGTTTTGCCCTTTACCCTGTAGTCGATATACCTGGTAGTAACACACACTCCTTACTGCAGGAAACGCTGGCCTAGAATGCTTTCCTGTATCTTTCAGTTTAACACCTTTGAACGTCTGGACTAAATTGGCTATACTGTCTAAATTCACATCATGGAAAATTTCTGCACTTCAAATGTGATACTGAAATTTTCAGATAACTTTTAAAAAATTCCTAATTCCACATTTCATTTGATCCGTTCAACAAACACTTATTGGGGGGGCAGAGTCAAGACGGCATACTAGGAGGACGCGTAATTCGCATCTCCTCACAACTAGGGCACCTACCAGGCACTGGTGGGGGACCACAGACACTTAAGGGGCCAGGAGGAACCCCCAGCGACAGGTTTGCAGGATCATGGTTCCCAGGCCGGAGGTCAAGCCCAAGCTCCGAGTGGGAGCTCCAAGTACAAAACCGCTGGACTAACAGAGAACCTCAGACTCCAGGGAATATCAGTCGGAGTGAGGCCTCCTGGAGGTCCTCATCTCAGCGCCAAGACCCAGCTCTATCCAACTGCCTGCAAACGCCAGTGCTGGACGTCTCAGGACAAACAACCAGTAAGACAAGAATACAGCACCACCCATCAAAAAAAAAAAAAAAAAAAAAAAGAAACAACAAAAAAATGTTACAGACGAAGGAGCAAGGTAAAAACCTACAAGAACAAATAAATGAAGACGAAATAGGCAACCTACCTGAAAAAGAATTCAGAGTAATGGTAAGAAAGATGATCCAAAATCTCAGAAACAGAATGGAGAGAATACAAGAAACATTTAACAAGGATCTAGAAGAACTAAAGAGCAAACAAACAGTGATGAAGAACACAATAACTGAAGTTAAAAGTACTCCAGAAGGAATCAATAACAGAATAACTGAGCAGAGTAACAGATAAGTAAGCTGGAAGATAAAATGGTGGAAATAACTGCCAGGGAGCAGAATAAAGAAAAAAGAATGAAAAGAATTGAGGACAGACCCAGAGACCTCTGGGACAACATTAAACGCACCAATATTCAAATCCTAGGGGTCCCAAAAAAAGAAGAGAAAAAGAAAGGGTCTGAGAAAATATCTGAAGAGATTATAGTCGAAAACTTTCCTAACATGGGAAAGGAAATAGTCAATCAAGTCCAGGAAGCACAGAGAGTACCATACAGCATAAACCCAAAGAGAAACACACCAAGACACATACTAATCGAACTATCAAAAATTAAATACAAAGAGTGATTATTAATATTTATTCAAAAAATACACACTTCCTGAGTTTGCCTGAAGATGGCGGAGTAGAAGGACGTGCGCTCACTCCCTCTTGCAACAGCACCGGAATCACAACTCACTGCTGAACAGTCATCGACAGGGAGACACTGGAACTCACCAAGAGAGATGCCCCACGTCCAAAGACAAAGGAGAAGCCGCAGTGAGACGGCAGGAGGGGCGCGATCACAGTAAAATCAAATCCCATAACTGCTAGGTGGGTGATTCACAAACTGCAGAACACTTATAACACAGAAGTCCACGCACTGGAGTGAAGGTTCTGAGCCCCACGTCAGGTTTCAGTCTCCGGCAACGGGAGGAGGAATTCCTAGAGAATCGGACTTTGAAGGCTAGCGGGATTTCATTGCAGGACTTCGACAGGACTGGGGGAAACAGAGACTCCACTCTTGGAGGGCACACACAAAGTAGTATGCGCATCGGGACCCAGGGGAAGGAGCAGTGACCCCGTAGGAGACTGAACCAGACTTACCTGCTAGTGTTGGAGTGTCTCCTGCAGAGGCGGGGGGTGGCTGTGTCTCACCATGAGGACAAGGACACTGGCAGCAGAAGTTCTGGGAAGCACACCTTGACGTGAGCCTTCCCAGAGTCTGCCAATAGCCCCACCAAACAGCCCGGCTAGGCTCCAGTGTTGGGTTGCAACAGGCCAAACATTCAACAGGGAGGGAACCCAGCCCCACCGATCAGGAGACAAGTGGATTGAAGTTTTACAGAGCTCTGCCCAGCAGAGGAACAGCCAGCTCTACCCAGCACCAGTCCCTCCCATCAGAAAACTTGCTCAAGCCTCTTAGATAGCCTCATCCACCAGAGAGCAGACAGCAGATGCAAGAAGAACAACAATCCTGCAGCCTGTGGAACAAAAGTCACATTCACAGACAGATACACAAGAAGAAAAGGCAGTGGGCTATGTACCAGATGAAGGAACAAAATAAAACCCCAGAAAAACAACTAAATGAAGTGGACATAGACAACCTTTCAGAAAAACAATTCAGAATAATGATAGCAAGATGATAACAAGATGATCCAGGACCTCGGAAAAAGAATGAGGCAAAGATCGAGAAGATGCAAGAAATGTTTAACAAAGACCTAGAAGACTTAAAAAACAAACAAACAGAGATGAACAAAACAATAACTGAAATGAAAAATACACTAGAAGGAATCAACAGCAGAACAAATGAGGCAGAAAAATGGGTAAGTGACCTGGAAGACAGAATGTGGAATTCACTGCTACGGAACAGAATAAGGAAAAAAGAATGAAAAGAAATGAAGACAACCTAAGAGACCTATGGGACAACGTTAAACACAACAACATTCGCATTATAGGGGTCCCAGAAGGAGAAGAGAGAGAGAAAGGACCAGAGAAAATACTTCAAGAGATTATAGTTGCAAACTTCCCTAACATGGGAGAGGAAGTAGCCACCCAAATCCAGGAAGCACAGAGAGTCCCATACAGGATAAACCCAAGGAGAAACACGCCGAGACACATAGTAATCAAATTGGCAAAAATTAAAGACAAAGAAAAATTATTGAAAGTAGCAAGGGAAAAATGACAAATAACACACAAGGGAACTCCCATAAGGTTAACAGCCGATTTCTCAGCAGAAACTCTACAAGCCAGAAGGGAGGGGCATGACATATTTAAAGTGATGAAAGGGAAGAACCTACAACCAAGATTACTCTACCCGGCAAGGATCTCATTCAGATTCGATGGAGAAATCAAAAGCTTTACAGACAAGTAAAAGCTAAGAGAATTCAGCATCACCAAACCAGCTCTACAACAAATGCTAAAGGAACTTCTCTAACTGGGAAACACAAAAGAAGGAAAGGACCTACAAAAAGAAACCCAAAACAATTAAGAAAATGGTAATAGGAACATACATATCGATAATTACCTTAAACATGAATGGATTAAATACTCCAACCAAAAGACACAGGCTCACTGAAGGGAAACAAAAACAAGACCCATATATATGCTGTCTACAAGAGACCCACCTCAGACCTAGGGACACATACAGACTGAAAGTGAGGGAATGGAAAAAGATATTCCATGCAAATAGAAACCAAAACGAAGCTGGAGTAACAAAACTCATATCAGATAAAATAGACTTTAAAGTAAACAATATTACAGGAGACAAGGTAGGACACTACATAATGATCATGGAATCAATCCAAAAACAAAATATAACAATTATAAATATATATGCACCCAACATAGGAGCACCTCAATACATAAGGCAACTGCTAACAACTATAAAAGAGAAAATCAACAGCAACACAAAAACAGTGCGGGACTTTAACACCTCACTTACACCAATGAACAGATCATCCAAACAGAAAATTAATAAGGAAACACAAGCTTTAAATGACACAACAGACCAGATAGATTTAATTGATATTTATCGGACATTCCATCCAAAAACAGCAGATAACACTTTTATCTCAAGTGCGCACGGAACATTCTCCAGGATAGACCACATCTTGGGTCACAAATCAAGCCTCAGTAAATGTAAACAAATTGAAATCATATCAAGCATCTTTTCTGACCACAATGCTATGAGATTAGAAATCAATTACAGGGAAAAAAACATAAAAAACACACACACATGGAGGCTAAACAATACGTTACTAAATAACCAAAAGATCACGGAAAAAATCAAAGGGGAAATCAAAAAATACCTAGAGACAAATGACAATGAAAACACGACAATCCAAAACCTATGGGATGCAGCAAAAGCAGTTCTAAGTGGGACGTTTATAGCAATACAAGCCTACCTCAAGAAACAAGCAAAACCTGAAATAAACAATCTAACCTTACACCTAAAGGAACCAGAGAAAGAAGAACAAACAAAACCCAAAGTTAGCAGAAAGAAAGAAATCATAAGGATCAGAGCAGAAATAAATGAAATTGAAACAAAGAAAACAACAGCAATGATCAATAAAACTAAAAGCTGGTTCTCTGAGAAGATAAACAAAACTGATAAACTATTAGCCAGACTCATCAGGAAAAAGAGGAAGAGGACTCAAATCAATAAAATTAGAAATGAAAAACAGGAAGTTACATCAAACACTGCAAAAATACAAAGCATCTTAAGAGACTCCTACAAACAGCCCTACACCAATAAAACGGACAACCTGGAAGAAATGGACAAATGCTTAGAAAAGTATAACCTTCCAAGACTGAACCAGGAAGAAATAGAAAATATGAACAGACCAATCACAAGTAATGAAATTGAAACTGTGATTAAAAATCTTCCAACAAACAAAAGTCCAGGACCAGATGGCTTCACAGCTGAATTCTATCAAACATTTCAAGAAGAGCTAACACCCATCCTTCTCAAACTCTTCCAAAAAATTACAGAGGAAGGAATGCTCCCAAACTCATTCTATGAGGCCACAATCACCCTGTTAACAAAACCAGACAAAGATACTACAAAAAAAGAAAATTACAGACCAACATCACTGATGAATATAGATGCAAAAACCCTCAACAAAATACTAACAAACAGAATCCAACAAAACATTAAAAGGATCAGACACCATGATCAAGTGGGATTTATTCCAGAGATGAGAGGATTCTTCAATATACACAAATCAATCAATGTGATACACAATACTAACAAACTGAAGAATAAAAACCATATGATCATCTCAATAGATGCAGGAAAAGCTTTTGACAAATTTCAACACCCATTTATGATAAAAAACTCTCCAGAAAGTGGGCATAGAGGGAACCTACCTCAACATAATAAAGGCCACATACTACAAACCCACAGTAAACATCATTCTCAATGGTGAAAAACTGAAAAGCATTTTCTCTAAGATCAGGAACAAGACAAGGATGTCCACTCTCACCACTATTATTCAGCATAGTTTTGGAAGTCCTAGCCACGGCAATCAGAGAAGAAAAAAATAAAAGGAATCCAAATTGGAAAAGAAAAGTAAAACTGTCACTATTCGCAGATGACATACTATATACATAGAGAATCCTAAAGTTGCCACCAGAAAACTACTAGAACTAATCAATGAATTTGGTAAAGTTGCAGGATACAAAATTAATGCAGAGAAACCTCTTGCATTCCTAAACACTAATGAAAAATCTGAAAGAGAAATTAAGGAAACACTCCCATTTACCATTGCAACAAAAAGAATAAAATATCTAGGAATAAACCTACCTAGGGAGACAAAAGACCTGCATGCAAAAAACTATAAGACACTGATGAGAAAAACTAAAGATGATACAAACAGAGATACATCACGTTCTTGGATTGGAAGAACCAATACTGTGAAAATGCCTATACTACACAAAGCAATCTACAGATTCAGTGCAATCCCTATCAAATTACCAATGACATTTTTCACAGAACTAGAACAAAAAATCTTAAAATTCGTATGGAGACACAAAAGACCCCAAATAGCCAAAGCAGTCCTGAGGGGAAAAAACGGAGCTGGAGGAATCAGACTCCCTGACTTCAAGCTATACCACAAAGCCACAGTAATCAAGACAATATGGTACTGGCACAAAAACAGAAATATAGATTAATGGAACAGGATAGAAAGCCCAGAGATAAAACCACGCACCTATGGTCAACTAATCTATGACAAAGGTGGCAAGGATATACAATGGCGAAAAAACAGTCTTTTCAGTAAGTGGTGCTGGGAAAACTGGACAGCTACATGTAGAAGAATGAAATTAGAATACTCCCTAACACCATCCACAAAAATATACTCAAAATGGATTAGAAACCTAAATGTAAGGCCAGACACTATAAAACCCTTAGAGGAAAACATAGGAAAAACACTCTTTGACATAAATCACAGCAAAATCTTTTTTGATCCACCTCCTAGAGTAATGGAAGTAAAAACAAAATAAAACAAATTGGACCTATGAAACATAAAAGCTTTTGTAAAGCAAAGGAAACTACAAACAAGACGAAAAGACAACCCTCAGAATGGGAGAAAATATTTGCAAATAAATCAACAGACACAGGATTAATCTCCAAAATATATAAACAGCTCATGCAGCTCAATATTGAAAACACAAACAACCCAATCCAAAAATGGGCAGAAGACCTAAATAGACATTTCTCCAAAGAAGACATACAGATGGCCAAGAAGCACATGAAAAGCTGCTCAACATCACTAATTATTAGAGAAATGCAAATCAAAACTACAATGAGGTATCACCTCACACCAGTTAGAATGGGTATCATCAGAAAATCACAAACAACAAATGCTGGAGAGGGTGTGGAGAAAAGGGAACCCTCTTGCACTGTTGGTGGGAATGTAAATTGATACAGCCACTATGGACAACAGTATGGAGTTTCCTTAAAAACCTAAAAATAGAATTACCATATGGCCCAGCAATCCCACTACTGGGCATATACCCAGAAAAAACCATAATTCAAAAAGACACATGCACCCCAATGTTCACTGCAGCACTATTTACAATAGCCAGGTCATGGAAGCAACCCAAATGCCCATCAACACACGAATGGATAAAGAAGATGTGGTATACATATACAATGGAATATTACTCAACCGTAAATAGGAATGAAATTGAGTCATTTGTAGAGACGTGAGTGAATCCAGAAACTGTCATACAGAGTGAAGTAAATCAAAAAGAGAAAAACAAATATCATATGTTAACACATATATGTGGAACCTAGAAAAATGGTGCAGATGAACCGATTTGCAGGGCAGAAATTGAGACACAGATGCAGAGAACAAACATATGGACACCAAGGGGGAAAAGTGGTGGAGGGGTGGGGTGGGGTGGGGTGGTGAATTGGGAGATTGGGATTGACATGTATACAATATGTATAAAATGGATAACTAATAAGAACCTGCTGTATAAAAAAATAAATTCAAAAATTCAAAAAAATACAAAGAAAAACTATTACAAGCAGCAAAGGAAAAGCAACAAATAACATAGAAAGGAATCCCCGTAAGGTTAAAAGCTTATTTTTCAGCAGAAACTGCAAGTCAGAAGGGACTGGCAGGACATGTTTAAAGTGATGAAAGGGAAAAACCTACAACCAAGATTACTGTACCCAGCAAGGATCTCATTCAGATTTGATGGAGAAATCAAAACCTTTACAGATAAGCAAAAATTAAAAGAATTCAGCACCACCAAACCAGCTTTACAGCAAATGCTAAAGGAACGTCTCTAGGGAGGAAACACGAGAAGGAAAAGACCCACAAAAACAAATCCAAAACAATTAAGAAAATGGTAACAGGAACATACATATCAATAATTACCTTAAACGTGAATGGATTAAATGCTCCAACCAAAAGACACAGACTGGCTGAATGGATACAAAAACAAGATCCATATATATGCTGTCTACAAGAGACCCACTTCAGAACTAGGGGCACATACAGACTGAAAGTAAGGGGATGGAAAAAGATATTCCATGCAAATGGAAATCAAAACAAGGCTGGAGTAGCATTTCTCATATCAGACAAAACAGATTTTAAAATAAAGACTATTACAAAAGACAATGAAGGACACTATACAATGATCAAGGGATCAATCCAAGAAGAAGATGTAACAATTGTAAATATTTATGCACCCTACATAGGAGCACCTCAATACATAAGGCAAATGCTAACAGCCATTAAAGGGGAAATCTACAGTAACACAATAATAGTAGGGAACTTTAACACCCCACTTTCACCAATGGACAGATCATCCAAAATGAAAATAAATGAGGAAACACAAGCTCTAAATGACACAGTAAACAAGATGGACCTAACTGATATTCATAGGACATTCCATCCAAAAGCAACAGAATACACTTTCTTCTCAAGTGCTCATGGAACATTCTCCAGGATAGACCATATCTTGGGTCACAAATCAAGCCTTGGTAAATTTAAGAAAACAAATCGTATCAAATATCTTTTCCGACCACAATGCTCTGAGACTAGACATCAATTACAGGAAAAAAACCGTATAAATACAAACACATGGAAGCTAAACAATGCGCTACTAAATAACCAAGAGATCACTGAAGAAATCAAAGAGGAAATCAAAAAATACCTAGAAACAAATGACAATGAAAACACAACAACCCAAAACCTATGGGATGCAGCAAAAGCAGTTCTAAGAGGGAAGTTTATAGCAATACAATCCTACCTCAAGAAACAAGAAAAATCTCAAATAAACAACCTAACCTTTCAAGTAAAGCAATTAGATAAAAGAAGAACAAAAAGACCCCAAAGTTAGCAGAAGGAAAGAAATCATAAAAATAAGATCAGAAATAAATAAAAAAGAAATTTAGGAAACAATAACAAAGATCAGTAAAACTAAAAGCTGGTTCTTTCAGAACATAAACAAAATTGATAAACCATTAGCCAGACTCATCAAGAAAGAAAGGGAGAAGACTCAAATCAACAGAATTAGAAATGAAAAAGGAGAAGGAACAACTGACACTGCAGAAATACAAAGGATCATAAGAGACTACTACATGCAACTATATGCTGATAAAATGGACAACCTGGAAGAAATGGACAAATTCTTAGAAAAGAACAACCTTGCAAGACTGAACCAGGAAGAAACAGAAAATATAAACAGACCAATCACAAGCACTGAAATTCAACCTGTGAATAAAAATCTTCCAACAAAGAAAAGCCCAGGACCAGATGGAGTCACAGGCGAATTCTATCAAACATTTAGAGAAGAGCTAATAACACCTATCCTTCTCAAACTCTTCCAAAAAATAGAGGGAGGAACACTCCCAAACTCGGTCTACAAGGCCACCATCACCCTGATACCAAAACCAGACAAAGAGATCACACATACACACAAAACCACAGGCCAATATCTCTGATGAACATAGATGCAAAAATCCTCAACAAAATACTAGCAAACAGAATTCAACAGCACACTAAAAGGATCATATACCATGATCAAGTGGGGTTAATTCCAGGAATGCAAGGATTCTTCAATATATGCAAAACAATCAATGTGATACACCACGTTAACAAATTGAAGGATGAAAACGATATGATAACCTCATAGACTCAGAAAAAGCTTTTGACAAAATTCAACACCCATTTATGATAAAAACTCTCCAGAACGTAGGAACAGAGGAAACCTACCTCAACATAATAAAGGCCATATATGACAAACCCACAGTAAACATCGTTCTCAATGGTGAAAAACTGAAAGCATTTCCTCTAAGATCAGGAACAAGACAAGGTTGCACACTCTCACCACTCTTATTCAACAGTTTTGGAAGTTTTAGCCACAGCAATCAGAGAAGAAAAAGAAAAGGAATCCAAATCAGGAAAGAAAAAGTAAAACTGTCACTGTTTGCAGATGACATGATACTATACATAGAGAATCCTAAAGATGCTACCAGAAAACTACTAGAGCTAATCAATGAACTTGGTAAAGTAGCAGGATACAAAATTAATGCACAGAAATATCTTGCATTCCTATACACTAATGATGAAAAATCTTAAAGCGAAATTAAGGAAACATTCCTATTGACCATTGTAACAAAAAGAATAAAATACCTAAGAATAAACCTACCTAAGGAAACAAAAGACCTGTACGCAGAAAACTATAAGACACTGATGAAAGAAATTAAAGATGATACAAACAGATGGAAAAATACACTATGTTCCTGGATTGCAAGAATGAACATTGTGAAAATGACTATACTACCCAAAGCAATCTACAGATTCAGTGCAATCCCTATCAAACTACCAATGGCATTTTTCACAGAACTAGAACAAAAAATTGCACAATTTGTATGCAAACACAAAAGACCCTGAATAGCCAAAGCAATCTTGAGAAAGAGAAACGGAGCTGGAGGAATCAGGCTCCTGGACTTCAGACTATACCACAAAGCCACAGTAATCAAGACAGTATGGTACTAGCACAAAAACAGAAATATAGATTAATGGAACAGGATAGAAAGCCCAGAGATAAGCCCACGCACATATGGTCACCTTATCTTTGATAAAGAAGGCAAGGAAATACAATGGAGAAAAGACAGTCTCTTCAGTAAGTGGTGCTGGGAAAACTGGACAACTACATGTAAAAGAATGAAATTAGAACAGTTCCTAAGAGCATACACAAAAATAAACTCAAAATGGATTAAAGACCTAAATGTAAAGCCAGACACTATAAAACTCTTAGAGGAAAACATAGGCAGAACACTCTATGACATAAATCACAGCAAGATCCTTTTTGATCCACCTCTTAGTGTAATGGAAATAAAAACAAACAAATGAGACCTAATGAAACTTAAAAGCTTTTGCACAGCAAAGGAAACCACAAAAAACACGAAAAAACAACCCTCAGAATGGGAGAAAATATTTGCAAACGAAGCAACTGACAAAGGATTAATCTCCAAAATATACAAGCAGCTCATGCAGCTCAATATCAAAAAAACAAACAACCCAATCCAAAAATGGGCAGAAGACCTAATTAGACATTTCTCCAAAGAAGATATACAGATTGCCAACAAACACATGAAAGAATGCTCAACATCATTAATCATTAGAGAAATGCAAATCAATACAATGAGGTATCACCTCACATCAGTCAGAATGGCCATCATCAAAAAATCTACAAACAATAAATGTTGGAGAGGGTGTGGAGAAAAGGGAACCCTCTTGCACTGTTGGTGGGAATGTAAATTGATACAGCCACTACAGAGAACAGTATGGAGGTTCCTTAAAAAACTAGTAGGACCCAGCAATCCCACTACTGGGCATATACCCTGAGAAAGCGATACTTCAAAAAGAGTCATGTACCACAATGTTCACTGCAGCACTATTTATAATAGCCAGGACATGGAAGCAACCTAAGTGTCCATCAACAGATGAATGGATAAAGAAGATGTGGCACATACATACAATGGAATATCACTCGGCCATAAAAAGAAACGAAATTGAGTTATTTGTAGTGAGGTGGATGGACCTAGAGTCTGTCATACAGAGTGAGATAAGTCAGAAAGAGAAAAAAATCACCGTATGCTAACACATATATATGGATTTTTTTTAAAAAAAGGTTCTGAAGAACCTAGGGGCAGGACAGGAATACAGACGCAGACGTAGAGAAGGGACTTGACACGGGGAGGGGGAAGGGTAAGCTGGGATGAAGTGAGAGAGTGGCATGGACGTATACACACTACCAAATGTAAAACAGATAGCTAGTGGGAAGCAGCCACTTAGCACAGGGAAATCAGCTCGGTGCTTTGCGACCACCTAGAGGGGTGGGATAGGGAGGGTGGGAGGGAGACACAAGAGGGAGGGGATATGGGGATACACATATGCATAAAGCTGATTCACTTTGTTATACAGCAGAAACTAACCATCACTGTAAACCAATTATACTCCAATAAAGACGTTAAAACAAAAAACAAAAAACACTTATTGGGCTACGAACAAGGTTACAATGCCCTTAAAACTTTTCTGCATTTAATAAACTTCCAATCTAGTAAAAGACAATAAATGTGCAGGTACATACAAACGTATTACATGTCATAGAGCTAACAGCTGTAGCTGAGAGAGGATCAGGGTACGCAGAATGGAGAAGGAAGCATCAAGTTCGCCCTGAAGGACCGTAGGAGTCTTCGGAGGCAGAACTGGAAGGAAGGGTGAGGGTGGGAGAAGAGAGGAAGTGAAAGAAAAGCTTTCCTGGAGAGCAAAAGTGGGGAGCCAAGATCCAAATGAGGTGTGAGAAAGCACAGGATGACGGGAGAAAGAAAGAAGGGACCCAGCTGGCGAAAGGTCCTGCCTGGTCACCAGCACGTGGCACTCCTGTGGAAGGAGTCCAGTCAGGAAGACCTGAGCAGCCACATAACAGACGGTATGTCCAGGAAGGGCACAGGGTATGGCTTTGAGGTCATCCTGCATCTCTTACCAGAAACAAAGAAGGCACTCAGACTCAGTTGATGAATGCAATTTACATGTAATAAAAAATACACTCAAAACATACAACCATACAATAACATAAAAACAAAATTGTATTTTTGAAAACTTGTCTTCTTTATTAATACTGAAAACATTTTATATCACAAAAACTCATGAGAAAAAATTTTAAGAAAACCAGTGTGACTGAATGTACTTTATTATTTTTTAAAATCTTGGTATGTTTGTGTTAAAACCAGATTTCTGGAGCACTATAAATTCAATTATTTAGAAAGCTAGCTTTACTGCCAGTCTTCACTGAAAATGGTGCTTCTCCTTTATAGACACACAGATCTAAATGGAAGAAATACATTGCTAGCTGTATTTACTAAATCATGTTAGTCAATTTTCAGTCCTATCAATCAATTGCACAAGGATTTTTGTTGAAATTCAGCTAGTCAATTTCCATCTTAATCATCGGAGTTCTTTGTTCTTACACAGAATCAGGAAGCATGACATTCTTGTATTTTTTAAAAATAAGGTTAAAATTAAGTGTTAACAGGAAATTTTAAAACAGGCTAAAAGTTCATTTCCAAGTTTAACGGTGCAGTAAAATGACTATTTACATTATTCTTAGCAAAACAAAAACAAAACAAATAACGAAGACAACTCTATACATCCATTTTCAAAATGCTCTCTAAAGCAAGAGTTTCTTTCAAAAAGCAATTTTCTACTCATTGTTAAAATGTCACCTTTACTTTGAGAAAGCAGATTAAGTATTTATTTTCTCAAAAATACTAAATTTGCTAGGTAGCTTTCTACTGACAGCCGCTCATTACAGAAAAGGTCCGCAAATTTAGACCACCTGTCCTTAAGTAAAAGAAAAACACTCAGTTCACCTCAGAATAGGCAATGCTTTCAATTTTGCCACAAGATAACCAGCAAAGCTCTGTGTCTTGCCAAGTATTTTCATAGTTACTCCCCATCTCATCATAAACATCGTAAAGATTTACTACTTTGTAAAGGTCTCAGGCTGATCCCTTCTGTGCTTCTGGCTTCAATTCGTTGCTTTAAGAACTTCTCTATGTATCATGTGGTGAATAACTTTCACGTGTGCTGTTCTTGCTGCAGTCCTACCCAATCCAAGAATTTTTTTTAAATTACAGTGGCTGCTCCATCACTGGTTGTAGCTAGTTTTCCCACAAAACCCTGTTTATTAAAAAAATCGTTTCAGAATATATATGCTCTAGGCTATTCAGCAGCTCACACACAAAAACGTACTCAATCTGAATCTACCAAAAAGCATAAGCTGGAAACTTAAGAAACAACGGTGTTTCCATCATCCCACGGCAAACCCTCCACACGTCATCATTTATTCTAATAATTTACTTCCTGCAAATCTTCTGCAATATCTTCTGTGAATACTCCAAAAGTATTTGCTATCAAAGGAATGTGTTTATTTTGTTGCCATTTTGCTTCCCGGGAATTATTCAGCCCTTCTGCCTACTCCCTCACTCCCAGCTGGAAGAGCTGGATTTCCCAGTGCGTGCGTGGGGCCCTTTTGTCTGTTAGTATTAGACAAGTACAGAAGATGCTGTGGATTAGCCTGACCAGCTCCATGGCTGAGTAAGGTACTTTTGTTCTGCATATCATTCTCAGCAGCGCAGCCTAGAGACCCTGTTCCACCAGCCCTTTCCAAAACGTTGTATGTTCCTGATTCTCCATATTAAATACCTGTCTGTGCAAAACGGGCTGCAGTTGCTTCTGCAACTGAACCTTACAGAAATGTAAGTTGCCTCAGAAGGAGTTCATCCTTAAGCTTAATAAAATTTTATAAAATACTAGATAGAACATTATATGACTTTAAACACCGCTGCAAAATGCATAGGTACTGTTTCTCTTCTGGATGCTTAGTTTGTAAATATTCTGCTGACTGTGAAGGCTATACACTTTCCTTCTCTAAATCTCAAGACAAGATAACCACTTTGGGGCTTCCCTGGTGGTGCAGTGGTTAAGAATCCGCCTGCCAATGCGGGGGACACGGGTTCGAGCCCTGGTCTGGGAAGATCCCACCTGCCGCGGAGCAACTAAGCCCGTGCGCCACAACTACTGAGCCTGCGCTCTAGAGCCCGCGAGCCACAACTACTGAGCCCACGTGCCACAACTACTGAAGCCTGCGCACCTAGATCCCATGCTCCGCAACAAGAGAAGCCACCGCAATGAGAAGCCCGCGCACCACGACAAAGAGTAGCCCCCGCTCACCGCAACAAGAGAAAGCCAGCGCGCAGCAGCAATGAAGACCCAACACAGCCAAAAATGAAATAAATTTTAAAAAAAGATAACCACTTTGGACATGATTAGTCATTAATAAAAGTGGATATAACTCCACACTTCAAATAATCTTTGGGAGTCAATTATTAGTTCTGCTGAGATCATTTTCTCAACCTCATTACATGGTTAATAGTTTGTGCAGGAAGTAGTAGCGGTGGCTCTGCCATCAATATGCTTTCATTATGGGCAGTATCTCCAATCCAGGGTTTCTTTTAAGACTGCCTGTTTTGTGAGGACCAGTTTAATTAAAACTAGACAGCAGAAGTCATGAACGTAATGAGCACTCATTAACTGCCATAGGCGTCAACACTCCGTTAAGTGAACAAACATCCTCTCTTGCCTCAAGTTACCTCAGAGATCACGCAAGGGCTTCCCTGGTGGCGCAGTGGTTGGGAATCTGCCTGCTAATGCAGGGGACACGGGTTCGAGCCCTGGTCTGGGAAGATCCCACATGCCGCAGAGCAACTAGGCCTGTGAGCCACAACTACTGAGCCTGCGTGTCTGGAGCCTGTGCTCCGCGACAAGAGACGCCGCGATAGTGAAGAGGCCCGCGCACCGCGATGAAGAGTGGCCCCCGCTTGCCGCAGCTAGAGGAAGCCCTCGCACAGAAACGAAGACCCAACTCAGCCAAAAATAAATATAAAATAAATAAATAAATAAAAGAATATTAAAAAAAAAAAAAGAAATCACGCAGGACTCATGATTCTGAAATACAGATCAAGTGAGGGTATCAGTTAACTATTAACAGCTTTCTCGATCCACATACTAAATACCTGTAAAGTGTAATGTCTTACTTGAAAGCATAAAACTAACATGCTCTTCCTGCAGCACCAAGGAGCATCCTACTTACTCCGCATGGGCCTCTGACGTATACCACACATTCGAGACCCCTGCAGTGGGCAATGCGTGGTCTCTCAAAGTGTGTGACCAAAGGAGTGACAACCAGAGAATCATAAAGTTGTAAAGAACATCAAGATTACCTACCACAATCTTCTTACCTGAGAGATGTGTCCAATGTACAACCACATACAACTGGCCTGAGATCTTTAAAAAAAAGCTTCTTGATAAATTTTCTAGCAAACAAACCAGTAATACCTCAGCACTACTTTGTAATGTGGAAAGAAGAGTTTAGTCTAAACATGGACAAGCTGAGTTCACTCGGCACAGATGAGGGGAACACAGGCCTCCGCCATCATTCTAGTGAGCACAACCATAATGGTAGACTTAATCAACCATGTGAGTTTCTAACTATGATCAGAAATCTCTACCAACACATGGTAAAAATATCAAGTGTAAGTCTGAACTTGAGAGGAAGAACTGGACATAGACTCACCTGTAACAAAGTGAGTGCTGTAAAGTGTGGGGGGAGAAGAACCAGGACACGGTCATACAAACAAAGGCAAAAGAGAGTTCCAGAAAGGCATGTATGATCAAGGTCAGATGCAACAAGCTCAAAGGATATCAGAATCTAAAAACAACTACAGGATTTTTTAAGTATGATCACTTAATGATCTCTGGGAAGGCTGATTAAAGTGGCAGATGAAAGAGCTAGATCAGGGAGGAAAACAGGAGTTGAGGGTGAAGGAAGTAGAAGCAGTGTTAACCAGTATCATTAACCAGTATTACTATCCATTATTTCAAGTGATTTGGCAGCAATGGGTAGGACAACGTCAGATAGAAATGTGCCTAAAATGGTTAAGCAAGGTCAAGAGACAGACTGAGGGGAAAGGGAAAATGGTAAACTCAAAATCTGAATGGAAAACAACCCAATAGAGGAGGAAAGATTCAAGACCCAGAGACCTTTGGAAAAGACCCTGAGGTAACATATTCACACACAAATTTTGCCCTGAGTTCCCATGGGTTAACAGACTCACTCAAATCTATCAGTTAAGAACCTCTGGAGTATAAGATTAACTGAAAAAAAGGACAAATGCTTTCTTCCAAATCAGAAGACACAGACAACACATTTCAGAAAAAAGGGAACGAGGGAGAAATTGCAGGAGCTCACATCAGCTGGCCTGGATCCCAGAGCAGCGTTTTCGGAGTATGTACTATATGCCGAGTAAGCCACAGAGCACGGTTTAAAGAAAACATTCCAATAAACCAGGGAGTGCAATCCAGCCTAACCCAGGGCTGTGGCCAAGCTAAGGACAGGCACCAAGGGAACCCAGAGGGAGGCAACAGCCTGGCCTAGGGTGCTGAAGGCAACACTTCCCACACGGACGGATGGCACATAACCTTCTCCTGGAGAGACAGCCGTTAGCTGGGCAATGGAGGGAGAGAAACGCTGCGCAGAAGCAGCACCAGCAAAGGCACAGAGGACACAGCCCGTTCACGCTATGCAGGCCGCACCGTACAGGCACAGCAACATGGCTACCGTGGTGCCAGACAAAGGTGGTGGCAGCAGCGGAACAGCAAGGCAGAAGGAAGCTAGCTAAGAGCGAGAAGGATGAGAACCTGTCCGTCAGCCAGAGTCTGGCCAACAAGGCGCAGTAGGAAGAACAAGTGAAGGTGTCATCAAAGAAAAGTGAAGGCTTTCAGCTACTCAGGCCAGCGGCAGGTTTATGTGTAGAAAAGGTGAAGAAAGTAGTAGCAAAGCCTGACTTAGAGACAGACAAGATGTACAGACTGGGATGAGAATAAGCAAGACTAGAATAGCAGGAGGATTTTATATCTTGGGTGACTACTGATAAGTAATAAATGCCACCAGGAGCTGAAAGGTGCAAGAGAGGACCCTCGCTAGGACAATTAAAAGAATTTTTCAAAGTCAACTCTTTGGGCCTCACTCTCCTCAGCTAGCAAATACTGTCTCAGCAATAAACGTGTGTTCTGCTGTTGTCCCGCCCAGTTCTAAAGTTCTATGAGTCTATAATTTGCCAATCCCAGCATTCCAACTGGAACACTGGTATGGGCATCAGTAAACGTGCAAACACACAAAGGAGTATCAAATCATGGTTTGTAGAGAGGCATGTAATTGGAATGACTGGTTGACAGATCCAACCTTCCTATTTTTCTTTTTAAAAGTGAGATACAATTGTTCTTTTAAAGGAGAAGAGTATATTGGGGAGTTCTCTGGTGGTCTAGCAGTTAGGATTCGGCGCTTTCACTGCTGTGGCCCGGGTTCATTCCCTGATCCGGCAACTGAGATCCTGCAAGCCACCCGGCGCAGCCAAAAGAAAAAAAATAAAAATAGAGAATATTAATAGTAACTACAATTTAAGCCACTTAATGAGTGATGCTGCTTTTTATGTTTTTAAAAACAGAAACCAACAACAATATTATAAGGAAAACCAAGAATTCACTTATGGAATTTCTTTATCCAAGGCAACCAAACAGCTTTGGCAAAGGGCTGGTAACTCCCTTCTCTAAGCTGTCCTGAGCATCAACTAGGGATGTACCTGCACTGACAGGTCACCCCCTTCAGTAATCTCTAAAGAGGGGGCTAAGCTCTCAGCAGGAACTTGTAGAGAGTGTTTCCCTTGCTGGGCTACTTTCACCACAGTGGAATAACAGCCAAGCACTTCTAGAGAAAAAAATTAGCTTGTAGCAAACTATTAAATAGATAACGATCTCACTGAATTTTAAAATAAATATAGGGACTTCCCTGGTGGCACAGTGGTTAAGAATCCGCCTGCCAATGCAGGGGACAGGGGTTCGAGCCCTGGTCTGGGAAGATCTCACATGTGTGAAGCAACTAAGCCCGTGCACCACAACTACTGAGCCTGCGTTCTAGAGCCCACAAACCACAACTACTGAGCCCATGCACCTAGAGCCCGTGCTCCACAACAAAGAGAAGCCACCGCAATGAGAAGTCCGCTCACCGCAACGAGGAGTAGCCCCCGCTCGCCGCAACTAGAGAAAGCCCGTGTGCAGCAACGAAGACCCAATGGAGCCAAAAGTAAATACAATTTAAAAATAAATAAATAAAATTAATATAATATTACTACTATATTTTAAACATAAGTACTAATTAGCTTTTGTAGAACATTCTTGAGGAAAATAAAAATCAATATTCCCATTTCATAGATGAGGCAGCTAAAAATAATTAAAATTCTAGGTCACTAAATGCAATGTGGTGTCCTGAATTCAATCCAGGAACAGAAATAGGTTATTTGTGGAAAAATCAGTGAAACGCAAGTAAAGTCTGTAGTTAACAATATTGTACCAATTTTAATTTCTTAGTTTTGACAAATGTACAAAGGTTAAGGGAGATGTCAACATTAGGGAAAGTTGGGTGAAGAGACTATGAGAACTCTCTATACTAACTTGGAAACTTTTCTGTAAGTCTAAAATTACTCCAAAATAAAAAGGTTGTTAAAAAAATCCTGGGTCATCGGAAGTTAAATTCCCTAACTTCTCACTCAGTTTCAAGATGTAACTAAAAGTGTACTCAAATCAAGAGAAAAATGTTCTTTGTGTTGTATGAATGAGAAAAAGTTAATTTCCACAGGAGGTGTGATAATTCAATGCCACAAATATTACTGGAATTACTCAAAGATAACCTAGAAACTGACGTTGATTTGAATTGTAAAAAAAAAAAAAAATGTCTTGTAGGCTCATGAGATACAAATTATTCAATTTCAGCTGATTCTGATTATGTGGTCTCTAAAATAAAGTCACCTTGTGTCTCCATCTGTATTCAGAAAGCCTATAGGGTCAAAAAAGGTCCAACAGAGAGAGTCATACAATGCAGAGAAGCACCCCACACTAGCACCAAATAGATATTCAATTAGTAATCAAGCCAGGAAAAAAAGGCCTCAAGTTAATAAGCATATTCCAAGTAAATGAAATACAAGTAAAGGTAAAAATATGAATATTAATGATTAATGAAAATTAATCAAGCAGCTGTCTATAAGAAACCCACTTCAAATAAAAGTATATAGGTAGGTAAAAAGAAAAAGAAAACAAAAACATATACCATGCAAATACCAATTAAAAGAAAGCTGGAATGGCTATGCTAGTATCAGACAAAGCAGTCTTCAGAGCCAAGAAAACTATCAGGGATAAGAGGAACATAAATGAAAAATAGGGTCAAGTCACCAAGAAGACATAACAATCATAAATGTATATGCACCAAACATCAGATCTTCAAAGTACATGAAGCAAAAACTAAACAAACTGTAAGGAGAAACGAAGAAATCCACAATTTTAGCCAGACTTCAACACTCTTCTCTCAGCAATTGACAGAACTAGTAAACAAAAAATCATCAAGAAAGAGAATTAATGTATAACTGATTCACTTTGCTGTACACCTGAAACACAACATTGTAAATCAACTATACACCAATACAAATTTTTAAAAAGAAAGAATATAGCATTAAACAAAAAAATCTAGCTGACATTTGAGAGAACACTCCACTCAATAATAGCAGAATAGGGACTTCCCTGACGGCGCAGTGGTTAAGAATCCGCCTTCCAATGCAGGGTACACGGGTTCGAGCCCTGGTCCGGGAAGATCCCACATGCCGTGGAGAAACTAAGCCCATGTGCCACAACTACTAAGCCTGCGAGCTGCAACTACTGAGCCCGTGCATCACAACTACTGAAGCCTGTGCTCCGCAACAAGAGAAGCCACCACAACGAGACGTCTGCGCACCGCAACAAAGAGTAGCCCCCACTCACCGCAACCACAGAAAGCCCGCGTGCAGCAATGAAGACCCAACGTAGCCAAAAATAAATAAATAAATAAATATTTTAAAATAGCAGAATATACATGTTTTAAGTGCGTAAGTAATATTCACCAAGATAGACCATAAAACCTTAAAATTCTTCAAATAATTAACATCATAAAAGCATGTTCTCTGACCATACTGGAATTAGACTAGAACACAGTAACATGAGAACAGGAAATTAAAGAACATACTTTTAAATAACCCGTGAAACAAACAGGAAGATTCAAGGGAAATTAGAAAATGTTTTAAACTGAATGAAAATGAAAGTACAACATACCAAAATTTGTGGGATGAAGCTAAATTATGGCTAAGAGGGAAGTTTATAGCATGTGTATATATACATATATATACACACATATACACACACATATATATAAGGAAATATGTATATTGAGAATATGTATATTAAGGAAGAAAAATAGTCTCAAATCAATAATCTAAGCTTCTACTTTAAGGAATTAGAAAAGAAAAATCAAAATAAACCCAAAGAAAGAAATAAAGCAAAGAATAAAAAATAAAATAAAAAATTAAAGAAAAATTTTTTTAAATAATGAAATCAAAAAGGAAAGATAATAGAAAAAAATCAACAAAACTAAAAGCTGGTTCTTTAAAAAGATTAAAAACTTGATGAACTTCTAGCAAGACTAGCAGAAAAGAGAGAAGACAAATTGCCAATATCAGGAATCAAAGAGAGGACACAGACCTCCACAGACATTAAAAGGATAAAAGGAACACTACTGACAATTCTGCACACATAAACTCAGCAACTAAGTTGAAATGGACCAATTCTTTGAAAAGCACAAACTACTAAAATAGAAGGGAACGATTCTTAATTTGCTTTATGAGGCCAGCATTATACTAACACCAAAGCAGGCAAGGACAATGTAAGAAAACTACTTACGTATACCATATAATAAACAGATGTAACAATGCTCAACAAAATATTAGTAAAGTGAATCCAGCAATTAATTTAAAACGAGTAATATACCATGACCAAGCAGGGTTTATTCCAGGAATGCAAAGCTGGCTCAATATCCAAAAATCAAAAATGTGATCTACCACATTAACAGACTAAAGAAGAAAAAACACACAGTTATATCAGTAGATTCAAAAACCACTTGGAAAATTTTAACACCTATTGAGACAATTCTCAGCAAACTAGAAATAGAAAGAAACTTCCTCAACATAATAATGGACATCTACAAAAAAATCTACAAGAGACATCACACTTTATTGTGAAAGACGGAATGCTTTCCCCCTAAAGTCAGAAACAAGGAAATTGTACTAAAACCCCTATCCAGTGCAATAAAGAAAAAAAAAAGAAATAAAAGGCATACAGAATAGGAAACAAAAAAATTCACTATTCACAGACATGATTACCTACACAGAAAACCTCAATAAACCCACAAAAAAACTCTCAGAATACGTGATTTTAGCAAGATAAACAGATAAAAGTTGAACACAAAAATTAATCACATCTTTATATACCAGCAATGAATAAAAAGAAACTGAAATTCTTAAAAACACCATTTACAAAAGTTCAAAAAAAATGAAATAATTTATGAATCTAAAAAAACACGTACAGGATATGTATGCTGAAAACTACGAAACACTAATGAAAGAAATCAAAGATGTGCTATACGTAAATTCTATCTCAATTTAAAAAAAAATCAAAGATAATCAAATAAACAGAAACACACACCATGTTCACAGACTGGAAGAATTCAACACAGTTAACATGTCAATTCTCCATCAAACTGATCTACAGATTTAAGGCTACTCCTATCAAAGCCCAGCAGAATTATTTGTAGACCCAGACAAGCTAATTCTAAAATGCATGGAAAAGCAAAAGGACTAAATAGCAAAAACAATTTTTTTTAAGCTGGAGGAACTACCTTGTTAATTTTTTAAGACTCACAGTAATTAAGACAATGTGGCATAGGCAATGGGATAGACCCATAGATCAATGGAACAAAATAACAGTCCAGAAATAACCCACACAAATAAGGTTAATTGATTTCTGACACAAGTGAAAACTCAATTCTATGGAGAAAGGGTATCCTTTCAACAAATGCGTTTGGAACAAACCTGACAACGCTATAGGGGGAGAAAAATAAAGAACCCCTACCCAAATCTGATACCTTATACAAAATTAACTCAAAATAAATCACAGATCTAAATGTACAACTACGGTATTTTTAGAATATAGGAAAAAAATCTTTATAACATGAGGTTTTATAAAAGAAAGAGTTCTTAGACATGATACCAAAAAGTATGACCCAAAAAAGAAATAACTAGGAAGCCGAACTTCATCAAAATTTAATTTTTTTTCTTTGCAAAAAAAAAAAAACCCCAAAGAACAGTTAATAAAATATAAAAACTAGCTACAGGGACTTCCTTAGTTGCCCAGTGGTTGGGACTCTGTGCTCCCAATGCAGGGGGCCCGGGTTCTATCCCTGGTCGGGGAACTAGATCCCACATGCATGCCGCAACAAAGACCTGGTGCAGCCAAATAAATAAATAAATAAATATATTAAAAAAAAAAAAACACTACAGACTGAAAGGAAATGTTTGCAAATCACAAATCTGACATAGAACTCATAACCAGAATTATAAAGAACTCTCAAAACTAAGAAAATAAAACAACTCAATTAAAAATAAGCAAAATCCTAAAATAAATAAAAATAAGCAAAGTCTTAAACACTTCACCCAAGAGTATACAAGAATGGCAAATAAACAAATGAAAAGTGTTCAATAACAGTAGTCACTGGGGAGGGACTTCCCTGGTAGTGCAGTGGTTAAGAATCCACCTGCCAATGCAGGGGACACGGTTCGATCCCTGGTCCAGGAAAATCTCACATGCCGCAGAGCAACTAAGCCTATGCGCCACAACTACTGAGCCTGCGCTCTAGAGCACGAGAGCCACAACTACTAAGCCCATGCACCTAGAGCCTGTGCTCCGCAACGAGAAGCCACCGCAATAAGAAGCTCGCTCACCGCAACAAAGAGCAGCCCCCGCTCGCCACAGCTAGAGAAAGCCCGCGTGCAGCAACGAACACCCAACGCAGCCAAAACTTAATTAATTAATTTTTTAAAAAACAGTAGTCACTAGGGAAATGTAAATGAAAACCACAACACCACTACACACCTATTTATTAATGGTTAAAATAATATCTACTGACATTAACAAGTGCTAGCGAGGATGCAGAGCAACTGCACTCTCATCATTGCTGGTGGGAAGTCGAAATGGTGCAGCCACTCTGGAAATAGTTTGGCAGTTTCTTATAATGCTACCACATGACCCTGCTCCCACTCCTTGGTATCTACCCTAGAGAAATGAAAATTTACTTTCACACAAAAACCTGTACACAAATGTTTTATAGCAGCTCTATTTATTATCATCAAAAACTAACAGAACCCCAATGTCCACCAATGGGAGAATGGGTAACTGTGGTACATCCATACAACAGAATACTACTTGGCAGTAAAAAGGAACAAACTACTCATACCTGCAATAACCTGGATGAATCTCAAAGTGACTAAGTTTAGTGAAAGGAACCAGCCTCAGGAAGTTACATACTAGGGACTTCCCTGGTGGTCCAGTGGTTAAGACTTCGGATGGGGGTTGATCCTTGATCGGGGAGCTAAGACCCCACATGACTTGCGGCCAAAAAACCAAAACATAAAACAGAAGCAATACTGTAAAAAATTCAATAAAGACTTTAAACACGGTCCACATCAAAAAAAAAAAGACTTAAAAAAAAAGTTACATATTGTATGATTCCATTTATATGACTTCCCCAGAAGACAAAAGCACAGTAAGTGGCTGTCCAGAGTTTAGGGGTGGGGGAAGAGTGTGACTGCACAGGAACAGCAGGAGGGAGCCTTTCTGGGTAATGAAATTGCTCTGTATCCCGACAGTGGTACATGAATCTACACGCGTGTTAAAGTCCAAACAACTGTACATCAAAAAATACAAATTCGGGGTAGTCCCCTGGTGGCCTAGTGGTTAGGATTCCGGGCTTTCACTACTGTGGCCCAGGTTCAATCCCTGGTCAGGGAACTGAGATCCCGCATGCCACAAGCCCAATATATATACATACAAAATATATTTTACTACACGTTAATTTTTTTGATTAGCATACAGTAAAACCCCTTAGAAAACCTCTCTGGCAGTATCTACTAGAGTCAAACCACATGTATACCTAGCAAATCCACTTCGGGTATATGCTCAACAAAAAGGAACACTCTTATCCACCAAAAGCATGTACAGGAATGTGCATATCAGCTTGATTCATATCAGCCATAAAATAAAATAAGCCAAATGTCCATCAACATTAGAATGGATAAATTGTGGAATATTCACGCAATGGAAAACTGCACGCCATGGAAAAGAATGATGACTTGCTACATCAACAACACGGATGCATCTCAAACATAATGTTGAGCCAAACAGCACCAGCACAGAGTACTTTTAAGTCAAATTCAAAAACAGGCAAAACACATGAGAACAGTGGTAGGGATGACGAGGAAGGGAACAAGGGCACATTCTAGGGTACTGGGAATATTGTTTATCTATATTCTGTATGTTGAAATACTGGTCCCATGGATGTACACATACATAGAATACTGCATCACAGAGATGCTCTCTGCAGCTTTACCCACTGTCAAACTTAGCTAAATCACATAAGGTTCTAGATCTTTACTTCCTCAGGTCACTAAGGCAAACGTGCACTAGACAGAGTAATGACTAAACCTCATTTCGTCACGGCAGCTATTTCTACAACACAGGGAAGGCCTCTAAGTGCATCCCAGTATACCCCAAGATCCATAATCACACCATCTGACCACAGGATACACTGTATGGTGGCCTTCAAACATTAATAACATTATCTCCTTCTTGCCACCTTTTCAGCAATGAAAGAGGATTTACGTTATTACAAATGCTCCCTACACTACATGTTTCTCTGACTTTAAAACTGTAATATCACTGTTTGAAATGTACTTTGATCCCTACCCCAAACAGCTTCCTTTTATAAACCTCTAACAGCATTACAGAAATAGCCCTAAATTCCCATTTAAGCCCTCCAAAAGTGTAAATTTTGTGTAATTTGATATCCCAACAGCTAATAACATGGATCAATTTCCACAATACAAAAATTTTGGTAAATAATATGTGTATGACTTAATTTTGCACACCGATTCAACTACAGAATTCTGATGGTATAAATATTTTTATTTTGTGTAAACATCTAAATGTTTAACTGTTAAAGAGTGGGAAAAGCCAAAACCAGTTTTATTTGAAAAAGAAAAATTGTTGGTAATATCAGGTTGTAAAAGTATCATTCACCTTTTTGCTCCATAAGTAATGTTCATTGTAGAAAAGTCTTAAAGCTTGAGGCATGTGCAAAAAGGAAAAAAGAAAGCCATCAGAACTTCCACCACAAAATATTTTGATGTGTATACCTTATCAGACTTTCCTATGCAAATATATATACACACAGACACTTTACAAAAATGGCCATGCCATGCCGCCTGCAGGATTTCGTTTTCTTTTTTTTTTTTTTTTTTTTTTTTTTTTTGGCCATGCCATGCGGCTTGCAGGATTTAGTTCCCGGACCAGAGATTGAACCTGGGCCCTCAGCAGTGAAAACTTGGATTCCTAACCACTGGACCGCCAGGAAATTCCCACAAACACTGTTTTCTATTTTGTAAGCTTCTCTCTTTCTTAATACATCATGAACACTATGAAAATTATGTTTTAAAATAGAAATGCAAAAAAGTAAGATATTTTCATGATATCCTTCACCTACCAAGTTTCTACTCAGGGCTAACCCTTTACTGTCACATTAGAGCAGACCACCACACTAGGCTGTTAGAGCGGGACTTGTCCAAGACACACGTCATCATTTTTACATCATCATTTCACAAGTGGGAAAGCTTCATCAATAACATCCTGCAGCAGCGCCCTATAAAGTAAGCCAGGCCAGCCTCCTGAAAGCGACCATCAAGCACATGCACAGCACTGTGTACCACTAGGCACTGTGTAAGCACCTTCCAGCCTCCACGTGTTTAGTTCTTCCAACAACCCTAGGAGCCGGAAGCCATGCCGCCTAGAAAACCGGGGCGTGTGAGGCTGTGCCTGAGGGCACAGAACCTAACAAGTTTGTGTCCCCTGAGCTTTGTGCACCAGAGTTTTGTTGTGGGCCGAAGACTCTATAAGCTAAGTTATGTTTTCCTACTTATCCTACAGCCCTCATTTCTTTGTAGAAGCCACCTACATGCAAAAATGCCCTCTTTGCCTCAGAAGCCGCCTCTGATAAAGGTGGTCCTGGGTCTAACGCTCAGTGCTGTGCCCAGCACACTGGGCAGTGGGCCTAAGACCCCTCCTGAGAATCAAGACAGTCCTTCCACTCTTATTTCTCTTAGACACCTTCTGCCCCGGTGACCCAATATGAATGGAAACATGCACCCCAAGAATCATAAGCCTCTCTGGGAAATGCAGGGCCAGTACCCATTCACCATTACTCGTTGACAAACGCTGTCTTGGGTGCCTGTTCTGCCCTAGATAAGGTGTCCCAAAAAGCTCACCATCTGTAGGGTAACAATTCAGAGGTTTCAGAATTACACGAAGAATTTTTGTGATTGGCATCACCCTGTTACCATAAAGAGTATCTTTGATGTACTATTATTAAAACACTTGTGAAGAAATTTTAAAACTAAAGACATAGCTTTAAAACTTTAAAATATAGTAAAAGAGAATGTTTTTAAAGGTTCAGGTCACAACTCAACAGTACATAAGTAAAATAATATTAATAATTCATTAATAAAATACAACCAGCATTTTATTAATGAAATTGAACGGAATAGAAAAGATCAAAAAGTATCAGAGTATTGTTTTGTAAAACCTGCTGTGTGAGTGTGTGTGTGGTATATTTTATTGCTGATAGTGGGTCATGGTCAAAACTCTGGATTCATAAGTTTAACAGAAAACAGTCCTGTCAAAAATACTACTAGATGTATGGTTATGTGAGTTCAAAAAGTGTAATTAGAATAATAACTGAGGGCTTCCCTGGTGGCGCAGTGGTTGAGAATCCACCTGCCAATGCAGGGAACACGGGTTCGAGCCCTGGTCCGGGAAGATCCCACATGCCGCGGAGCAACTCAGCCCGTGCGCCACAACTACTGAGCCTGTGCTCTAGAGCCCATGAGCCACAACTACCGAAGCCCGCGCTCCTAGAGCCTGTGCTCCACAACGAGAGAAGCCACCGCAGTGAGAAGCCCGCGCGCTGCAACGAAGAGTAGCCCCCGCTCTCAGCAACTAGAGAAAGCCCGCGCGCAGCAACGAAGACCCAACGCAGCCAAAAATAAATAAATAAAATAAATTATGAAAAAAAAATTAGAAAAAAAAGGATAAGTGAACGGTTATTTTAGCCAAATATTGCAAAGTAATGGAGAATTATTAAACCTGAAATAATGGTATGAAAGGCTAGTATAAGAATTTTTATTAAATCAATAAAAATGGGTGTATTTTACACCCAACTACAGCCAATATTATAAACACTTTTGTAAAGAATTTGTTTAGGCAGACCTCCCAGCCTCCCCTCCCCAGCAGCAACAAACACTGCCCTTAATTTACACTCCATCGATGCATATGCATAAGCCTCACCCTGGATCCCAAGAACTACACCTGTTTCGCTCTCCAGTGTACTGGAAAACGGCAACCTCCAGGGCTACAACCCAGCACCCAAAACAAATCTGACAACATAATCTAACGGAAGCTCCAACTGCAGAGAACACTGTGTATTCGTGTAATAGTATAAGCGTTAGAGAGCCATGCCATATGCAATGATTTCTTATCTGCTCTCACTACACATCGTTTCCAACACAACATTTACAATCCCGCATGAAACAATTTCTGTCTTGGAATTTGGCACACAAATAAATACTCCTGATGAGGCTTTTGTTGTTACTGTTGCAAATGTCTTTAAAACAACTTAATTTAACAGTCCTAACAACATAACTTTTGAAAAAACCCATTATCTTTCAGGAGACAATTGAATGAGTGGAAATGACTGCCAACTGCATACCCACGTACCAGTACTGTGTCTTGTAAAGTGTTGTGACCAAGAGCGGAATAAAAGTGGCAGCAATCCACAACTGTCAGAGGCAGTGTGTGCTAGCTGCCTTCAAAAGCAAAACAGAAAAAATTACTACTCAAATTCCTTAAGTTCAAACCCTAAATATATACCTGAGTAACCAGACCACCAATTACCTCTAAAAACTTTTTAAAAGCAGGGGTGAAGAGCCAGGGCCGCCACCTCCGAAGACTGTCAGGTTATCTTTCAAATGACCGTTTTGGAGAAGAACAAGAAAACTTCTAGGAGGCACTTTCCGATGATCACTCGCCAGGCGTGGAGAAGGTGGGCACCGCGAGGGAAGCCCCGCTCGTCACCTGACTCACAATTATTCTGGAATTGCACCCGAGTAACCTCAAGGACGACCTCGGCGCGGGGCGACACGACACCAGCCCGGATCCGTGACAGCGCCGTGCAGGTGGGCAGGCGGCGCCGCGCTCCCGGGAGATGCGGCACCTGGCGCGCTGCAGCCCGGCCCGAGGCTCGGGGCGCGGGTCGGCGGCGCCTCCCACCCCGGCCCGCGGTCCCCGCCGGCCCCGCGGGAGGCTGTCAGGGCGCCCGCCGCCCGTGGCCCCCGCCCCGCGCCCGCCCCCGCCCCACCGCCGCTTACCTCGAAGTAGCCTCCGGGGGCGGCGCCGCCCGCGCCCGCGCCGAGGGGCCCGTTGGCCGCCGCCGCGCCGCCCGGGGCTGCCAGGCCCGTGGCCTGGGAGCCGCGCAGCGCCGCCGCCGGGCCGGCCTTGCCGCCGCCCGCGCCGCCGTTGCCACCGCCCGAGCCGCCGCCGCCGCCCCGCTTGTTCTTCCGGCGCTTGGCCCCGCGCTTGGCGTCGGCCGGGCTCATGGCGGGCGGGTGGGCGGGCAGGGAGGGCGCGGAGCGGGCGCGGGGCCGCGGGCGGCGGCGGAGGGCGGGGAAGGCGGGGAGGCTGAGGCAGCGGCGGGGCGCTCCGGCCGGCCGCGGGCGGGGGGCGCTGCGCGGGGTCGCCTCCGGGCGGGGAGGGCCGGGCGGGCGGGAATTGCGGGGCGGCCGCTGGGCGGGAGCAACGGCGAGTCCACCGGGCCCGGCGCCGCCGCTGACCAGAGTTAGAGTCCAATATGGCGGACACAAGGGGAAAGGGATCCCAGTTTACGTCGGGGGAGGGGGAAGGAGCGGCGGGGAGGGGGAGGGGTGTGGGCGCCCTCCTCCCCCCGCCTTACTCCGCCTTCCCGAGCGCCGCTCCCCCCTGCCGCGCCCTCCCCGCCCGCCGTTAACTTGCGTCGGCACGCAGGGCACGCCGGGAGCTGGAGTCCGCGCGCCCACTCTGCCGCTGGGGGCGTCCGGCGCGGGGACCACGATTCCCGTCAGGCCGCGCGCGACCGAGCGCCCGGACGCCGCGAGGGGCTGCGGCAGGGGAGCTGGTTGCGGCGGTGACGTCACCCCGCGCTCTCACCGCTCGGACCCACCCGCGCCGCGCGGCCTTCTGGGACCTGTAGTTGGGCGTAGTGGTCCGGCCAGCTCAGGGCCGCGTCGCCCGCGGTGGATGAACTACAAGGCTGGAGGCGAGGAGTTCCGCCTCTTTGACAGGCTCCCAGACGCCCCAGTGCCCCGCGCCCCCGCCACCGGGTCCGCAGGCCGGTCCGGTCCCTGGGATGCGCCGGGCGGACAGCTTCGGCTCTGGCCCGCCAGGAAAGGCCCGGTGACCTTGGCCCGGCTCCGGGTTCGAATCCGCCTCCTCCACTGGCTGGCTCTGTGACCTTGGGCCGGGCCCCTCGCCCGTGTCCAGGTGACTCACTGGGACGAGAATGACCCTCCTCGTGGGCTAGGCGGTTCCGGAGGGCGCCTGGAAAGCGCAGGTCCGGGCCGCCGTCGGGTCGGGGATCGCCCTGGGCGCTAGGGTTGCCGCGAACCGGCAGACCTTGCCGTTAGCTTAGAACCCCTGGCCCGGAGGCGCCCTTCCGAGCTCGCCCTCTCCCTGAGGTCCCGTGCAGCCGTCGCCCGGCCTCCCGGTGCCTTCCGACCCTGCACGGTCCCAGGGAGGTCCAGCCCTGTCTCACGACCTCGCGATCACCCCACCGCACAGGCCACGAACCCCGTCAGACCCTCCCGGGCCTTCCGGTGGGGCCGCTCCGTCTGGACCCTCCTCCTTCCTGGGCCCCTTGCCCATAATCAGCAAGCCCCAGGTACAGTTTTGCCCTTAGACCCGGACCACAGGAGTCCCTCGCCTGGGTCCCACGCATCACAAACACCGAGACACAAAAGACATCTGTTCCCCTCTTTGGTTCCATGGCTGGTTACGGGACCGAGATGCAGAGGAGCTTGGTGCTAGGATGTATAGTACGAGGGCCTCCATTTGCACTGTTGCCTGGGCTCCCCACCGTTAGCTCTGGGCCTGCCAGGTCTCACTGCCTGGCCGTTACCCTTGCCCCAGCTGCAGCCGCGGCCTTCTAATCCCCTGACCCGTTCTTCGCACCACAACCGGAATGAGCCATGTAATCAAATTAGCCCTCTGTTTAAAGCCTTTCAGAGATTCCATGTTACGTAGGCAGAATAAGACCTCTCACCCCTCCTGGGGGGTCTTGAATGACCCTGCTGCTGAAGGTAGAGTTTGAGAGGGTGGGTGGGGTGCCTGCCTTAGCACCCCACTGGGTGGGCAATGTTTTGGGCTGCCCCCTTCCCCATACAGGCTGGGTCAGACACTCCCTGTCGCACAGCCCCTGTGCCTTAGCTTGTCAGAGCACATTGCGCTGGATTGGGGTTCTCGGTGCTCACCAGTATCCCCAGAGAAGTCAAGTCTTGGGCCGGGGGGAGCATGGGAGTGTCTGCGTCCTGCACCTCTGAACCCCAGCTCCTGCCAGGCAAGGGCTGGGCACACATCAATCCAGTATTTGCTGGATGAATGAATGACATAATAATGACCGTTTGTCAAGCAATTATGCACCAGCCACTCTGCCTCCTGCTATATCATCTCATCTAATCCACACAACCATTCTCGAGATAGGCACCATTAGCCCTATATTATGGATGAGAAACTAAAGTTCAAAGATGGTGAGGGATTTGCCCAAAGTCACCCAGATAGTCAGAGGCAGGACCCAGATTCCAATTCAGATGTGGCTCAGGTGGGACTTTTGGGTTCCAGCAGAGCACAGGGTGATAGAGTCAAGAGTCCTTCTGGCGCCTGGGGACAGGAGCAGCCTCTCTGAGGAGGTGAGCTGAGCCAGAGCCAATCACCGTCAGAGCAAAGGACTTTCAGCAGTGCGAGACTCAAGCATGGGGAAGCTCAGCATGTCCCAGGAACCAACAAAAGCAAGGTTGGGTTTTATTCTAAATACAGCTGAGAGCCATGCAGGGTTTTGAGCAGGGACTGTCATGGTAGGATGTATGTTTCTGAGAAAACTCTGGCTGTTATGTTGAGAATGGATGTCAGGGGAGCGAGATTGGAGGCTGGCGCAGCAGGTGGAGAGGGGTGCTCCTGGCGGACAGAAGTTACGAAGCAAAGGCATAAAGCAGTGGTTCTCAACCTTTGTTTTTCATTATCTCCCTGCTAAGGAAAAATTAAGATACTAAGGAGAAGATACTAAGGAATAAGATTTTGTCTGGTAGAGTTGAGCTTTGGGAGGGCCACAAACCATTGTAATATCTACGATTTGTTTATCCTCTTAAGAATCAATTTTCACCCCCTTGAGAACCAATAGGAGATATATATATATATATATACATACACATATATATACACATATATATATATAAATGTGTGTATATATATATATACAAAAAATAAGGAATTGGCTCACACAGTGATGGAGGCTGACAAGTCCCAAGACCTTCAGTCAGCAAGCTGGAAGCCCAGGAGAGCCAATGGTGTAGTCCAAGTCCAAAAGCCTGAGAGCCAGGAGGGCCAATGGAGTTGTTCTAGTCCAAAACCCAGCAGGTTTGAGACCCAGGAAGAGCTGATGTTTCAGTTTGAGTCCAAAAGGTAGGGAAAAAAATGATCCAGCTCAGAGGCACTCAGGCAACAGGAGTTGTCTTTTTGTTCTATCCAGGCCTTCAACTGATGGTATGAGTCCCACCCACAGGTTTGTTTTTGTTTTTGTTTTTTTAAATTATTTTTGGCTGCGTTGGGTCTTCGTTGCTGCGCGCGGGCTTTCTCTAGTTGCAGCGAGTGGAGGCTACTCTTCCTTGCGGTGGCTTCTCTTGTTGTGGAGCACAGGCTCCAGGCGCGGCCTTCAGTAGTTGCGGCACGTGGGCTCAATAGTTGCAGCACACGGGCTTTGTTGCTCCTCAGCATGTGGGATCTTCCCAGACTAGGGCTTGAACCCATGTCCCCTGCATTGGCAGGCAGATTCTTAACCACTGCACCACCAGGGAAGTCCCCCACCCACACTGAGAAGGGCAATCTGCTTTACTCAGTCTACCAATGCCAATGTTAATCTCATCGAGAAACACTCTAAAGACACATCCAGAATTATGTTTAACCAAATGTCTGGGCACCCTAAGGCCCAGTCATGTTGACCTAAACTAACCATCACAAGGGAGAATGCAGGACATAGGGCCAGAAAGGTCTATGTATACTCTTAAAAGTAAAAGCAGCTCAGTCTGGCAGGAGCACAAGTGGTCACAGGGACTTGTGGGCAGTGACCTTGGAGAGGATTTAGGCATGGAGATGGCCACTCAAAGCACCCTCATGATCTGGAAGGCTCTTAGAACCACTTACAGGAAAAGGCGGCATATGTTGGCTATTTTTGTAAAAGTCAAGTTTTATTACTTTCATGTGCAGTAAATATTAACCAAGATATAAATACGTACTAGTAACACAAAACAATTTTATAAGAAAAATTAGATAAGTTCATTATCTCACAATTCATAACCAGGGAGCATTACATAATAATGAATCATTACCTAGAAAGCCTTTTCTAATTTCTGGCTTTATTAAGTCTGTGGAAAGAACAGTTGAGCACCTTTGCTCAAGCCATTTCCTTGCCCCAGGCAGAACTACGGCAGCAGGCTTCCACCCCCAAGCAGAGCACAGGGAATTCTCTGTAGAAACTATACAATGCAAGAGCAGCAATGGGCATATTAATGTTTGGGGATCCCAAAGAATCAGGCAGTTCTTGATGCTCACCCAGAATTGAAGCCCACAGGTCAAAAGCTCTGCCCACCTGGAGCTTCTAATCAGCTTTTAAACATGTCACTTGTAAACATGAAGGGACAGTGAAAGATCACCAGTCATTTAAGAAATGGCTCAAGTGTGGATAGAAAAAATGTGTGTGCAGGGGGGCAGGCAAAGAAACTGTTAATGGAAGGAATCAAAAACTTTTTCAAAAACTGCTAATAGCCTCAGAGATGTTTAAGAAAGGAGTCTTGAAAATTAAAAATACAGCCAAAATTGTAAAAGAAATTCAATAGAAGGGCTGCAAGATAAAAGAAATTATTCAGAAAGCAGAACAAAAAGACACAGAAAATCAGAGAGAAATGAGACTTAAAATCTCAATCCAGGCGGTCCAGCAACTTTCCAATAAGAATTCTAGGGGAAAAAATGAAGGGAAATAACTTTTGAAAGAAATAATACAGGGACTTCCTTGGTGGCTCAGTGGTTAAGAATCCACCTGTCAATGCAGGGGACACGGGTTCGAGCCCTGGTCCGGGAAGATCCCACATGCCGCGGAGCAACTGTGCCTGTGCGCCACAACTACTGAGCCTGCGCTCTAGAGCCCGTGAGCCACAACTACTGAGCCCGCGTGCCGCAACTACTGAAGCCCATGTGCCTAGAGCCCATGCCTCACAATGAGAAGCCACCGCAATGAGAAGCCTGCGCACCACAATGAAGAGTAGCCCCTGCTCGCCACAACTAGAGAAAGCCTGCACGCAGCAGCGAAGACCCAACGCAGTGAAAAATAAACAAAAATTTTTAAAAAGAAATAATACAATTTACCAGAAGGACTTAAATGTCCAGATTGAAAGAGCCCACCAAGGAAGATGGTTAACTGTAGAAAACCAGAGATGAAAAAAAAAACAGCCTAAAATGCTCAGGAAGAAAAACAGAAGTCACATTAAAAAAAAAAAGGCAGGAAAAAAGAACGTCACTAAATGTCTTAACAGTAACGTTCGAAGCTAAATAGTGGAGCAGGGCCTTCAAAATTCTGAAAGAAAATCAGATATACAATAGAATTGTATAGCCAGCCAAACTGTCAATCATGTATGGAGACAAAAAACAATTTTGGACAAACTATATTTTTCAGACTGCAACATAGTAAAAAACCCTAAAATACCAGTAGGTCTATTTCTCACATACGGCCTAAGGCTGTTAAGTATCTCTCCTCCACCTTTTAGCTGAGATGAGGACTAACCAGGGACAGGTGCTCCAGTGCTCAGTGGGAAGCCCTAATGGTATCCTAAAGGTGGAAGTGAGCCAGTGGTGAACAGAACCTTACCAAACTGCAATACCGCCCTGACGTAGCTTAGTGCACAGCCAGATGAAGGTGAGGAGCACCTGCTCCATTTGCCTAGCAGAGGAAAATAGCATCTGCAGCCTCTATGAATTTTTTTTTTTTAGCTGCACTGGGTCTTCTTTGCTGTGTGTGGGCTTTCTCTAGTTGTGGCGAGCGGGGGCTACTCTTTGTGGTGCACAGCTTCTCATTGCGGTGGTTTCTCTTGTTGCAGACCACGGGCTCTAGGTGTGCGGGCTTAGTAGTTGTGGCTCATGGGCTCTAGAGTGCAGGCTCAGTAGTTGTGGTGCACAGGCTTAGTTGCTCTGCGGCATGTGGGATCTTCCTGGACAAGGGCTGGAACCCATGTCCCGCCTGCATTGGCAGGCGGATTCTTAACCACTGGACCACCAGGGAAGTCTCCGATTTTTTTTTCTTATGCACATGTTCAGCTTTCAATTAAAAATTTCTAGGCATATCAAGGCACATGGCCATTTTACTGAAAATAAAAAGACAAAAGACTACAAAAACTCATAGGTGAGTCACATATTGGAGTTGGTAGGCAAAGACTATACAATAACTATAATTAATATGTTCAAGAAAATAGAGGAAAAGGTATAAAAAAAGATGAAAAAATTGAGAATTGTAATCTATAAGGAAATTAACTAGAACTGAAAAAGTAACTGAAATTGACTTCAATAGATTAATAGCAAACTAGACACAGTACAAGCGATGATTAATGAGTTAGAATTCAATATAAAACAGTTAGCAGAGAGAGAAAAAAAACAACTGATAAAACAGAAAAGAGAATAAAAAATACATGAGACACAGTTGAAAGTTTAACATATGTGTAACTGGTGTCCCAAAAGACAAGAAGAGAGAATGCCACAGAAGCAGATTCTCCAAAATTGGTGAGATATTCACCCAGTTGCAAAAATCTCTGTGAACCCCAAGCAGAATAAGAACAAGCAAAACCACACCTGAGCACATCATTACTAAACTGCTGAAAACAAAGAAAAAACTCAGCCAAAGAAAATATTCACATATCTTCAAAGGTATGTGACAGATGACTGCAACAGAAATGAAGCTAGGAAACAATAGGATGACAGAGTAATTGGCGAAAAAAAACTGTCAACTTATAATTTTTAAAAATTGTAATGTATTTAACACAATATATTCAAAATATCATGACCAAAACATGTAACCAATATAAAATTACTAACAACATATCTTAATACTCTTTTTTTTATACTACGTCTTCAGAACCCTGTGTGTGTTTTATACTTGCAGCCTCTCTACACTTGGATTCATCGTGTTTCAAGTACTCAGCAGCCACGTGTGGCTTGTGGCAACCATATTAGACAGCAACCTGTAATTTTTTACTCAGAAACAAAAATATCATGCAAGAATGAAGGTAAAATAATGGCATTTTCAGATTAACAAAAATGGAATTTATTGCCAGCAGGAATTCACTAAAAGAAACACTAAAGGAAATTCTATGGGCAGTAGGAAAATTATTCCAGATTGAAATGGAGGAATAAAGACCAAAGACATACAAATGGTGTATATATATATATATATATATATACACATATATACATATATGTATATATATATGACTTTATATATAGATATATGAATGATAATAGTATGCTAGTATTTTTTTCATTTAAAAAATTACGGTAAAATAATACAAAATTTACCATTGTAATCCTTTACAAGTGTACAGTTCAGTGGCATACCTACATTCACAATGCTGTACAACCACCACCATTATCCACTTCCAGAATGTTCCACCATCCCAAACAGAAACTCTGTACCCATGAAATAACAACCCCAGGCCCTGGTAACCTCTACTCTACTGTCTCTATGAATTTGCCTATTCTAGATACATCATGTAAGTAGAATCATACAGTATTTGTACTTTTGTGTCTAGCTTATTTCACTTAGCATAATGTTATCATGGTTCATCCATGTTATAAGTATGTATCAGAATTTCATTCTTCAGGCTGAGTAATATTCCATTGTATGGATATACCACACTTTATCCATTCATCTGTTGATGGACATTTGGGTTGTTTCTACCTTTTGGCTGTTGTGAATAATGTTGCTATGAACATTGGTATACAAATACCTGAGTCCCAAGTATCTGAGTCAATTCTTTTGGGTATCTATCTGGGAGAGAAATTGTTGGAACACATGGTAATTCTGTGTTTAACTTTTTGAGGAGCCACCAAACTGTTTTCTAGATCAGCTTCATCATTTTATATTTCTACCAGTAATGCACAAGCGTTCTAATTTCTGCACATCCTCACCAACACTTATTTTCTGTGTTTCTGATAATAGCCAGTGCGTGTAAAGTGGTATCTGTGGTTTTGATACACATTTCACTCATGACTAATGATGCTGAGTTCCTTTCATGTGCTTACTGGTTATCTGTATGTCTTCTCTGGAGAAATATCTATTTCAGTCCTTTGCCAATTTTTAAATTGGGCTGATTTTTTGTTCTTGTTGAGTTGTAGGAGCACTTTATATATTCTGGTTATTAGGCCCTTATCAAACAGATGACTTGCAAATATTTCCTCCCATTCTGTGGGTTGTCTTTTCACTCTCCTGATAGTATCCTTTGATGCACAAAAGTTTTTAATTTTAATGAAGTCAAATTAATTTTTCCTTTTGTTGCCTGTTTTTGGTGTCATATATAAGAAAACTTTGCCAAATCCAAAGTCATAAATATTTGCCTTCATGTTTTTTTCTAAGAATTTTATAGTTTTAGCTCTTAAATCTAGGTCTGTGACCCATTTCTTTATTAATTTTTATATACTGTTTAAAGACCCAACTTCATTCTTTTTTTTTTTTTTTTAATTTATTTATTTATTTATTTATTTCTGGCTGTGTTAGGTCTTCGTTTCTGTGCGAGGGCTTTCTCCAGTTGCGGCGAGCGGGGGCCACTCTTCATCGCGGTGCGCAGGCCTCTCACTGTCACGGCCTCTCCCGTTGCAGAGCACAGGCTCCAGACGCGCAGGCTCAGTAGTTGTGGCTCACGGGCTTAGTTGCTCCACGGCATGTGGGTTCTTCCCAGACCAGGGCTCGAACCCGTGTCCCCTGCATTGGCAGGCAGATTCTTAACCACTGCGCTACCAGGGAAGCCCCCATTCTTTTTTGTTTTTTTAATTTATTTATTTATTTATTTATTTTTGGCTGTGTTGGGTCTTCGTTTCTGTGCGAGGGCTTTCTCTAGTTGCGGCAAGCGGGGGCCACTCTTCATTGCGGTGCGTGGGCCTCTCACTATCACGGCCTCTCTTGTTGTGGAGCACAGGCTCCAGACGCGCAGGCTCAGTAGTTGTGGCTCACGGGCCCAGTTGCTCCGCGGCATGTGGGATCTTCCCGGACCAGGGCTCGAACCCGTGTCCCCTGCATTGGCAGGCAGATTCTCAACCACTGCGCCACCAGGGAAGCCCCACCAACTTCATTCTTATGCACGTGAATATCCAATTTTCCAAGCACCATTTGTTGGAGAGACCTTTCTTTCTCCATTGAATGGTCTTGAAACCCTTGTGAAAATCATTTGGCCATAAAAGTGAGGATTCATTTCTGGGCTCTCAATCTTACTCCATTGGTCTGTATGTCTGTCCCTAAGTCAGCACCACATTGTTTTGATTCCTGTACCTTTATAATGTTCTCAAATTGGGAAGTGAGTCTTCCAACTTCTTTTTCAAGATTGTTTTAGCTATCCTGGGTCCTTTAAAATTCCATACAAATTTCTATTAAAATTGCCATTGGGCTTTGGTAGGGACTGCACTGATTCTATACTATATTGCTTTGGGTACTATTGCGATCTTAATACTGTCTTCCAACCCACAAGCATGGGATGCCTATTTATTTAGGTTTGCTTCCTTCAGCAATGTTTTGTAGGGATGTATACGTCTCAGTGTACAAATTTTGCACCTACTTGGTTAAATTTACTCCTAAGTATTTTATTCTTTTTGATGCTATTGAAAATGGAATTTTCTTTATTTCCCTTTCAGATCGTTGATAGTGTATAGAAATACAACTGATTTGTGAATTTATACCCCACAACTTTGCTGAATTTGTACTGTAACGGTGTGCTAGCTTTGGGTTTAGTTTGGTTTTTTTTCAGTTCCTTAAGGCATACAGTTATTGATTTGATCTTCTAATGTAGACATTTATAGCTATGGCTATCCCCCTGAGCACTGGTTTCACTGCATCCCATGTTTTGGTATGCTGTGTTCTCATTTTCATTCTTCTCAAAGTATTTTCTAATTTCCTTTGTGATTTCTTCTTTGAACCACTGGTCATTTAAAAGTGTGTTGTTTAATGTCCACATATTTGTGGGTTCTCCTAAATGTTCATTCCCTATAACCCAGTAATTTCACACTTAAGTATATGTCCAACAGGTATGTGAGCAAAACTGCACCAAAAGAGATATACAGAATGTTCACATTTGGCTACTAATAGCAAAAAACATAAATTAATGAAAGAATGGATAAACTGAAGCATATTCATCTAATGAAATACTATACAGTAAGGAAAATGAACTACACAACGCGAATCTCACAAATATTGAGCAACAGAGGCTACCCCCCCTCCTCCACAAAATACACACTGAGTGAGTCCATCAATTTATTTATTTTTTAATTTGGCCACACCATGCGGTATGCAGGATCTTAGTTCCCCGACCAGGGATTGAACCTGTGCCCCCTGCAGTGGAAGTGCAGAGTCTTAACCACTGGACCACCAGGAAGTCCCCAATTCCATCTGTTTAAAGTGCAAAGAATAGGCAAAAATAAAGTACGTGATTAGGATTGTGTGTTTTGGTAATTAAACTATAATTATAGTTAAAGGAGTGATGTTCGTAAAAGTCAGAATAGCGATTACCTTGGAGGAAAAGGCAGACTGTACTGACCAGGAGGGAGGACAAGAAGGGGCTTCTAAGGTGTTGGTAATAGTTTCTTGTTGCAGTTGGTTGTTTCACAGGCCTTTGCTTTATGGTAATTCACTGAACTGTACTTTTGAAGTAATTCAGTGAGGTGTGCTTTTTGTGTGGTATATTTCACAGTATAAAAGATAAATAAATATAGTGGCCTTGAGTTGGTAACTAAGCCTTAAACACCTCATAAAAGCAAGGGTAAATACCTTCTGGAGGAACCCACCTTCAATTCAGGTCTCAAAGAGTTTTCAGATAGTTACCAAGTTACCTGGGTTCAAAGTAAGGGAGAAAAAAGTTTACAAAACACACAAAGAATGAAGTCATCATTAGTGAGAGCCAGCCGGAATAAAAGGCCTCAGAATTAGACCCACAAAGACTTTGGGTACTGAAATTAACATAAATAGAATATGAAACAGACAAATCTCTAAAACTGATTAAAAGGGAAAGCATAAATTAGTATTAATGATAAAAAGATGCTGCAGAGACAAATTAGCTTACAAGAGAATATTCTGAACTTTATACCAAAGACTTGTAAAGAGATGAAATACACAAATTCCCAGAAACCTGTAACTTAACTGACTTAAATGTGAATAATTCCCAAACATTAAAAAATCAAATCAGTATTTTAAAATCCTTCCTTAATAAAAATAATAGCCCAGAAATTTTATTGCTGAGTTCTAGTAAACATTCAAGGAACAAATAATTCGAATCCAGGGTATAGAGACAATTCTCCTTAGTCTCACTGTAGGGAACTTACTTACTTTGAAACCAAAACCTGATAAAGACAGTGTAAGAAAATGATAGGTCAATATAACTCATGAACATAGATATATAGAAACCCTAAACCAAATATTGGCAAAACAAAGTAAGAAATGTGTAAGATAAAACATCGTGAACAAAGTAGATTTACCCATGAAATATGCTGGTGTGCACTGAAAAAGAATCACGGTGATACACTACATTAACTGATCTAAAGGGGGAAAATCCTGTCTCAGTAGAAGTAGAAAAAGAACCAATAAGGTGATACATCCATTGTGACAAAATAAAGCAGAAATAAAATACCAACTCCTATCTCGTGGTTGGAAAAGGAACCTCCATTACCTGTTAGTTATCTAACAAGTTCATAAAGAAAAAGAAAGTTCCAAGAATTAGAAAGAACATTTCATTGCAGATGATACGGTTGTGAACGTAGAGAATTTAACAGAATCCAGATTCTTAATGAGAATGAGACTTTGGCAAGAATGCTTACACAACTAATCTACAAAACCAATTAAATTTCCACATGGCAACAACAAAAAAAGGTAGTTAAGACGCCACTTAAGTTTCAAAAATAAGAAACCTAGAAACAAGCCCCTTCTGCAGCCAGCTTTGGGGGACACCCTCTGCCAGTACACGCCTGTGGCACACACTCCCCGCCCTTTCATGGGACTTTCCTCTCCTCCCTGGGCTTGCCGAGGATGGAGGCCTCACCTGGCTCCTGGCTTCAGGACACTGCTGGTCTAGGGTGGCCACCAAGGAGGTGCCTGGTCCATCACACCCTCAGGTCTCGGGAGGCCTGTACGCTGGGAGGGCGCCAGGCCTGGGATCTGCACTCAAGGACCCTTTCCTCTTCTCTTTACCTAGACAAGTCTCAGACCTTGAGGAGCACAGCTGAGCATCCCTTCCTGTTCTCTTGGACTCCTGTACCTCACCTTTGCCAGTTTTATTTTCCACTGGCCTGGGGAACTGTCTCCCTCGATGATGTACAGCCTAGCAGGGCAGGGATGCAGCTGGGTTTCTCAATACCCACCAAAGCCAAGTGTGGTACCAGGAGCATGGCAAATGTGCAATAAGCATTTGAATAACTGTACTTTTGTCTCTGGTGGTCTCCAACAGAAGGCAGGCAGGCCTCTGAAGTTCAGCACCTCTGTGCCCCCAAGCACCCAGCACATTAGCCTGTTCTCTCTCTGGGGACCATTTGATAGGAATGGAGAAGAGCAGGCAGGCAAAGGCCAGCTTTGCCATCACTTACTCTCTGGGAAGTAAGCCAAGCCCATGCTGTCTTTTCAGCTTTCCCTGCACAGCTTGCTTGGGGCTCTAACAGGCAGGCCATGCACTCCTGGGCCCCCACTCCCACACGGAGGGCGAACTGTATACAGTGGTTGGGGCAGGTGCGCTGCACTGCCAGGACCCCAGGTCAGTCCGAGTCCACACTGCTCAGAGCTCCTCTCCTGAGCTGGCTCTGGCCAGACTGAGCAGACAGCCCGCAGCCAACCTTACTTCTTCAGGCCTGAGGTTAAGATTCTGCTCGTTTAGGGATTGCAGGGCCTGGACTTGTGGCTCTGCTCCAAGAATGACCTCTTACCTGCTGGCTTCTGGGTCAGTAGATGACCAAGCAACTTTCTTGCACACATACTGTCGCAAAATACACCAAACATGAGGCAGACAGGAATCACACACCTTGGGCAAGGGTGGGGGGTGATATTGATCCAAAAGAGCAAATGAATGCACAAACGAGATACCTGGTTCAAATTGATGGTTTATTTCCACCTGTAACACTAGCAGAGGAGTCCAAAACAGACTGACATACATGGATATAGTTTAAACGTAACAAAGAAAGATTTGAACTATGTACACGGAGGGAGGGAAAGGATTTTTCGTATCAACCTTTTCCTGTTTTGCAACTTCTGAATAGTAGAAACTAAACGTTTTTTTCCAACTTAAGTTAGTATGAAGGAATACAACTTTTATGATCAACCATTTGTCCTTAAGCATAAAACGTAAGAAATTTTGGCTGCACGGTTGTCTTGGCTCCTGAAGTCTGGGTATTGTTAGAACATAAAAAAAGAGCATTCCATGAAGCCCAGAAGGAACTTAATGGCAATGATGTCCAATCGAAGGGCAGACATGCTGCACACACGCAGATGAGAACTGATGTCCTGCCCTCCTCGACTCCAAGTAGGAAATAGTACTTTCATCAAACGAACTGGAAGTGAGCCAAACAGTTAAAAAGTCAGAATGAAGAATGAAACAATTTTCTTTTCACACAGAGGAGGGATACTCCTTCAGCCCCATTTAAAGTGAATTCTGTGCTGAGTCCCTGCTCCTCCAGAAGGAGAAACTGAAGGTCAGTTATTGCTAGCAAAGCCAGAGGCGGCCCCTTTTCCACCTCGAAGATGTTTCACACGAAAAGGCTGTTGGTTTGGCTTGAAGGCCTCGGAGGAAGGAGGGGTACAGAGGTGGAGGCAAGCCCTGTGCAGCAGGGGGCAGCTCAGGTCAGCTCGGGCCACCTTCTGCCTCCTTGAGACCAGAGGCTTTTACCCACGTGGAGTCAAGCAGAGGGTGTTATCTGGGCCCCTGGGGAGGAGAGGCCACCGTACTTTGCCAACCAAAACCTAAGGAGCAATCAAATCCCAAAGGATCAAAGCCCAGTGGCCAGAAGAGCAGCTTCGGAAATGAATGTCAGTTGCAGGGGTGGGGTTGCCCAGCTCAAGTCTGGAGAGCCGAGGTCTTTTAAACGCAGGTCGGCTGTGACTTGGGCAACAGCATGGACACGGGCGGCTAATAAGGCCACAATTGCTGCCACCACCGCCCAGGGTCTATGCTTGAGTAGACATTAGGCAGTGGGAACTGAGGACCGGAGGGCACGTGGTAAACACAGGATGGATTTTTATCAGAAAAGAGAGAGGATACTCGACGACGTGCCTGCCCCATTGACCTTGCACGGCCTGCGCCAGGTGAACTCGGGCATGGATAAAGTTCCTGAGAACAGGTGGTGAACCAGACGGGGCGAGACAGGCACTGCTCCGTAGGCGACATGAGGCCTCTGAAGGACACTAATAGTGCTACATCTCCTGGGCTGCTGAAAAGTAGGCAAAGAACAGGCTTTATTGCACATTTCGTTCTTAGAAAACGGGGGATTGCCCTGCAGAGGTCCTTGTGATCTGCAGGAACCCGACATCAATGCAGGCGGAATCACGGGTGACCTTTGAAACTCAAGGGAAGAAAAAAAAGTCCAGTGGTTGGTCTTTCCGGGGCCATGCTTGCACCTGGGATCCTCAGGCCAGATGGACCTTGTCTGGCTTGGTCACTGTGGTGGGCAGATGCCTGGGAGGAGGTAGCGTGCCCAGGAGAGCTGGGCGGACCTGTTTGCTCTCCGACCGGGGCCAGCCCTCGACACACTGCCAGTAGGAAGCTGGGACAAACTTTCCAAATGGGGAAAACTTCTTGGCAAACGTGCAGGTTCCGGAAAGAGGCTGGAACCACGATTCTCAACTCCAATGTGCCTGACTCCCTCTCTCCTACCCTGGAACCAGACTACCCAGAGAAGCAGATGTAGACCCTGGCCTTGGGGGGCCCTGGGTCCAGCTCCACAGCATCAAACTAGAGGTAACAAAGGGATCAAAGACGGGGTTGGAAACAAGAGAGCAGTTTACATTACAGACGTTGATTCTGAAATAGTCTTTCCGAGCTCAAGAAGGTGGCGGCAGATAGCCCACGTGAGACCGTAGAGAACCCAGCCAGGCTCTGTCTGTCCATCCGTCTCTCCTGAGCAGCTCAACACTTCATATATAAATGGGGTGGTACCGTTTGTGGTTGATCTTTTTCCTGCAAGTTGGGCAAGTGTTAGCATTCTTAAGGGAATCACGGAGGCACTGGCTACAGAAGACGTGGCCACATTCTGTAGAAACAATGAGACGTCCGTTCTGCACAATCTAGAAAACATAAAAAAGAACAGGCTTCACGTCTGGCCTTGCACCAGAGCAGCGGAAGCCCCCAGGGAATCCACTCCCGCCCGTCTCTAAGATGCCGAATGAGAGGAGGGGGGCCAAGGGCTGCAGCAGGAAAAGCAGGGAGAGGTGGTCTGGAGAACTAAAGATGCTGCTCTGTAGGCTCAGGGCGAGTGCGAGCGGTGTCTCTGAGGCCGAGAGCAGAGGCAGCAGCCAGTCTCTGGCAGCGACAGCCCGAGGGGGTTTGACGAACCGCCAGGCACCCAGTGGGGCAGTGCCCTGGGGCCTGGGGCCACAGTGAACACTAGCAGCTTCCCCCACAATCGGGCCGGGTGGGGGACACACAGGACTGATGCACTTGCACAGGGCAGCGCAGAGTTCAAGACTGTAGGGCCCAGGAAGATGGCACCCTCCCCATTCACAGAGCTGTGCCAAGCCACGTGCCAACCCAAGCGTGACTGGGAAACAGAGGCATCGAAGCCCACCCAGTGAGGAGTGCTCTCTCATCTAATTCTTTCACTGAAGCAGTTTGAAAACCAGAATCAGGGAAGACACAGCTAAGTTTGCTTACCTCCGAGTACCCGTCCATGCAGATGGGACAACTGACGGTACCAGAGGGCCTAGAATCACAGTGCTCATGTCAGTTCCTCAGCAAAGCGCACACATCCATTACTCCTAAGTGGCTTCACGTAAGCAGCCCACGTCCCCGCACAAGAGCCTCCACTGACCCTGCCTTAGCACAGGCACCCAGCACACTTACAAGATGGCCGGCTGTCCCGATGCGGGGTGGGGGCGGCAAGAGATGGGGGCGAGAGAAGGCGCGGGCAACTGGAGTCGCCCTGTCCCCGCCCTGCACCTCCGGCCTGTGCTCCCTCAGAGCCCCCTTCCAGCCTCCCTGTCCGGGGCAGGGGCTGCGCCTAGCACCCCCTTCCTCCAAGCATTCCTGTTGCAGAAGGCTGGGGGCCGCTGGGTCTGTTCTCCACCCCAGGTGGTGGGGGTTTGCCTCCAGCCTGGAGCTATTCACACCCGCCCAGCCGGTGCCTGGCACGCCCTGGTCACAGTGGGAACAGCTGAGCCCAGCTCCAGATCCACCGGCCACCCAGATGCTACAACGAGCCCTTCTTGAGCCCAGGGCTGAAGGTCCAGTTATGTCTAATACCCTGCTTCCTGCCCCAACCTCTCCACTGAAATATGGAGAGGAAGGAAGAGGATCCTCACTCCAGGGATGATGGGGTCCCACGGATCCAGAAGCTTCCCGGCAGAGAGCCTGTCCCCAGCATGGCGGCAGCAGAGCAGCGGGCACGCTGGTACCTGAGTCCGGTAGCGGCCTCCTCCCGGGCGTTCCTGGGGGTGTGGGTGGTCACATACACGTCCCTGTCCCTGGGCAGCTCCTCGTCATCACTGCTTAGCACACAGCTATCGGCGTGCTCCTGCCGCAGCCTCCTGGCATTCCTCCTTGGCCGCCTCCTTTCTGAGATGTGAGCCCATGTTCAGGGCAGGGCCTCCCAGTCCTACCACCCTCACCACCCACCCTCCTTTCTGCCTGGGAAAGGCCAGTCCCAGCTGCACGGAGACCACCCTCCCGTCTTCCCAAGAGAAGCCCCCACCCCTGCTGCGTGCAGATGCCCAGGGGGACGTCTCCTCAGCGGGAAGGGGACTGACTGCAGGCGTGAGCAGGGCATCATCCTGGGCGTGTTCCCGCACCTACAGAGCTGGCAAGGCCCAAGGCCCTGCCCCCGCACCCTCGTCAGTCCTCTACCCAAACCCAAGGAAGGAGAGGAAACCACTCACCTTCAACAATCTTTGAAAAAGGAGAAAAACAAAAGAGAAATACACAATTAATTTGACATAAAATATTCTGTATTCTTTTAAACTCTTAAACAATAAAATTGAAGCATTTGTTTCAAATGCAAAATCCTCGGGAGCAGCAAAGCCTCCCAGCAGCTGACACACTGCGCCCCAGCCCGCAGGTGTTTAGTGAGTCTCTGGGAGCTGCGTGACCTGGGGAAGTTCCATACCCTCAGGAACTGCCAGCTTCCTCTTCTGAAAAACAGAGGCACAAGTGCTCACAGCGCCCCCTCGCTGCTGTGAGAACTAAGCGAGATCACAACGATGCCACGGGGCACCAGGGGCCTGAAGCCCACCACCAGCTCCACACGTTCTCCTTGTCTTCACTCCACGTGGGCTACTGCCGGAGACGGAGCCTTTACTGGCAGAAGGGTTTGCAGTGCTTAATCCTTTATTAAAAATAATTAAACAGCCAAAGTAGGCCATGCAGGGACTACGGAGAGTAGCATACACCAAGGACTGAGATCAATCCAATCCTGTGTTCGAGGCCTACAGAGCGAGCTAGTGAGAACTTGACAAGCCCATCGCCTGACTACAGGCACACCTGTGCTTTGCTTTACTGCGCTTCACAGATACCGCGTTTCTTACAAATTAAAGGTTTGTGGCAACCCTGTGTCAAGCAAGTCTATTGGTACCATTTTTCCAACATCATTTGCTCACTTCGTGTCTGTGTCACTTTTCAGTAATTCTCACAATATGTCAAACTTTTTCATTATCATTATATTCGTTATGACAATATGTGATCGGTGATTTCTGATGTTACTACTGTAATTGTTTTGGGGCACCATGAACCTCACCCATACAAGGCGATGAACTTAATTGATAAATGTGTGTTCTGACTGCTCCACAGAACAACTGTTCCATGACTCCCTCCCGCTTTTTGAGCCTCCCTACTCCCTACACACAACAATATTGAAATTAGGCCAATTAATAATCCTACAATAGGGACTTCCCTGGTGGTCTAGTGGTTGGGACTCTGCGCTCCCAAAGCAGGGGGCCCGGGTTCCATCCCTGGTCAGGGAACTAAAGCCTGCGTGCCGCAACTAAAACAGCCCGCGTGCTGCAACTAAGACCCAGCACAGCCAAATAAATAAATGAATAAATAAATAAATATTTAAAAAATCTATATCCTACAATAACCTCTAAGTCTTCAAATGAAAGGAAGAGCTGCACATGGCTCACTTTAAATCAAAACCTAGAAATGATTAAGGTTAGTGAGGAAGGCAAGTCAAAAGCTGAGACAGGCCTAGAGCTAGGCCTCTTGCGCCAGTTAGCCAAGTCGTGAATGCAAAGGAAAAGCTCTTGAAGGAAATTAAAAGTGCTACTCCAGTGAGCACACAATGATAAGAAAGTGAAACAGCCTTATTGCCGATGTGTAGAAAGTCTGAGTGGTCTGGATAGAAGATCAAACCAGCCACAACATTCTCTTAAGCTGAAGCCTAATCCAGAGCAAGGCCCTAACTCTCTTCAATTCTATGAAGGCTGAGAGAGGTGAGGAAGCTGCAGAAGAAAAGTGTGAAGCCAGCAGAGGTTGGTTCATGAGGCTGAAGGAAAGAAGCCATCTCCATGACATCATATTGCAAAGGTAAGGCAGCAAGTGCCGGTGTAGAAGCTGCAGCAAGTTATCCAAAAGATCCAGCTAAGATCATTAATGAAGGTGGCTACACTAAACAACAGATTTTCAATGTAGACAACAGCCTCTACTGGAAGAAGATACCATCTAGGACTTGCATAGCTAGAGAGAAGAAGTCAGTGCCTGGCTTCAAAGCTTCAAAGGACAGGCCGACTCTCTCCTGAGCTGATGACTTTAAGTTGAGGCCAGTGCTCCTTTACCATTCCAAAAGTCCTAGGGCCCTTAAGAATGGCGCTAAATCTGCTCTGCCTGTGCTCTACAAATGAAACAACAAAGCCTGAATGACAGCACATCTGTTTACAAAATCGTTTACTGAATATTTTAAACTACTGAGACATACTGCTCAGAAAAAAAGACTCCTTTCACAATATTCCTGCTCACTGACGATGCACCTGGTCAGCCAAGAGCTCGGATGGAGACGGACAGTGGGATGAATGTTGTTGTCTTGCCTGCTGACACAGCATCCGTCCTGCAGCTCAGGGATCGAGGAGTCATTTCAACTTGCAAGTCTTATCATGTAAGAAATATATTTCCTAAGGATAGCTGCCATAGACAGTAATTTCTCTCATGGATCCAGGCAAAGTAAACTAAAAACCTTCTGGAAGGGGTTCACCATTCTAGATGCCATTAAGAACATTTGTGATTTCATGGGTGAGGAATTTGGAAGAAGTTGATTCCAACCCTATCGGATGACTTTGAGGGATTCAAGACTTCAGTGGAGGAAGGAACTGCATATGTGGTGGAAAAAGCAAGAGAACTAGAATTAGAAGTGGAGCCTGAAGATGTGACTAAACTGCTGTAATCTCACAGTAAAACTTGAACAGATGAGGAGTTGCTTCGTACGGATGAGAAAGTGGTTTCTTGAGATGGAAGCTACTCCTGGTGAAGATGCTGTGAAGATTGTTGAAATAACAAAAAAGAATTAGAATATTACATAAACTTAGTTGATAAAGCAGTAGCAGGGTTTGAAAGAAATTCTACTATGGGTAAAATGCTGTCAAACAGCATTGCTGCTACAGAGAAACTGTTCATGAAAGGAAGAGTCAATTAATACAGCAAACTTCATCGTTCTTATTTTAAGAAATTCCCACAGGCACCCCAGCCTTCAGAAGCCACCACCCTGATCAGTCAGCAGCATCAACATCGAGGAAGGACCCTCCACCAGCAAAGAGATTACAACCTGCTGAAGGCTCAGATGATGGTTAGCGTTTAGCAATAAAGGACTTTTAAATTAAGGAATGCACATTGTCAGAACGTGCGACTCCACACTTAATAGACTGCACTATAGCACAAACAACTTTTTTTACATGCACTGAGAAACGCAAAGGTTCGTCGTGTCTTGCTTTTACTCACTTTACTACAGTGGTCTGGAACCGAGCCCACCATCTCCAAGGTGTGCCTGTACTCAGAGCTTGTTGAGACTCTTTTCTGCAACAGTTTCAAACCAGTCAAGTCAGCTCTCTCACTGAGCTACTACCTGTCTGTCTACACCATCACCAGTAGCACCCCTTTTCCCTCTCGCTTGTGTGTGTGATCAACTACTTCAGGAGAGCTCTCAGGATTGCTGTTGAAAGCCCTGCTGCCACCTCTCCTTGGCTGCCCCCGTGTTCAGGGGGCACGGAGGCTGACCCTTTCTGGCACACCATCCTGCCCCGCAGAGATGGGAAGCTCAACTCTATTCCAACTCCCTTGCAGTGGGGATTCTAGACGTGAACTAAATTCCCTCAGTGAGACACACTCATGCTATTTGGAGGGTAGAAGGGTGGAGGACAATTTCAGCTGCTGTAGGTGGACACAGATGCGGGTATCAAGAGGCAGTCGTGGCCGAGGCTGCAATGTCCAAAGCCCAGGTCTGTCCTCCCAGGCAAGGAGACACAGTAGCATTTCCTTGAGCCCGAACAGATTAATACAGGTGGTAGCTGCCCCCTCCCATCCTTCTGCTTGGAGCAGCAGTAGCAGCTGCCATGGTGCGTCAAGGCTGAGATGTCCGGAGTTATTCCTAGACACCTGCTCCTCCAGCCTTTACAACACCACGAAGCAACTCCTCCCGTGTCTATTTTTTTTTAATTAATAATTTATTTATTTTTGGCTGTGTTGGGTCTTCATTGCTGTGTGCGGGCTTTCTCTAGTTGTGGCGAGCAGGGGCTACTCTTCGTTGCGGTGCGCGGGCTTCTCATTGCGGTGGCTTCTCTTGTCGCGGAGCACGAGCTCTAGGCACGCGGGCTTCAGCAGTTGTGGCACGCAGGCTCAGTAGTTGTGGCTCGCGGGCTCAGCAGTTGTGGCTCGCGGGCTCTAGAGCGCAGGATCAGTAGTTGTGGCGCACGGGCTTAGTTGTTCCGCGGCATGTGGCATTCTTCCCGGACCAGGGATCAAACCCGTGTCCCCTGCACTAGCAGGTGGATTTTTAACCACTGCCCACTGCCACCAGGGAAGTCCCCCGCCCATGTATTAAAATCCATTTCTGCTCCAGAATAACTAGAGTGGATTCGGTTTTTCCAACCTCAACCCTGACCAATACAAATGGCCATCGCAGGAAGGAAGAAGGTCTGAGCATAAAGATCTCCATTTTGCAGATGAGAAGCCACTGAAGACACTTCCCTTCCCCCCAGAAGAAGCTGGAAAGTGTGACTGTGAAACTGGCGACAGTCAACTTCATCACCAGGACCATGAACTGGAAGACAAGCTGGGGCTGGCAGAAGGTGCTGTCCATGTGAAGTCTAGAAGGGGAGCTCTGAAGTTAGCCAAGAGCAGAAGGAAATTCTGCTGTGGGCAGGGAAGACCCCAGTTTTCCTCCACTCCAACACTGCTTTCACTGCCCTTTGCCAAGAAGGACCACTGACCAGGTGTGGATGCACCTGGAAGGAATGTGACGCCACTGGGTCCCAGGCCACCAGAATGTGGCAACCAGGTCTCCACAGGCTCTTGTGAGTCAGACCCAGCTCGCCTCTTGGCAGTGCCAAGCCGGGGCCGGACCTGAACACTGAGCCCCCAGGAAAGTCCCAAGGCCCAGGATGCTGCTGGCACAACGGCAGGTGCTCCATACTTAACTACTAGGTAAATGAATACACGGTGGCCAGAGAGCCTCCTTCACTGGTGATGACTCTGTCCCCATGCTCAATGGAAAAACAGCTCAGAGATGAGGCTTCTTGCCCGAAGGGCAGAAAAGAATGGCACCACAGCCTGGCCTCCCAGCTCCATGCCTTCCTGTGACCCGGAGCCACCTCCTAGCTGATGGAGGTGAGATCCTATCACTGGTGTTCCCTCCACCCAGCAGCCGAATCGCAACAAATCGAGAACTCTGGACTTCCCTGGTGGCGCAGTGGTTAAGAATCCACCTGCCGGTGCAGGGGACACGGGTTTGAGCCCTGGTCCGGGAAGATCCCACATGCCACAGAGCAACTAAGCCCGTGTGCCACACTACTGAGCCTGCACTCTAGGGCCCGCAAGCCACAACTACTGAGCCCACGTACCACAACTACTGAAGCTTGCGCGCCTCGAGCCCCTGCTCTGCAACAAGAGAAGCCACTGCAATGAGAAGCCCGCGCACCACAACAAAAAGTAGCCCCTGCTCGCCGCAACTAGAGAAAGCCCGCGCACAGCAGCAAAGACCCAACGCAGACAAAAAAAAAAAAAAAAAAAGAAAAAATCAAGAACTCTGCAGGTGTCTGCAGGTGCTCTGGAATGTCCCTTCCCCGTGGCCATAGCCCTGCAGGTAACAAAGTGCTTACCTAGCACAAGAGACAGAGGTGGGGAAAAGCATCGGGGCTTCAGAAATGTTGACTCTAGGAGTAAACAGATGGAAATAGGAATAATACAAGCTCTTGGGCCTCTCATCTGGCTGAGAGGCCTTTCAAAGAAACAAAATACCAAACGGAAACAATTCCCCAGTCCCCTAGAATGAACAGCCAAATCAACACTGTGACAAACTGGCTCAAGCTCAGACCCACACATTCCACCCCACCTTCAGCCTGGCTTCTCTTTCCTGACTCTAGATAAACCACAGGCAGTGTGTTAGAGACAAGTGGAGGAGACACGTGGGGCATGAACAACCCACAGTAGCACCGGCGCTGCCTGCTTCCACACCTGGGCACACTGACTCCAGGTCAGGCACCCAGAGCCCCTGTGAGCTTCTGAAGCACAAGTGAGCCTCAGAACACCTGCAAACACTGACACCCATGTCACAGACTCCTGGTCAGTGGGGCAGGATAAGCCTTCCTTCTACTAGTGGACAAAACGCTTGGCATTCTTAGGGTTACAGCAACATGCTGGGGTGAAACAACAGAATGGAACCAAGTAGCAGGGTCACTGGGGTCCTCTGTAGGCAAGCTGACCTCTGGCATTTCTAAGAAAGCTCATCCAGCTGGGAGCTCAGAGAGCCGCTTCCTTTAAATGACCTTCCAAGGCAGCACGGCACATCATTCCACTGGAAGAAACAGCCATCTGCAACCACCGTGCCCACAAAGGATACTCCTCAGATCCAACAGGTGCATGCATCACACAATTACAGAGTACTTTTACTGTAGCACCGCCACGAGCACCAGGAAGACTGGTGCTGACATGAACATCCCAGTCGAGTAAGCAATCATGTCAGATTCCACGGACAACTGTTTCGTTTCCCCAATTCTTCGATATGATGTCTGGGCTCTTCTTCCTTCATATATAATTACGCTGGTTCATTCACTCATTCCAGCAGTCACTGTGTACCTCTCATGCCCTTTACTATTCCCAGCCAGAGACAGACCAGGCTCTGTCCCTGCCTGCAAGGAAGCCTTCACCAAGCAGACCCTTTCAACAGTCTCATAAATCATAAACCAGGTGAGGTACAGAGTATAACACAAATAACTCTATACATTAGTACACTATGGGAACAGAACAAAAAAAGATTCCAGGAAAACCAACCTGACTTTAAAAGAAACAATCTTTTGAAATTCAATGAAGGAAAATAGTCCAAGCAAGTACCCTTTTTAATAACTTCCCCCTGGAAGACTCAGTTTCTTAACGAGAGGAGTGAGTCTCTTTTCCATCACTGCATCACTTCCAGCTGGAACAGAGACTGGCATACTGCAAATGCTCATGAAAAGTGGTCTGAAAATTTTCATTCATCTATCAAACCAGATAAGAAAGCAGAAGGATGGGACTTCCCTGGTGGCGCAGTGGTTAAGAATCCGCCTGCTAATGCAGGGGACACGGGTTCGAGCCCTGGTCTGGGAAGATCCCACATACCGCGGAGCAACTAAGCCCGTGCGCCACAACTACTGAGCCCACGTGCTGGAACTACTGAAGCCTGCGCACCTAGAGCCTGTGCTCTGCAACAAGAGAAGCCACTGCAATAACAAGCCCGCGCACCGCAACAAAGAGTAGCCCCCGCTCGCCGCAACTAGAGAATGCCCATGCACAGCAACGAAGACCCAATGCAGCCAAAAATAATTAATTAATTAAAAAAATAAAAAAAGAAAGAAAGCAGAAGGATGGAAAACAAGCAGAGACTTCCAATAAATGGCAGGCTGGTATTTCCATCCATTTTTTCACTGAAAACAACCATAAACAAGATAAAACATACATATTTTTAAATAAAGAGGTATCAAAAAAAGAGAAGAATTCGGTCAACAGTATAGGGAATACAGTAATCCAGAGGGGAAAAAAGCACAGAGGATTCTTAAAAAATTGAAGCCTACTTTTGAAAGCCCCACAGAGAAATCAAAGCCCAGGCAGGAACCACGGGGGCAGGTTATCTAGTGAAGGCCAGCCATCGGGGGGCAAGCCAGGCTTAAAGCAAGACCCAGTAAGTATCAAAGAACTGACATATAGAATGTATTTTCTGACCAATACTGCAAGCAATCAATAACAAAAAGAAAGTACCCATATATTTGGAAGTTAAAAAATATAAATTTGATAAATGTTGAATTAAATGTAAAGTACCAGTAACACAATTTGTAGGATATAGCTAAAGACAGTATAATCTTTAATGCATTTATTGGAAAAGAAATGATGAAAATTAGAAAAACAGCAAAATAAACAAAGAAAGGAATAATCAATGAATGAAAAACTTACAAGAGAAAGGATCCACAAAGCTAAAAGTTGGTTCTTTGAAAGATCTAATAAAGCTCTGGTGATACTAATCTAAAAAAATAGAAAACACAAATAACCAGTATCAGAAATGAAAAAGGAGACATCACTATAGATTCCACAGAACATAAGACATTATGAACAAATTTATGCAAATAAAAGTGAAAACTTTAGATGAAATCAACAAATTCCTAAAAAATGTAATTACCAAAATCTATTAAAACTCTATGTACTTCACTGTCGAGTTCTAACAAACATTCATGGAAGAAATAGTCCAATCTTAAAAAATCTTCTGTGGAACGGAAAAAAAGGTGCCCAACTCACTTTGTAAAGATACCAATACGCTGATACCAGAACTCTATAAGGAAAAATTACAGACCACCAATCTTACTCATAAAAATAGAGGCAAAATTATATATAAAACATTAGAAAACCAAATCTAGCAACATAAAAAGATAATGCCATGACCACAATGCTCAAGTGGTTTAACACTAGAAACCAACATAATTCTCCACTTCAACATATGAAAGGGGAAAAAGCAACATTAGATGAAATTGTTAAATTTCGACATTGATTCAAGATGAAACTTACAGCCAAACAGGAAATAGAGAAAGTTTTCCACTCTGGTAAAGGATATAAACAAATCAAAAGAACTTACAGCAGAAGTCTTATTTAATGGTGGAACTCTGAAAGGACTCTTTCAGATTTAGAATGAAACAAGAATGTCCATGACTGTCACCATTTTTATTCAGCCAGTGTTGAATTTTTTAGCCAGTGTGTTAAGGCCAAAGAAAAAAAAAAGGGAAATAGAGAAGAACCAAAACTTGTTCTGTGTACATAGAAATTCAAAGATTTACAGATTAAAGGCTTCCCTGGTGGCGCAGCGGTTAAAAATCCGCCTGCCAGTGCAGGAGACATGGGTTCGAGCCCTGGTCTGGGAAGATCCCACATGCTGCAGAGCGACTAAGCCCGTGCGCCACAACTACTGAGCCTGCGCTCTAGAGGCCGCGGGCCACAACTACTGAAGCCCGTGCACCTAGAGCCCGTGCTCCGCAACAAGAGAAGCCGCCTCAATGAGAAGCCCGCGCACCGCAACAGAAGAGTAGCCCCCGCTCACCGCAATTAGAGAAAGCCCGCACACAGCAACAAAGACCCAATGCGGCCAAAAATAAATAAATAAAAATAAATAAATTAAAAGAAAAGATTTACAGATTAAGAACTGTTAGACTAAAAAAAGAAAAACCAACTGCATTTCTTTATATTAGCAAATAATAAAAACAAAAAAGTGAAAAATTTAAACACCATTTTTTTTTATAGCATCCTAAAATACTATGTACCTAGAAATAAATCTTCTAACAAAAGACTTGCAAAATCACTCCAGGGAATATTATAAATCTTCACTGAGAGGTATTTAATCTTATCTCAAACCATACACAAAGGGCTTTCCTGGTGGCGCAGTGGTTAAGAATCCGCCTGCCAATGCAGGGGACACGGGTTCCAGCCCTGGTCTGGCAAGATCCCACATGCCGCAGAGCAACTAAGCCCATGCGCCACGACTACTGAGCCTGCGCTCTAGAGCCCGCGAGCCACAACTACTGAAGCCCGCGTGCCTACAGCCCGTGCTCTGCAACAAGAGAAGCCACCGCAATGAGAAGCCTGCGCACCGCAACAAAGATCCAATGCAGCCAAAAATAAATAAAACAAATTAAAAAAAAAAAAACATAAACAAAACTCATATAGATTATAGACCTAAATGTGAAACGCAAAACAGTAAAACTTTTGGAATAGAGGAACATATTTTTATGGTATGGGATTTTCATCAACAAATTGATAAATTCAACTGTATTAAAATTAAGAACCTCTGTACATAAACCAAAAAGAGAAAAGACAAGCCTCTGAGTAGCAGATTCAAAACACAACTAATGGCAGGCTCATATTTAGAACTTATAAAGAATTCCTAAAAAATGAGACAAGGTCGACAATCACACAGAAAAATAAGTAGAAAAAAAGACTCAGTGCTAAAAAAAAAAAAAAAAAAAAAGATTGTAACAGGCAATTCGCCAAAGAGGAAAATGAAACACCACTAAACATGAAAAGATGTTCAACCCCACCAGTGATGGGAAAACACACATTAAAACCACGTGGGATACTCTAGGCAACACCAGACTGGCTAAAAGTTACAGTGGCAGCGAGATGTGGAAGCATAAGAACCTCCAGCGCTGGTGGGAGCGTAAACTGGTACGTCCTCTCTGGAAAACAGCTTGTCACTATACAGTAACAATCAAAGATATACACACCCTAGGACCCAGCAGTGACGGCCTTTTTTGGGTATGCAATGCCAAAAATAAGTTAAATTTTGAGGGAAAATATCAAAGCAGAGATGTACAAGGTCTCATTGCACCTTACAGCTTTTAAAATTTCTCCTAATTCATCAGGGGTTTAGGATTCCTTAGAGTTAGAAAAACACAGCCTGCGTAGTTTCTCATCCAGTCTTAAGAGGGTTCACAAGAGTTCTAACGTTGTCCCTGGATCCTGGGATGTAAAGATGCAGAGCTACTCCCGGGTGAGGTTGAAGTGGTACACTTAAGCCTGTCCCCCGGCATTCTGGTGGAACTGGTAAGATTACCCCAATTTGGGAAACGATACATTTATTCATTTCATACTCTCCTGTAGGTGGGGCCTGAGGTATCCCTAAACTTGTAATTCCTCTAATAGATGCCCCTTGATAAGTGAATAATACTATTAGGTTTTCCAAGTAGATCTCCTTTAGAGAGTGAGAATTTCAGCCTCAGGTATACTTCTCACTATAAATTTTAAACCTGGCATTTGGATTTATTAAACACCAACAAAGAATGAAGGATGATTAGAATAAGGGGTGCTATTAAGTCCAAAACAATTATTCTATGTCTGGGGACACTGAGGCCATGGGAAGGTAAGTCCTCCGACCAAACTGGCCGGTGCCTCTGGGACGAGAAGCGAGGACTCCTGCTTCTCAAGTTAGCCTCCCCTTCACCTATCCACCTGCCCCTGGCTATCCACCCACTCCCAGGGCAGCCCCCCCAACTCTAGCCTTCCCATCCTGGTGTCTCTCAATGACTCTCCACACCCAGAGAAACAGGAAGAAGGCTGGAAAGCTCAGAAAAGAAGCCCATGTAGGGAGGGCAGACTGGCCATCAAAACAAAACCAAGGCGTAAAAGGGGACATGATGATGTGGGTCTGTCACCCAACAGAAGCCAATCATTGTCTCCTTGAGGGCAGAAAACGCGATCTTGTGAGCAGAATCCTGGCCATCTCCCCAGGGCCTGGCACACTGCAGGCGGGCACGGAGTATTGGAGAAATTCAGGACTGGCAGCACTTTTAAGTGTTAATCAGCAACTGGGCTGAGGCTGCAGCCAAGGTACCAAATTAAGCTACCTTTCCAGGACCTCAGGGAGCCTGCAGGGAGCAGCGGCAAAGCTGTATGTATTGGGTTGGCTGAAAAGTTCATTCGGGTATTTTCCCAGAAGATGCCACGGAAAATCCGGAACGAACTTTTCAGCCAACCCAAATGTGTGTACCTTAGAACAGCGGTCCCAGCCTTTTTGGAACCAGGGACCGGTTTTGTGGAAGACAATTTTTCTGTGGACCAGTGGCGGGGTGGCGGGCGGAGGGTGTATGGTTCAGGCAGTAATGCGAGCAACGGGGAGCCCCAGATGAAGCTCTGCTCGCTTGCTGCTCGCCTCCTGCTCTGCGGTCCGGTCCCTAACAGGCCGCGGACCAGTACCGGTCTGCGGCCCGGGGGTTGGGGACCCCTGCCTTAGAAATCACACTAATCAGGCCCAGGAAGGGACCACTTACAGCTAGACCTGCTCAGGCTTATCTCAGAAAGTTCCCACCGGTCTCCAGGGAAATTACTGCCTCCTGTTTGGGGGCCATGGTCTCCCCTGAGCATTCATCCAAAATCTGCTGGGGACGGTCTGATGACGCAGCAAGGGCAGCTGCCTTGCCTTTGGGATGGGGGGAGGGGAGGAATGAGAGGGAAGGACACCCCACAGGACAGCCCAGCAGTTTCAGACTGACCAGGGTCTAAATCTCTTAATCTGTCAAGACAGTTCCCTGTCCTCACTCTTTTCTCCTTTTAAAGTCTTGAGGCTTCTCATTGCAACCCTAGTCTACGGTTCTAAGCACAGCCAGGACAGCCCCAAGGCCAAGGGGAAGACTCAGCTCCTAGCAACCCCACTCGCTCCACCAAACCGAAGCCCTCAGCAGCACCTGCCCCCTACTGGCCCAAGACCGTCCAGGTTGTCACCACCTCCACTCCACACAACTGCACACTGCATCAAAAGGCACTGCAGAAGCATCCCAAGAGGCCAGTGCGTCCTCTAGATGTGGGTCTGTGGGCTGACCAGACTCCCAGACCCACACACAGCTATGCACCCCTGACCTGTGGAGCCAGTCTGCCAGAACCGCTTCTCCACATGTCCCCTGACCAGACCAGGTCTCCTTCCTGAGGGCCGCACAGGGGCAGGCATGCCCCCTGTGGGATGGGGCACAAGCAGCCTCCCAGGTGCCACCCTCCCTGGAGGCACGACACCACCAAGGCATCCGGTGGCAACACAGGGGGCCTGCATCCTCCGAGGCAGCTGCTTCTGGGACTCGAGAGATTTCCCACTGGCAGTGCTGAGCAAATATCCCCATTCCCACCAGCCGCGAGGGTGTAAACTCACATTTACTCAGCTTTACTGGGCACCACGTTAGGTGCCAGGCACTCAAATACAGGATCTCTTTTAATCCTCACAATACTCTATTGACATGGATGGCATTATCCCCATTTTATGGACAAAGTGAATGAGGCTAAGTAACTTGCCCAAGGTCACACAGCTGGTGTTAAGTGTAGAATCAGGGACCAAAGAGAGATCGGGCCTCAGAGTTCTCCCCAAAAGCCTTTATGGCCAGCTATCTAAAGGACAGGGTCACAGAGATTTACTAATGTGATTAGTTTAAGCAATAAAGTCACAACAAATGATTTTCCTGAAACATTTTCCATCTTGAGCACCAGTCACTGAAAGCATGCCTTCTTTAGCCCAAGCTGTAGCCTGTGACCAAGGCCTTCAGACGTGCAGGCCAGGGGCCCACAGCCAAGAAAGGGCAAGCCTCACGCTCCAGCACTTACCACGACAGAGTCGCTGTGAGTCAGGTCGACGACCACAGGCTCTAAAGATTCACAGGTGAGGTCCACTATTTCATCTCCAGCTTCAAAATAAAGCATTTTAACAAGCTTTAGGAGGAAAGTAAAGGCCTATTGCTCTAAGTTTCATTATTAATATGATTACAAACAGAGCACAGTCTTATACCAAACTAAAATCCCTGAAGTACAGAAGTAAAGGGGTGACAGGCAATGAATACTCTTCCAGAATTTCGCTGTGAGCAACAGGGTATGGGCTTTACAAATACACCATCCTGTGTGTGTCTGTGCACACGCACACCTCTCCCCGTGGCCTCACACTGCCACACAGCTAGGCCTCCGTGCCCCGCACCTGCTCAGCTCATTCACAGGGGAGAGGCAGCGACTTACCTGAGGTGGGATGGGGGGTGCACATCTGGGGAAGGGACCAAGCATGCTCAGCTTGGGCTTTGGGATGGATCTGTCTGAAACCTCTGCTCCCCTCAGACCTCCGGTCATGCTTAGCTCTGCACCTTCATCAGTTACGTTTTAATCTCCATTTAGCTCTCAAGTGCTTCCCACTTGGGTGGACAACAAGGGTTTATTTACTGGTCCCCTAGAACCCCAACCCACCCAAATGGGTCGAGCCTGTTCTGCAACTTGCCTTTGAGCCCTAGAGGACAGCGCACTGTCTACTTGAGCACAGGACAAGGGGGGAAAGGCACGTGCCAAACGGTCACCAGCGCTTACATCCAGCAGGCAGAAAGGAAGGGCAGAGTACAACTTCCATTTATATCAACTGAAACAAGACTTACAACCATGTTTGTTTCTATTACTATTACCATTAAAAAGTAGGAGGGAAGAACTTTTAGAAATAATGTTTGTTTAATACTCAGGGAAAGTGACTTGTAATACATTAAACATATTCAAACTTGTTCTCATGTATTAAAAAGTTTCACAGGAATAAAAACCACAATACATCAAAGATGTCCAACGTAATTTATACAAAATGACTTCATTCTTTTTAAAGAACAGTCCGTATATGGATATACCATAATTTACAGAACCGCGCTCTTTCTGATGGACACAATTTTTGGCTCCTACAAATAAAAACGGTATTCCAACAGGCAGCTTGTGCATACAGCCCTGCACACGGGTGTAAGACTGCCTGAGGACGAGAAGTGCTGCAGTGGAAAGCAGTGGATCTTGGCCAGGTTGGAGATTCCACTTGTGGGTTCAGGGTCCCAAATGAGGAGCCTCCTGCACCAGCCTCTCCTGAAGGGTGGCAGAATTCAGACAGCAGGGCATCAGCTTTGGGGTGGACGGGAGGATGGCCCAGGGCTGTGAATTTATGTTAGAAGTGAAGCTCAGAGACCACAGAGACAATACGGAGAACTTCACGGCCCTGAAGGGCCCATGAAATCTATAGACAAGTTGCTTGCTTCTCTTCAAATGTCAGTTTTCAGGCATCATAATTATAAAAACAATCTTACTACATGCAGAGCTGAGGGACTTGATTCAGGCCATGTGCCACTCCCCTGAGGAGGCAGGAAGAAGGGGAAAAAGCCAATCTGGCCTCTGCCTGCACCAAACTCCTTCCAACACACGCAGCTCTGTCAACAAGTCTGCCTGCTGGGGCAATTTTTTGTCTTAATGAAGGAGAGAGGAAGAAAGTTGAGTACTTCCCGAGGCCAACTAAGTTGAGGCACAGTTTCAAAGAGAAAAGGTGGACCCACGGCAGTCTCCACTTCCATGCTGCACATCCCCGAAAGGCTGGATGGTTAGCCCAGCTGAGTGGCCGTTTCTACACCTGTGGAGGTCTCAGGGTAACCAAGGGGGCAGCTCTTGCTCACTTTAGCTTTTTTAAGTTGCGAACGGTAGGCGAGTCTGAGACTGTAGGTCTTATAAATACGCTGATATAAGCTAAACCTCGTATAGTGTTATGTGCCAAGCACTGTTCTAAGTGTTCTGTGTCATTGACTCATTTCAGTGCTATGACAACTCTATGCAGCAGTTACTGCATATATATGCACAACATTATCCCCCTTTTCAGATGAGGAAACTAAGGCTGAGTTACAGGTTGTGTAACTTGCACAAGACCCGTGGCTGGTAGGTGGCATGTTGGGCATATGTGCTCACTCATGCCCAGTGTCACTGGCAATCTTACCGCTCTCCACAAGTTCTATGGGTTCTGCCTCCAAGGCCATCTCAGGGGGGGAGGACGCTTCTCGAGTTCGCTTCTGGGCTTGTCTAGAATTTACTGTTCCTCCACGACGCTTTCTCTGAGGGTATCGGGGGAAAAAGAAACAGTTACATAAGCTCCTGACCAGTAAGATTTCAGCCAGAAGAATAAAAAGATCAACTCATTAAGAAGAATAGGAGGCCAGTGAGCAGACCTGCGGTCAGGGTCCTTTCAAAACTTGAGATTCTAGAACACCGAATGTTTATAGAGAGAAATCATCCAGAACATATAGTGGATACAAATTCTATAAAGTAAAACTTTTGTTATAAAGACTATTGGTCTGTCAAAAGTACATGACACATAACTCTATGGAAGCCTCTGGTCCAGGTTGGGATTTGGCCAGAAACCCCTTCTTTTAACCAAAAGTTACAGACCTATTTTCCTTGGATTTGTATTTGGCCTCACTGAGCCCTTTCTGTTTTTCAGCCCAAAGCCCTTCAGTTTCCTAAGTTTCTATTCACTGGAAAAGTGGGTCTTTCTTTGGGAAAGGTTTCTGGCCTCTAACCTTTTAGGATACTATCAAGTTGTAGTTTACACCCTAATAATCACCCGCCATGGCTCCAAGAACCAAAGTTTTATTTTTTTTTTCTTGTGATGAGAACTTTTTAAAAAACTTTTTTATTAGAGTTGATTTACAATGTTGTGCAGTTTCTGCTATACAGCAAAGTGAATTAGTTACACACATACATATATCTACTTTTCTTAGACTCTTTTCCATAAAGATCATTGCAGAGTGTTGAGTAGAGTTCCCTGTGCTGTACAGTAGGTACTCCAAGAACCAAAGTTTTTAAAAGGCTGTTCCCAGGGGCTGCCCGAGAGACATGCCTTCTGGAAGGTCCAAGCTGTTAATCAGCCTATCTGCAGCCCAGACTCCCTGAACCAGCCTTTCTTCCACATCCTCGAGCTGGTTCACCAATCCGCTGCAGCATTTCCGGCCTGGCTGGGGCCTGGCTGGGGCCTGGCTGGGGCCTGGCTGGCCCTGAACGACGAGTTGAGAACCCGCCCCCTGCCATCTGCCTCAAGAGACAGAACCTGCCAGCTGACCCGCAGCCTCATCACTCCCACCCTGTACGGCCCCAGCCGAGCCTGGCTCCCTGTGCTTCGGTGCTTCTCTCCCCTGGCCTGTCCTGCTCCCCACTGGCACCGGGCCTGCTCTGCTTCACACTGGGCGACGTGGGGCAGTTACTTCACTACTAAGTCTGAACTTCCTCACCAGTACCAGACGCGCAGAGCTCTCCTAAGGGTGAGGCGACATACTGTATGCACAGTACTGAGTGCTGGCGGAAGACAACATTACTACCCTAGTTCCTCATACGCCTTACCAGGCATCCTATCCCTGGAAACGCTGGAGGACAGGCAAGTGTCCGTGAGATGTGCACAAGACTCGGGACATCCATCACCCAGCCCAGCTCTCTGGCAACACAGAGAAGCCTGATTCCATTTGTGTTCTGTCTATCAAATGGCAGCGTGAGAAGTTTCGGAAATGTAGCTGGGTTTAGCAGCTCCCAAGGATCTGAGGAACAGGGAAGCATCCCCAGGAAGGCCCAGAGGCCAGCGACAGCAGCTGTTCCCAACGGTCCAGTGAGGAGCCACTCTGTCCCTCCGGGGAGCTGGCACCCAGGCCCGAGCCACTACCTGGTGTTGACATAAGTTGCCCCAGCAGCTACCAGATTACTTAGGGCTCCTTAACTTTTACCCCACTCTCTTTGAAGTTGCCCTTGTATCTTCCATCCTCTGAAAAGGACCAAATCCGTCTTAGCAGACACTGCTAAACAGAACCCTTCATGCCCCTACCTGTGCAGCTTTTCCACTGAGAGAGGTAAGAAGCAGTCATAGGTCCTGGCCAAAGTCCAGGTGCTGAACCCTAAAAACCCCGTCGTGGTCACTGCAGTAACGTGTCCTGCCAACTCTCACCCCCACCCCCCCCCAACAGCAGTCCTTTCCTGGCTGCTCTTTCAGCCTCTCCCTGCCCTTAACCTGGCATCCTTCCCAGCCTGGACCACCCATCCCTTCCCTTTTTCACTCAGCCAATTCTTACACAGCTTTCAGGAAGCTACTCAGTTGTCAGCTCCATTATGAGGACATTCCTCATCCTCTCCGGCTGACCATCTCATGACCTCCTCCTCCTCCCTCTCCCCGCAAGAAGCCTCCAGAACTGCTACTCCACCTCCTCTTCCACCTGTACTCCCTGAGGGCAGGCAGGAGGTGGCTGTTAGCACAGGGCCAGGCTCAAGAAACCCTAGAACACGGGAAAAGACTTTGCCCCCTCTGCCTTCCTGCGACTCTTGTCACGCTCTCCTGCTTTTTAACAGCAGAGCCCTCACAGCTTCCAGTTAAAACCGACCATCTGATCACCAACACACAAGTTATTCACACCACTCTGAGGAAACTTTAACCAAGTTCTTCACACACCCTTAGAAGAGGCTACACTGCTCTGTCTGTTCACGTCCTCCTGGGCAGAGTGTGGGCTTCAGAGGCGAGGTGTCCAGGCTTAGGAGGCTTCCCTGCAGGTGAGCTGTGGTGGCAACCTGCAGATATGGGACCAAGATGGGAGGTCATCTGCCCTTTAAAAAGGCAGGTCCAGGGAAACAAAGGCCCTTTTGTGTAAGAATGTCAACAATGGGTCTGGAACACAGTGGGGGCCAGGAGTGGTCGGAAGGGATGGGCCAAGGGGAGGGGGTGGGGGTCGGTGAACAGAGTCTACAGGATTTCTACCATGGTTTCTGTCACCCTGGGAACCGTTTTTTCAGCCTTATCCTGCACCCCCCGCCCAACACCATTCACAGCACTTCTGGAACCTGGAAAGAGAGTATGAGTTTCACATCTGGTCCACCTGATGTGAACGCACTATCTCAGAAAACAGCTGTTTTGAGTTTAGATCATATGAGCAGCCGTGTTAATAGGGAGTAAAGTGGGGAGGGGGACCTTCAGGCACTCTCCGGACTCAAGGGGCTCCAGGTGACATCTGGGTTACACCAAACCGAGCTGCCTGCCCCTGCAGTCTGATAAAAGCTCTCAACAGGAGTTACAGTGACTTACCAACTTTGGTCACTGACCGTAAGAAAACTCACCAAGGGTTACTACGGCTACCGATGCTCACATCGGACCAAGAACTACACAGGGAAAAGAAACAGAAGGAAAAACGGAAAATTGGGCTGTAAATAATTAAATAAACCAGAGCCCTATTATTTCCGGGACACTGACAGCTGCTCTGGAGGTATAAAACTTCAAAACCCTCAACCATCCTCAGCCTTCTGTCTTTAGGGCACCACCCAAAACACTGGACTCTGACCAAAGACAAGCAGGTGGGTGTAACTAGCAGAAGGTCCTGTACACGCTCCTTTAAGAACTAGGGTTACTTAGAAGCACCTTTATGGTACTCTCATTAAGGTACACAAGGAATGAAGTAATTGTTTAACCTGAAAAAATAAAATTCATGAATTTACAAAACTCACCGTACTCATTGTGCTCTGTGGTTCCAACCTATAGAGAAGGACGTGATCTATACCAAGATCTGCAGGGAAGCTGAATGCCTCAACCTCTCATGCCTGCTCGTTATTCATCCTCTGGCTAGCATAGGAATTTGGAGCCAAATAGATTTCCAGTATCTTCAAGCCCTGAAAAACAAAGATATCAAGTTGATAAATGCTGCCCCCTGCATCATCGACAGCAAAGCTCAGTTCAATCATTTACTGGTCCTTTCTGTCAGCTGCGTGCTTTGCTGAACACTTTATGCAATTTATGTCCTTAATCCATATTCTTCTTAAGAAGTAAGCATTCCTGTAGAATACAGGACTACCTGACCCTAAAGCCTGCAGTTGGAAACATTATGCCACCTCTTGCCCTCCTTTCTGGCCGTTGAAACCCCCGCAGATTCTCCTCAGCCCATGGCCCCCTCCCTGCCTGTCTGGACTCGCCCCTGTGAGGCCCAGTTCAAAGATGGGCTCTGGCTTTTGTCCAAGCTTGTGCCCACCCCCCCCCCAAGCTGTGCTAGGAGACAGTGCAAATGGCAGGGCCCCAGCCAGCTGCTGGTCATTGCATGATTTGCTCTGGTTAAACCCAGGCAGCCAGAATGGTGATGTTCTGTGACCCACTGGGGGAGCAGGCAGAGGGAACACACCCCTGGTCTCTCAGTTATGAAAGGAGAGATCCTGAACCCTGTTGCACAATCTGTGCGGATGCGGCTTGCCTCACTCAGGCTTACGAACGCAGCTACTGCACCATTACTTTGACTGCGAGGCTGGGGACCCAGAGCTCACAGCCTTCAGTTCATAGCTTCCCAGAATACAGTGACCGTGCCTTACTGCACATGCTCTGAGGATCCCTGCCAACTGGGAGGGTGGGTGATGCTGAAGCCCCCTCCCATCTTGAATCCTCTCTGGAGTAATGAGGAGGAGATCAATAAACAAATGGAAACCCCTCCACCCCACAAAAAAAAACAAAAACAAAAAAAACTCCTGCACGGTCCTGTACTAGCTTCTGAGAAAAGACAAGAGAATCAGAACTGCTTACACGTGACCTCACCAACACCTAGCAACCAAGAAGGAACAGAGCTTCCTAGGCCAGCACAGAGCACAGAGCCTCTGCCTCTTCCCAACGACTGGGAACTGTTGCTCTCTGGAGGAGCTGATAGTTCAGGGGAGTAGATGAGAGCCACCAACCCTGATCCACCCTGTGTGCCCAGCTGAGACTTCTGTCACTGGCAACACAAGTAGAGAAAAACCAAGAAACTGTGGATTGGGAAGCCAAGCAGGTTCCAGGAAGAGCAGAGAAGGCAGCAGATGCGGAGGCTATTGGAGAATGAGAGGCCCTTGGATTCACTCAGGGCCCACTGAAAGGTGGCAACTAACCACGATAAATCAGTGTTCAGGGACGCAGTAGATAAAGCAACAAATGAGAAGCAAAAACGTGGAGCCAGGAGTCAGGGTGTAATCCGTGTAGAAGGGCTTCTAGTGGGGGAGGGCCTGAGCTCAGGGCAAGGCTGAGGGACCAGAGGAGAGTCAAAGCAAGGAGAAGGCTCTGTGGTCACCCGGTCCTGAGCGATAGTGGCCTGTACGTCAGGCTCACCTGGAGGGCTTGTTAAACTAGATTCTGATTCAGCAGGTCTGGGATGGGGCTCAAAACTCTGCACTCCTAACAACTTCCTAGGCAATTCTGACGGTTCTGCTCCAGAGGCTACCGCACGAGAACCAATGGCCTAGGACAATGGCCTCGGAGCTGGGGAGAACTAGTCGTATCTGAGCGAAATTAATGCAGGACCGCTCTCAAACCCACCTTTCTTCTCATCTCCCGTGCCGCTACCTCCTCCAAATGACTGCCCATCTCCTGGTACCCTTCTACCTTACTGCCAACGCATCGCTCTAAAACATACAGCCGACCCCCACAGCCTTTCCCTGGTTCCCCATCACGTCCTAACTCCTAAGCATGGCCTGTGGAAGCAAGCTGGCCTTACAGTTAGAGCACATCTCCAGAGCCAGACAGCTTGGACAGGGGTCAGGCCTCCAAAACCCCTACTTGTGACCTCTGGCGAAACACTGAACTTCTCTGTGCCTTACTTCCTTATCTACAGAACAAGACAGCACCCCCCTCAATGGGTGTGTGAGGATTACAGGAGTTAATGCAAAGAGCACCTGGACCAGTGTGCACGTTTTAAAGGCTCAAGGACTGTGGGTGGGTATCACTGACTTGTTCTGCCAGCACCAGCCTTGCAGGCTCTCCAAATGTACTGCCCACTGAACAGCTCCACCCCTTTGCTCAAGCCCTTAAGTGCTGTGCAACACTGCACCCAATCCAGCTTTAAAAAAGAACCCACGACTGCACATCTCCCCACCTCGTTCACTTACCAGTATGGCTCCTACCCCGGAATACAGCGATGAATAAATCCAGCCACCAGCTCCTATCCGGGGGTGGCTGCTGGCAGGCAGCTCAGCTGTGGTAACTGGGGCAAATGAGCCAGGTGCAAAAGAAACCAGGAGGACAAGGAGAGGCCAGAGGAGGTTTGCCAGGAGAAAACACATTAAAGGGACTGCCCAGATAGCCTCATCCACCAGAGGGCAGACAGCAGAAGCAAGAAAAACTACAATCCTGCAGCCTGTGGAACAAAAACCACATTCACAGAAAGATAGACAAGATGAAAAGGCAGAGGGCTATGTACCAGATGAAGGAACAAGATAAAACCCCAGAAAAACAACTAGATGAAGTGGAGATATGCAACGTTCCAGAAAAAGAATTCAGAATAATGATAGTGAAGATGATCCAGGATCTCAGAAAAAGCATGGAGGCAAAGATCGAGAAGATGCAAGAAATGTTTAACAAAGACCTATAAGAATTAAAGAACAAACAAACAAGAGATGAACAATACAATAACTGAAATGAAAAATACACTACAAGGAATCAATCGCAGAATAACTGAGGCAGAAGAACGGATAAGTGACCTGGAAAACAGAATGGTGGAATTCACTGCTGTGTAACAGAATAAAGAAAAAAGAATGAAAAGAAATGAAAACAGCCTAAGAGACCTCTGGGACAACATTAAACACAACAACATTCGCATTATAGGGGTCCCAGAAGGAGAAGAGAGAGAGAAAGGACCCGAGAAAATATGTGAAGAGATTATAGTTGAAAACTTCCCTAACATGGGAAAAGAAATAGCCACCCAAGTCCAGGAAGCTCAGAGAGTCCCAGGCAGGATAAACCCAAGGAAAAACATGTAATCAAATTGACAAAAATAAAGCAATAGGGAAAAACAACAAATAACATACAAGGGAACTCCCATAAGGTTAAGAGCTGATTTCTCAGCGAAACTCTACAAGCCGGAAGGGAGGGGCATGACATATTTAAAGTGATAAAAGGGAAGAATCTACAACCAAGATTACTCTACCAGGCAAGGATCTCATTCAGATTCGATGGAGAAATCAAAAGCTTTACAGACAAGCAAAAGCTAAGAGAATTCAGTACCACCAAACCAGCTCTACAACAAATGCTAAAGGAACTTCTCTAACTGGGAAACACAAGAGAAGAAAAGGACCTACAAAAGCAAACAATTAAGCAATTAAGCAAACATATATATGCTGTCTACAAGAGACCCACTTCAGACCTAGGGACACAGACAGACTGAAAGTGAGGGGATGGAAAAAGATACTCCATGCAAATGGAAATCACAGCAAAGCTGGAGTACCAATACTCATATCAGATAAAACAGACTTTAAATAAAGAATGTTACAAGAAACAAGGGAAGACACAACATAATGATGAAGGGATCAATCCAAGAAGAAGATATAACAATTATAAATATATATGCACCCAACATAGGAGCACCTCAATACATAAGGCAACTGCTAACAGTTATAAAAGAGGAAATCAACAGTAACACAATAATAGTGGGCGACTTTTAACACCTCACTTACACCAATAGACAGATCATACAAACAGAAAATTAATAAGGAAACACAAGCTTTAAATGACACAACAGACCAGATAGATTTAATTGATATTTATAGGACATCCCATCTGAAAATAGCAGATTACACTTTCTTCTCAAGTGTGCACGGAACATTCTCCAGGATAGATCACGTCTTGGGTCACAAATCAAGTCTCAGTAAAATTTAAGAAAATTGAAATCATATCAAGCATCTTTTCTGACCACACCGTGAGACTAGAAATCAATTACAGGGAAAAAAACATAAAAAACACAAACACATGAAGGCTAAACAGTATGTTACTAAATAACCAAGAGATCACTGAAGAAATCAAAGAGGAAATCAAAAAATACCTAGAGACAAATGACAATGAAAACACAACGATCCAAAACCTATTGGATGCAGCAAAAGCAGTTCTAAGAGGGAAGTTTATAGCTATACAAGCCTACCTCAAGAAACAAGAAAAATCTCAAGTAAACAATCTAACCTTACACCTAAAGCAACTAGAGAAAGAAGAACAAACAAAACCCAAAGTTAGCAGAAGGAAAAAAATCATAAAGATCAGAGCAGAAATAAATGAAATAGAAACAAAGAAAAAAATAGCAAAGATCAATAAAACTAAAAGCTGGTTCTTTGAGAAGATAAACAAAACTGATAAACCATTAGCCAGACTTATCAAGAAAAAGAGGGAGAGGATTCAAATCAATAAAGTTAGAAATGAAAAAGGAGAATTTACAACAGACACCACAGAAATACAAAGCATCCTAAGAGACTACTACAAGCAACTCTATGTCAATAAAATGGACAACCTGGAAGAAATGGACAAATTCTTAGAAAGGTATAACCGTCCAAGACTGAACCAGGAAGAATTAGAAAATATGAACAGACTAATCACAACTAATGAAATTGAGATTAAAAATCTTCCAACAAACAGAAGTCCAGGACCAGATGGCTTCACAGGTGAATTCTATCAAACATTTAGAGAAGAGCTAACACCCATCCTTCTCAAACTCTTCCAAAAAATTGCAGAGGAAGGAACACTCCCAAACTCATTCTATGATGCCACCATCACCCTGATACCAAAACCAGACAAAGATGCTGCAAAAAAAGAAAATTACAGACCAATATCACTGATGAATATAGATGCAAAAATCCTCAACAAAATACTAGCAAACAGAATCCAACAACACATTAAAAGGATCAGACACCATGATCAAGTGGGATTTATCCCAAGGATGCAAGGATCCTTCAATATACGCAAATCAATCAATGGGATACACCATATTAACAAATTGAAGGGCAAAAACCATATGATCATCTCAATAGATGCAGAAAAAGCTTTTGACAAAATTCAACACCCATTTATGATAAAAACTCTCCAGAAAGTGGGCACAGAGGGAACCTACCTCAACATAATAAAGGCCATATATGACAAACCCACAGCAAACATCATTCTCAATGGTGAAAAACTGAAAGCATTTCCTCTAAGATCAGGAACAAGAGAAGGATGTCCACTCTCGCCACTATTATTCAACATAGTTTTGGAAGTCCAAGCCACAGCAATCAGAGAAGAAAAAGAAATAAAAGGAATACAAATTGGAAAAGAAAAAGTAAAACTGTCACTGTTGGCAGATGACATGATACTATACATAAAGAATCCTAAAGATGCCACCAGAAAACTACTAGAGCTAATCAATGAATTTGGTAAAGCTGCAGGATACAAAATTAATGCACAGAAATCTCCTGCATTCTTATACACTAATGATGAAAAATCTGAAAGAGAAATTAAGGAAACACTCCCATTTACCACTGCAACAAAAAGAATAAAATACCTAGGAATAAACCTACCTAGGGAGACAAAAGACCTGTATGCAGAAAACTATAAGACAATGATGAAAGAAATCAAAGATGATACAAACAGATGGAGAGATATACCATGTTCTTGGACTGGAAGAATCAATATTGTGAAAATGCCTATACCACCCAAAGCAATCTACAGGTTCAATGCCATCCCTAACAAATTACCAATGGCATTTTTTACAGAACTAGAACAAAAAATCTTAAAATTTGTATGGAGACACAAAAGACCCCGAATAGCCAAAGCAGTCTTGAGGGGAAAAAAACGGAGCTGGAGGAATCAGACTCCCTAACTTCAGACTATACTACAAAGCTACAGTAATCAAGACAGGATGGTACTGGCACAAAAACAAATATAGATCAATGGAGCAGGAGAGAAAGCCCAGAGATAAACCCACACACATATGGTCACCTTATCTTTGATAAAGGAGGCAAGAATATACAATGGAGAAAAGGCAACCTCTTCAATAAGTGGTGCTAGCAAAACTGGACAGCTACATGTAAAAGAATGAAATTAGAACACTCCCTAACACCATACACATAAAAAAAAACTCAAAATGGATTAAAGACCTAAACGGAAGGCCAGACACTATAAAACTCTTAGAGGAAAACATAGGAAGAACACTCTTTGACATAAATCACAGCAAGATGTTTTTTGATCCACCTCCTCGAGTAATGGAAATAAAAACAAAAATAAACAAATGGGACCTAATGAAACTTAAAACCTTTTGCAAAGCAAAGGAAACCACAAACAAGATGAAAAGACAGCCTCAGAATGGGAGAAAATATTTGCAAATTAATCAACCGACAAAGGATTAATCTCCAAAATATATAAACAGCTCATGCAGCTCAATATCAAAAAAACAAACAACCTAATCCAAACATGGGCAGAAGACCTAAATAGACATTTCTCCAAAGAGGACGTACAGATGGCCAAGAAGCACATGAAAAGCTACTCAACATCACTAATTATTAGAGAAATGCAAATCAAAACTACACCTCATACCAGTTATCACCAGGTATCACCTCACACCAGTTAGAATGGGCATCATCAGAAAATCCACAAACAAATGCTGCAGAGGGTGTGGAGAAAAGGGAACCCTCTTGCACTGTTGGTGGGAATGTAAATTGATACAGCCACTATGGAGAACAGTATGGAGGTTCCTTAAAAAACTAAAAATAGAATTACCATATGGCCCAGCAATCCCACTACTGGGCATGTACCCAGAGAAAACCATAATTCAAAAAGACACATACACCCCAATGTTCACTGCAGCACTATTTACAATATCCAGGTCATGGAAGCAACCTAAATGCCCACTGACAGACAAATGGATAAAGAAGATGTGGTACATATATACGATAGAATATTGCTCAGCCATAAAAAGGAATGAAATTGGGTCATTTGTAGAGACATGGATGAATCCAGAGACTGTCATACAGAGTGAAGTAAGTCAGAAAAAGAAAAACAAATACCGCATATTAATGCATATATGTGGAACCTAGAAAAGTGGTACAGATCCGGTTTGCAGGGCAGAAATTGAGACACAGAAGTAGAGAAAAAATGTATCGACACCAAAGGGGAAAAGTGGCAGCGGGGGTGGTGGTGGTGTCATGAATTGCGAGATTAGGATTGACATATATACACTAATATGTATAAAATGGATAACTAATAAGAATCTGCTATATAAAAAAATAGATTAAATAAAATTCAAAAAAAGATTAAGAAAATAAAGATAAAAGGACTGCCCAGCCAGCTGAGCCTCTTTCTCCAGCACATGGTGGTCTGCATCCGTGCATGTCCCCCATCCCCCATTATCCACTCAGTGGTTTAGAGAGAGTATCTCTTCACCGTGTCACTCTCTCCAGGGAGACTCGCGGCTGGCCTACAGCACATCTCCTGACAGCCCTCAGGCTGGCCCACAGGTGCTCTCACTGGAGAATGGCACAAAGGCTTCCCAAAGCAACACCACCTGAGATGAGGACAGGACACCTGTCTTGAACAGAAGGTGTTCAAGCCAGGTGTCCTGAACACCTCAACAGTCTCTTAGGACTCAAAAGACCAGATCACACATAGTCCCAGATCCGCCGTACTTCCTGTTGCTAACCACAAGAAGTATCTTATGTTCGAGTATACACCCATGATGCAAAATGTCACTGACAGAGGAGGGAGAGATCAGTCCGCTGAGCAAAGGGAAATAATTTAATGCACATACCTTGGTTGCTCCATAAGCCTTTTGCCTCCTACTTGTTTAATTTTTAGGTTTTCAAATATGGTCATTAAAGACATGTCCTGCAACCGTCTGGAGGGGCCCCCATTCCTCAGCTTGCACACCCTCCCTGCTCTCTGAAACCAGCCTCCTGAGCCCCAGCGGCTGCTTCCCAGAGCTTCCTCATTCTCCAGGTTCTGCCACGCCCTCCCATGCCCAATGCCAACTAGCAATTTGTTCCATATCTGTGTTTTTCTTTAGGGGATAATAAAGGTCAGTGGTCAGATGACATAAAAAGTTGGAAGGCTGGCCTTAGGGAAATCTGCCAAGGGGCTGGATTTCACCAGAGAATGGAGGTGGGAAGATGCGGGGGGGGGGGGGGGGGCGGGCGGGGCGGGCATTCCCAGCAGACCAGTTTGGGGACATGGAAGTGTAGTGTGTGAACAGAGAGGGGGTCATGGGAAAGGAGGCGCTCACCAACTGCAAAGGGTTCTGGATCATGCAGGTTAATAGAGGTCATTAGAACAATAAAACTAACAATAGCTAAAACTCAGAGGCCACTTCTACGTTCAAGACACTAAGCACTTTCCAAGCACCATCTCCTGTAATCCTCCTCTCACCCAACAAGGAGGCAGGTACTATTATGATCACCATTTCACACACAAAGGAGCTAAGGATGACCACGGGTTATGTAACTTGCCCGAAGTCCACACTGAGTAAACACCAGAGGCTAGATTTAAACCAGGGCAGTCTGATGCCAGAAGGCCCCCAGCCTTAAACAAATTTGAGCCAAAATCAGATGTATTAATTCCAGAAACAATATGGAACACAGATGTTTTCCAGATTTCTCAAATTTAGTGTGTCCAGAAAGAAACTCCTTCTAACATGCCAGCACTCCATCTTAGCAAATGGCCCCGCCACCCCTTGGTTTCCAAAGCAAACTGCAGTCATTCAGCAAGATCTCACTTTTTTTAAAATTTATTTTTGGCTGCATTGGGTCTCCGTTGCCGCACTCAGGCTTTCTCTAGTTGCAGCAAGTGGGGGCTACTCTTTGTTGTGGTGCATGGCTTCTCACTGTGGTGGCTTCTCTTGTTGCGGAGCACGGGCTCTAGGCGCGCAGGCTTCAGTAGTTGTGGCTTGAGGGCTCTAGGGCGCAGGCTCAGTAGTTGTGGTGCACGGGCTTAGTTGCTCCGCAGCATGTGGGATCTTCTGGGAGCAAGGATCGAACCCGTGTGCCCTGCATTGGCAGGTGGATTCTTAACCACTGTGCCACCAGGGAAGTCCCAGCATGCCCTCACTTGATGGAAGTGCCACAGAGGACACTTTGTACCTAGCTCATCTCTTGCCCAAAGCAGATGCTCATGTTTACTGAAGGAATAAATGGCCTGGAGGTGAGAGAGGAGTGGTAAATGTTGTCCCTACCACTAAGAAAAGACCTGGGGTAGAGCTTGGCACTGGGAATGGTCAAGAAGGCCAGATGCCAGGAATCCCGAAAGCTCTGACAGGAGGCTGAGGGAAGACCAACCCACGCCAAGGTGTCTAACTGGTTATTCCACGGCAGTAATGCCATGAAACCGAGCTAGAGAAGGGATAAAAAGAAACAGGTGTCAAGGGTAGAGAGCTTTAGTTTTAGAAATGCTGCATGGGGGGTATCCAAGTAGAAAGGTCCAAAGGTAGCTGAAAAACTCAGAGGAGAGAGAACTAGGGTAGAGGTAGAGGTTTTAGAATCTGTGTTAAAATCTGGGGAGTTAGGTAGAAAAAAAAGAAGCCTGTAAAGAGAATAAAAAGCCAGAAACAAAGCTTGGAGAACTTGGAAATATCAGTTAGACAAAAGCTGGCATTTCAAGGAGAAAGCAGCAATAAACAGGCAGGGGACTAGAATGAGGCCAGTGAGCCGGCCACAGGGAGCTGGACACTGTCGACCAAGCAAGTGGAGGCCCAAACTGTTACTGAGGGCCAAGCTGGGCTGCCTGGAGGAAGTGACACTGAAGATGAGGCCGGAAAGTGACCGGAGTTATTTAACAAACAAATCGGGTGGGCAGGGCATCGAAGGGGAGAGGAATACCTGCCCTAGACAAGTACTGTGTCAGCAGTGAGAACTGAGGACCACACGGTGGCGTGACGCAACACCACAGGCCTCCTAACGCACACCCCGGGGGCAGGGCCATCAAGGGTTTCAGATAGAGATGCATTTGGAGAGACTGCGGCACCTGTGCGCTGAGGACCAATGGGAGACTGGACAAGTCAGAATGCAGACCTGCGTGGAGACTTACAGGAACCCAAGCAAGAAGAAAGCTGTGTGGCTTGGAGGTAGTGGAAAGACGTGAGGCCACCTACTAGATGGGAGCGGGGTTGGTGAGGTTAGTACCTTCAGTGTTCTTACAGATTTAATGGTCTACTCGATTGTGATGTTACTGTCAGAGGTTGATTTTTTTCCCAGGAAGCTATCATGGACACTAAAGGTGATACCCCCCAACTTTAGTTAGGAGTGTGACACCCGTAATCATATACATGTATGTGACGCCTATGTGGATGTGATTACATGTGTACGTCTACACACAGGATGGTTAGAAACAGACTGTTTAGCAGTGTTCGACTAGAGCCGGATTCTGTCACCGTATCTCCCACCACAGTTTTCCCACAAGCCAAGAAAGGAAGAGTCAGCAGAAAAGGGGAGGGGGAGGGGTGCACGAGAAACAGAAGGAAGCAGCAACTATGCAGCGAGTCCCAGGGGGATGTCTGGATGAGCAGCTCCGCCCAGCCCAGCCCCACGGCAGGCACACAGAGCCCTCACACAAGCCAGGGCAGCCGAGGCTGACACAACCACTCACTGAAAATCTGAGACCAAACTCCCCGGCACTGCTTCCACAAGCCCCAGGCAATCTGGATTCTAAGGTGGCTCCTTGCGCGTTTTCCTTCCAGGAGAGGATACTCAGACACACTGGGTCACTCACTCATTCTGTGTGGCAACTATAAAGCCGATCTCACTGTAAACTCGTAAGTGGCCGTTCTGAGACACAAGCAGAGTGAGTCTGGCTGAACTGGCCAGGGCAACCCCTTCACGTCGGCACGGCAAAGGCAGAGGAAAGCCTAAATCCTACAGAATCTCACCAGGGTGATGCCAATTTATCAGCAACTGATTAGGCACTGGCTAATACCAACAGTCTAGGTCACGTCTCTCCTTTTTATTATTTTGGCTGCACCTCACGGCTTGTGGGATCTTAGTTCTCCAACCAGGGGTCGAACCCCAGCCCTAGGCAGTGAAAGTGCGGAGTCCTAACAACTGGACCGCCAGGGAATTCCCTTCAAAGCTTCTTAAATGAACTTTGATGCCACTGTCAAATCAACATCCAGACCTTAGTACTTAAGAAAAATATGAACCTCTTGCTTGTTATACAAAAGAGGGTGCATGGTATAGACAGCAATGATGAGACTGGCCAAATGAGCTCCACAGCCCTGCACAAATACTTGATCTCCATGCCTCAGTTTTACCATCTTCAATGTCAGAAAAATATCCCTTACCTTGCAGCCGTGATGATGAATCAAAGGGCCCAGTAGGTTCCCAGCACCCTGGAGACACCCTATCAGCTGAGTAATTCAGCAACTATGTACGGGTGCCTACTCTGGTCAGACACTGCTTCAGGGGCTAGAAATATAATGGTGAACAAGAGGCACTCCTGGGGCTTCCCTGGTGGCGCAGTGGTTAAGAATTGGCCTGCCACTGCAGGGGACACAGGTTCAAGCCCTGGTCCAGGAAGATCTCACATGCCGCGGAGCAACTAAGCCTGTGTGCCACAACTACTGAGCTCACGTGCCACAACTACTGAGGCCCGTGCGCCTAGAGCCCGCGCTCCACAAGAGAAGCCACTGCAATGAGAAGCCCGCACACCACAACGAAGAGTAGCCCCCACTCACTGCAACTAGAGAAAGCCCATGCGCAGCAACAAAGACCCAACACAGCCAAATATAAATAAATAAACAAACAAATAAATTTATTTATTTATTTTTTTTAAAAAAAGAGAGACACTCCTGGAGCATATACTCTAAGTGGAAAGACAATCAATAAATCAAGTAATAAATATGGATTACATCAGAAAAGCCAGAAACCATAGCTCTTCTTACAAGTGTGAGTGCTACTAGATGAGAGCAAAGCAAACTTTCAGCCCCAGGAAGAAGTGGAACAAATGTTTCCGGCTCTCAGCAAGGCTTAATTCATTTCCAGAAAAGACTTGGCACGATGTGGCTAATCACTCCTGCTTAGGCTTAGAGGAAGCTGACGAGCCAGCACAGAGGCAGTGGGGCAACCCTCTCCCAGTTATTTATTCCTAAAGGAGGCTCAGCAGCCTCGACCACCGATCTCCCCTGAGGTTTTTGCAGGGACTAGACTAGATCTGGCAAAAACAGAAAGCAGCTGACTAAGCTGAGAGACAGTAACTGGGTCTTTCACACATTAATCTTATGACCCTGATGAAGCAGTCAGTCTCAGAAGCCTGAAAGGGGCACCACAGCCAAGGAGACGTCACACCTGCTCAGTGATTTGTCACTCAGGGAAGTTCTTTCCTTTTCTCCAAACAAAGGACCCGTCAAGGATTGCCTTTTGCTTCTACTAGAGAAAAAGAACAGCTCTTTGGGCATAGCGATGTTCTACTTTTGTTTGTGATTCAGGCCTTGAGGTACAAGGCTCCAGAATTAAGAATGAACCTCAGCTTTTTGAAAATGAAAAAAAAAAAAAATCCACAGTAAAAAGAATATTATTCAGCCTTAAAAAGAAAATTCTGATACCTGCTGCAACATGGATGAACCCTGAAAACATTATGCTCAGTGAAATAAGACACAAAAGGGCAAATATTGCATAATTCCTCTTATGTGAAGTCCCAAGACATCAAATTCAGAGACAGAAGTAGAATGGTGATTGCCAGGGACTAGGGGAAGGGCGAACAGGGAGTTATCCTTTAATGAATACAGAGTTTCTGTCTGGGAAGGTGAAAAAAGTTCTGGAGATAGATGGTGATGGTTGCACAACAATGTGAATTTACTTAATGCCACTGAACACCTAAAAGTGCTTATAAATCGTCTATTTTACGTTATGTATATTTTACCACAACAAAAAAATTAAAAAATAAACTTCACCTAATGCTTTTTTCCTAGATAGTTTAAATAGGATTTAGCCGAGCATTCAGAAACACTCTGCAGTGGGTACAGCCCCAGAAACACCTGTAAGGAGCTCACCTGTATTGGGACCCTCAGTCTCCTCCATGTCCTGGGATCTGCAGGACACACCTACGACTCTTAACACAGCCAAAGAGGACCTTGGCTCATTCTCTACTCAGTGACACTGTTCTTAGGAACTTCTCCACAGCTTCACATGCAGGATTATGACAAATTCCCCCCAAATACTAGGTTGACCCTTTTGTCAATGAAACCCCTGGAGCCTGGGGCGGGGCAGGGGGTGGAGGGGTGCAGGCGGGAAGGGCACCTTACTTCTCTCACAGCCACGTCTGATGAGGTTGTATCAGTGATTGATTTGGAGGATTTTCACAACTGGGAGGGATATTAATAGACACCAAATTCAACCAACTAATTTTGGCAGTTCAGAAGCTGCCTACTTGGTCCTATAACTACTCCTTTGCAGAAGGGTTTCTCTGGCATAGCACAGAAGCAAAGCGGAGTGGCCTCTCCACCTCTCTGACCCCTAACTTCTAATTTTCTTTCAGTCACAGTGGTCTGGGCTCTGAAGGGAGCCGGTGATACAAACAAGGCAATTGCTGGGGGCCAGGAGCAAGGGTAATATAATGAAGGAAACCTAAGATTTCCACCAGAGGTTGAAAAGATACCAGAGGCCGAGGGGACAAATTGACCTCAGGTGCCGAGGCCATTAACAACCTCCAACTCTAAAACTCACATGAGGCAGGCATGCTGGGCCTGTGTGGATGGCACCCAAGCACAAAGCTAGGAATCTTAGCTGCTTCTACTGAATCATGACCCTGGGGTGGGGGGGGCTGGGGTGTATGTGTGTGGAGTAAACCAAGAGCCACTAAACAGAGCAGACATGCAGACTGCAGTGGCGGTGGCAGCGGGGAGGCAGAAGCTTATAAATGCTGTATACCTACAGCAAAGGGCAGCCCAGCAGCGCCCCACAGAGGGAATTCCCTCATCTGCATAAGAGGGGACCTGGTCTCAAATAGCACTGCCCCCAGGGCTCCGTAGCAGAAGGCACAGCCTTCCATTGAGGCAGTTGCACAAGCGCGCTGGCTAATGAATGGATGCATGCAGTCACCAAATGGCTAGCCAAACCCAATTCTCTAAAGACATTAATCTTGGCAGTGGAATCCAGATCCTCTTCAACTCTCTTCCTAGGAAGTAAGATATTAAGTCAATGGTCCTTGGCTCCCAGGACAGCAAGCACCTATTATAAAGGGAACGTTGGGAATGTTCTAAGAGAAAAAGCAGGAAAACAGTAGGAAGAACATTAAGTGGGCCAGAGAAAGTTAAAAGCTTCACATGGTAGCTCAAAAAAATCTGCCAGACTCCAAGAGGCCCAAGAATATTGCAAATGTTCCAAAATGATCGAACCCATTGCGTTCACGTGTATAGCCAACAACTCACCGGTCTGGCCTCATTTGTAGTTACAGACATATGTTTTCCTAAAAATCACCATACGACACAAAAAGTCCACAGGGTTTATGGGAAAAAGTGGAATTAGGGGTGTAACACCCAAAAACTTAAGACGGTAAACTTACACACACACACGGTAAGAAGCTAACAAAAACCTAACAAAAATGGCAGCACAGTTTGACAAATTAAATGGTTAAGAAATGCATATATACTACAACAACTATGGCACTTAACCAGGTCTGCAGCTCATGAGTTATTGGGAAATAGGGTGAGTGTTGTAACAAGAGACGTGCACAGGGTGTGGCTCACGACACACACAGTCAACTGAGATAGCTGGTGGATGTCTGAAGTGTATATGGTCTATGTGGCTTGGTTCAGCTGAGTTCAATTTTCTGTTTACCTATTACCCACAGATGAAATTATGCACACTAAACTCAATATTCCCGTTATATTCAACTTGTTTCCTAAAGTATCAATCCCGTTGGAACAAATCCATGCTTCCAAACAAGTGTTTAAAGCAGAACTGACTGTACCTTACTTCAGGTACCCTGGATGTCAGTATCCACTCCATGTTCTTTCCTATCACAGCCCCATAATTTGATACATGCTGTTGCCTTGCCTGCAAAGGTTCCCCTACCCCCATTCCACTTTGGGGAACTCCTCATTGTTCAAGGCCTTCCTCAAAGAAATGTTACTTACATTTCTCTCACTCCTGACCCTAAATTTCTTCTACTGTACAAGTACGCTAAGCATAACTCTATGTCAAATACTGATCAGTGCATGCCCTCTTCTTTGCACACCACTTGGCACAAACATGGTGAAAAATAATGATTTTTTCCATTGAAATTAAATTATCAAGCTCATTAGATGCTTGAAAAGAGATGGCAGATACTTAGAAAAGATAGCATAAAGTGTTTTTGAGAGGGGGGCGGAAAAGGATGACTTTCAGAGATGAGAAAAATGGAGCCTGACATTGCAAGTAAAAATGTAGCCACCATCAGGAAATAAAGGAAGACTTAAAAACAGATGATCATCATGGGAGAACAGGACAGAACATCTCTACCTGAAGCATTTTCAACTTGGAAAAAGAGGCCAGAGCAAAAAGTTCTTAAATATTAGTTAAGAACTGAAAAATATCAAGAAGGTGCTTAGAAAGAAAGCAAATTTTATACCGGTCTGCTATAGCAAGCAGGAGAATTTAGCAACAGTTTGGCTGAAATAAGAGGTGAGGTGCAGCAGACAGACAAATGTCCAGGTCCTAAGACCACCTCCTTTGGTTGGGGGTTGGGGGGACTCACGAAAAATAACTAGAGTCTTCAGGAATACAACGCAGTCACCGAAAATTCAGCTTCTTGAGAATATTTATAATCAGACCCTTCCTGGGTAAACGTTACTTGAAAAAACAAACATAAAAATAAAGACAATATCCCCCACTTTTAAATTTTATTTTCACTATTTAAAGCTACTAGAAACACCAGCCCTGTGCTTTCCCACCACAGAAAAATGTGAATGACATAACAAAGTCCAGCAAAAGGAACAAAGACAATGGAATCTGAGGTCCAGATGCTAGGTCTCTTCTTACTAACTGTGTGACCTTGGGCAAGTGACTGTGCCCTTCCTGCGCTTCAGGACACATAAAATGGAACTAACCACAACTACCTGGCAGGGTGGATTTGTAAGTGGTAGAGACTACTAAACAGTAGACGTGATATCACAAACCTAGAGTAACCCTTACAGACAACGGAGTCGCATTCCTAAAACCAGAAATTATGATTCCAAAACAAAAAGGCATTAGCAGATAATAATGCCATTTAGCAGACATTCTTTCATTTTAAATTTGTGTATGTCAAGTAAATCTAAATATATATAGCAAGCTAATTTACTCAGCTATCTGGAGGTACATTCTGCAGTTAATGTACCCTACTGGATACACCAGGAAACCATGTGGTTTCAAAAGAGTACAGGAAGGCCTGATGGTCACAATTTCTCTTTTGCACCAGCAGGCTACTGATAATACTCATTTTGAAATGTTTCCAGGCCTTTCCTACTCTGCATGATGTGGTATTCAATAAACCTGCCAATTCTTATTTATGCCGGGGGAAATATAAAAATGCTTCCAAAGGAGATTCCATAACCCTATAGTAGCACCCTTCATCTTAACCTCACATGTCTTTCTCACACTTGAACTGTGACCTCAGAGTAAGTCAGTATCTGTGCTCTGGGCCTTCCCCCTCAGAGAGGAAACCTCGAAATGCCTCGCTCTAAAATTCCCAAAGTCCTGCTGGGAAACAAGCTATTTAGAAAGATAAGTTAGAAGAGCACATATGTGAATTATATCTCAATAACAGAGCCAACCCTGTAATATTCTACAGGAGCCACCTTATCCCTCAAAAATTCCTAATTTGGGGACGGTGAGAGATGTACGTAAATCATTCCAAAATGAGACACTGATAAACAGATACACAAGAACATACAAAGCCATTTCTATACAGCATACAAACCAATTACCTTGTGCACATATTTTCATTGAGTAGCACCCCAAAACGTTTCCAAAAATTGGCAGGGGTATAAACTACCGGACATAGACTTGGCTAAGAGCTTTTAAGTAAAGAGCCAGTGAAGAACTGCCATGACTGGCAATCGCCATTACCAAGTTCAGTGACTAGTCACTACCCTGGTCCAGGCTATCCTTTTCTCTCTTCCTAACTGGTCCTGAAGCCACTAGTTTTGTCCACCTTTCTAACCATCCTTCTCATAGCACAGTGATTTTTCTAAAACGCAAACCTAACCCTGTTAACTTCCCTGCTTAGAACTCAATTTAGTGATTTCCCACCTGGCCTTAAGATGAATTCTGAACTCCTTATTGCGGAGGCACACCGGAGACCTTCTGTGATCTAGTTCCAGCTTACCTCTCCAGTCCCACCTTTCTGCCACTTATATTTCAACCTCAGGGAATATCTCTCACTCTCTCCACTCTGGCTCCCGGGCCTGTACCATGCCTATTTTTGTGCAAGCAGAAAGCTTGGCATGCAGAAGACCTCAAAATGTGATGACTTAAAAAATTAACGTACGCGTTCTCAAAGGAGGAAAAAAAAAGTCCCCTCAAAAAAAAAAAAAAGCCTCCTCTTTTTATGTACAAAGCATAAACATGCATATACCACATAAAAAGGACATACAGTGTGAAAGCAGCATTAAAATTTCCTGGAGTGGGCAATCAGGAAAACAACGTGTGAAAAAGCTCGGGTGTGCGGGGGGCGGAGTCGTCGTTGTAAAAAGGTTTATAAATACTGGATTACAGCAAGATGTGAGTCAAAGTTGGAAACTCAAGTTCACGCAATACAGAAGCCAGCTACACATCTTTCTACTTGAATATTCCCATTTCACCTCAAACTCATACACAAAACTACCCAATATGTCCCCCCATCCATCAAAAAACAAACCACCAGAAAGACAATGCAAAACGATTCCTTTCAACGTTTCTGCCTCTCGTTAGCAAACTCCTGGTCACTGAATTCAAAGGGCTAGCTCCGCAGTCAGGGAACCGAGGCTGTGACCTTGGGGAGACCACCTCAGTCTCCCCGGCCACTCAGGCAGCCTCAGCGAGTGCAGGACCGCAGAGCTGAGACCCCAGGTCTGGCTCCGAGAACGTGGCGCAGAAGCACAAGGAAGGTATGGCCGTGACCGTCGATGAGGAGGAACTGGAGTTACACAAAAGCCAAAACCTCACAAAAACCGCTACCAAGGCTCTGAACTCTCCCCTTGTCCCTCGACGGGTCAAAGGGTGGAAAGCGGCGTGCAGTGAGTCCTGTGCTTCAGGCACCTGTCTCCAGGCGCCCGCGGGGGGTCTCGGCCGCAGGCCTCGGCGGCCACGCGCCCGGCCAACGCCCGGAAGCCGAGGACCTGCTGAGCTCTGCCCCCGGCGGGCGCCCCAGCCCCGTCCTAACCCGGAGGAGACTCCGCCCGGCCGCCCGCGCCGACTCGCAGGCCCGCGATGGCGGAACGGCTGCGCGAGCACACAAAGGCGGCGGTCTCGGTGGGGACCAAACCCTCGCCCGGTCTCCCCGAAGTCCGACACAGGCCCGCACCCCGCGCCCCGCCCGGCCCTCCGAGTGACCTTGGGCGCGTCCCTCCCCGCCCAGCCTCAGTTTCCCCGGCGACGCTAAGACGAGGCGCCGCGGCCTGCCCGGGCGGCCGACACACGCGGCGGGGCCTCCCCACTTCCGTCCCCGCGCCGAGCTGGGCTTGCGCGGACAGCGGGGCGGGCGGGCAGGCGAGCCGGCCCGCGGGCCCGGTCGGAGGTCGGGGCCCGAGCGTGGTCGGCCGCGCCACGGCGGCTCGTTGTGCCGCGGCGCCGAGGCCTCCGCAGGCCGCGAAGCCGCCCAAACCCCGAATCCGCCCGGCTCTGCCTTGCCGCCCCCTCCCCGCAAAGCCTGGCCCTGCCTGGCGCTGGTGAGGCTCAGCAGGCGCGGCGGTCGGCACACTCCAGCGAGGAAGCACCTTTGGAAGCCGCTGAAAAGCCCTCAACAAGACGCCGCCGCCTCAACAGCGACCCACTTCCGCTCCGGAGACCTCGGCTCCGCCCCCCGCGCGTCCCTATTGGCCACCGCTGTCCCTACTCCCGTGGTCGGCCGGTCGAGGAGGTATATTTTCAATCTTATTGGATAAGAAACCATCTATTACCACTTTGAAATGGGCCTCCTTCCGGCTCCGCCCACGCTCGCGAGCTCAAGCTCCTGCCTTCCCGCGAGAGAGCGGTCGGCGCCCCTCGGCCCGCAAGGCCTCCCGGGAGTCGTGGTCTGGGCTCCGGCTGCCCTGCTCGCGGCGCGGAGCCGGGCGCGCCTCGCCCAACGTGTTTCCTGGGGTCTCTACTATCGGCCTGGATCTGCAGGTCCTCCGGGCGCCCGCGCCCCACCACGTGCCAGGCCCTGGGCCTGCGCCTGATCCCTGCGATCCCGGGCTCTGCCAGGCTGTTGGTGGAGACGCGAGGGAAGCACAGCCCGGCCCATCTTCGGGATCCTGGAGGAGGCACTCAACCAGGACGTCTGCGAGGGCTCCCTGGAGGAAACGAGCTGGGAACTGAAAGGACTAGAATGGAGGAGAGAGTTCCAGAAAGAGGGAGCCTGGATGGGGAAAGGTGGGCTAGCATGTCCAGAAAACTGAAGGCTGCCCAGTGCGCCACGGGTTCAGGGGTTGGGAGAGGTGGGGGTCGGGGAAGGCACGAGTCAGACCTTGGAGGGCCCACATGCCAGGCTAAGAGTCTGGATTATCCCGAAGACAATAGGTGTCAGGAAGGGAAGGACTGAACCCGTGGAGTACTCCTCTCGCCCAGGTCCGGTCCAGCCCGGTCCTGGGAAAGGGGCCATGGCCCAGGCAAAAGCCTGAAGGTCTCTGGGGCATCTGGCGCAACTCCAAGAATCGAGAAGATAGTGTGGGCCCTGGATCCCTCCTGCCTGAGATTGAATCCCAGCTCCATGGTTCAGGCAAGTCTCACGGTTCCCTGGCCTGTAGCATGGAGATAATAGCAGTACCTATCTCAGGGGGAAGGTGGGAGTTGGGAGGACTCAACACTGTGAACACAGGTGCATGCCAGCCTTGGGTGGGGCTGCATATCAGAATTGGGATTAGAGAATCTGGTGGTGGGTTCCTTGAGTTCAGCTCCCAGAACTGGACTTGGGCATGGATTTGGCAACCAGAAAAGAGCCCAGCTTGTCTCTCTTGTTCTGAGAATAACCAGGTCATCCCAGCAGGCCACCCTGGACATGCCCACACAGGTAGAGAACAAGAGGGACCTCCAAGGCCACCTGAGGTCCAGGCTCTAAACTGGTGCACAGCCAGTCCTGCTGAACCTTATTGGCCAAAGCAAGTCAGCCCAGATTCAAGGACTGGGGGAAATAGACTCTGCCCATTTCCTACTGTGTTCCTTGCCTTGGCAGAGGTCACAAGGCAAGGAACATGGATACTGGGAGACATTGTTGCCATCAGTTTACCACACAAGGCCGGCCCTCAGCCCATAAACTCAGGGGATGGCCCAAGACCTGACGCTACTGGGGTTTGTATGGGGCAGAAGCCCCAGGTGCTCTCAAGGCAGCTCTGAGCAGCTGCCCAGTGCAGGAGGGCAGGTGGGGACCCTGTGGATTGCCAACCAGCATTACTCCTAATAGCACCCTGAGTCTGTTGGGCCACCACCTCTCCCCTCTGCTCCAGAGGCCAATCTGATAGGTGAAGGGTAATTCTCTCCCTCTGCCACAGTGCTTGCTTCGGCCCCCATGTGCTGCAAGGGCCCCCATGCAGACCTTCCCCCACTACAGGAACTGGTTCAGCAGAGCATGTTCAATCCAGGCCAGTGAGACTGGAGCACAAGGCTTGGAGGACAGAGAGGTTTCCCTCCTACGAGAACTGCCAGGGAGAGATGGCCCTTCTTCCTCCAGACATGTGAGGTTGGAACTGCTACCAGCTTGGAGACAGAGCTCCTGGATCAGGCATGTCCTGAAGTCTACCCTATTTTGGATTGCCAGTTATAGAAGCTAATAATTCCCCTTTTCAAGCCCTCAGAGCTCCTGAGAGCCTCTCTTGGGACAGGTCACCATCAACGTATTTCCTCGATATCAAATGAAATGGGTTTGAATAACAACACAGGATGTAAGAAATGCCGTGTTTATTTTTTTTAATGAAATTTAATCTGCTCCCAGCTCTAATTTGACAGGCGGGGGTGGGAAATTCCTCTTTCTACCAACCTCAGTTGTGGGGAAGTCCTGGGGTTCTGACACAGTTCAGAATATTGGAGGAGAACGCTGGTCTTTAGTCTGTTCTTGTCCCTTTGAGATGTCCACCCTCTTAGTCTGAATGTGCCCTGGGGTCCAGCCTCCCCCCTCTGCAGACCCAAGAAGGATGTAGGGTGTGGGGGTCTCTCCTAGACATCTATCCGCCTGGCAGTTTCCAGCCCCTCTCTTACTGCCTTGCACCCCATGGGCTTGCCCGTTCTCTCTCCGGGGCGCTGCAACATACTGTGCTTTACACCAGGAGGCTTTCACTCAGCCAGCCTGTCCTCAGAGCCACGCACCTCCAGTCCAGTGATGGGTCTCAGGACCCAGAGGAATCACTCCATTCCTGTCCAGGCCCTGGGCCAGCTCCTGCCCAGTGGCTCTAACCTCGTTCCTTCAGTGATGCTGGAGAAGGCTGGGCAGTGCTCTAAAGGCATCCAGGCTTAGCTTTGGGTCCTGGCTTTCCCGGCAGGTCACTTCACCTCTCTGAGCACCAGTGGCCTCATCAGCAGACGGGGTGTGGGGGACAGTTCCTACATCCCCGGCCAGCTCCCCCCATCGCCTTGAGGTTTGGGAGATAAGGCCGAGAAGGGCCAGTTCCCAGCGGCTCAAGGTCCTGGCGACTTCTACTAATCGCACAAGCACAATCACATTCTCGGTCTTGGGGGTTCCCAGATTAAGCCACCTGACCCCGGGCAGAGAATGCGGATTCCAGGTTTCCATAAGCAGAGCAGGCTCTGGGAACTCCGATGGGGGCGGGCATGGGCAGGAATGCCTAGCGTTAGGCCGTAGGAAGGGCTAGAATCTGGGCTAGGGTGGCCATGTTTTAGCACATAAGATACAAGACGCCCAAATAAATTTGAATTCCAGCGGATCCTTCTGTTAGCATTAGCTTGTCCCACACAATAACTGGCATTTTATTTGGCAACCCTGCTCTGGGCGGGAGGAGACTGAGGCGGAGTGGGGCGAGGGGCGCGGCCAAGGAAGGGGAGGTGCACACCGCCGCTCAGGCTTTATTTGGGCGGGGTCCCGGGGCGGGGGCGGGGGCGGGGGCGGGCCCGCGCCCGCCCGGCTCAGACGGCCCCCAGGCAGCGAGCGGGCCCGCGTGCCGAGCCTCCCCGCTGCAGCGCCCGCAGCCTGCGCTCCCGGCTCTGCTCCAGCTCCAGCCTGCGCTGCGCCTCCAGCTGCGCCTGCGGGCGGGCGGTGGCGGTCGGCGCGGGGCGGGGCCGTCCCCCACCGCGGCTGCCCCGCCCCGCCCCGCCCCGCCCCGCCCCCCCCCCGCTACCTCCGACGCCTGCGCTGCGCACCCTCGCGTCCGCCCCCGGGGCTCACCTGCTGCTTGGGGCGAGCTGCCCGCGGCGCCGGCACGTGCAGCAGTGCCGCCTGCCCGCGGCGCTCGGCCGCCTTCTCCCGGATCCTGCGCTGCAGCTCCAGCACCCGCTCGTCCCGGGAGGGCGCTCCCGCGGCCGCCGACTGCGCCTTCTTCTCCTCCCACCTGGGCGGGCGGCGGGGCTGGCTTAGGAGAACCCCACCGCGGGTTGACTCCAGGGATTTAGGTGCAGGGGGAGAGGCCCCCAGAGGACCGCTCGGGGCGGGGTTCCCCGGCGGGGTTCCCCCCAGCGCCTCTTCCTTTTTGCTCCTTGTATTTCACAGTTTAAAAAGTATTCCATAGGTATGAACTATCTTGGTATTGGGGATAAAAAAAGCGAACGCCCTTTCATCTTGCCCTCCCCTTGCCACTCTTGCCTAGAGATAGCGGCGGCTAATATTCTGCTATCTTTGCAGATCTCTTCCATATTTGGCCACAAGGGGCCGGAAAAGTCACCACAGTGTTCCTAACAAAGAGGGGTGCGTGTGTCCACGTGCTTTCCGTTAAAAGAGAGATGTTTGACAACCAAATTCGATGTGTGAACCCCAACTAAGTCCTGGTTTAAAAAGAAAAAAAAAAAAGGGACTTCCCTGGTGGCGCAGTGGTTAAGAATCTGCCTGCCAATGCAGGGGACACGGGTTCGAGCCCTGGTCCGGGAAGATCCCACATGCCACGGAGCAGCTAAGCCCGTGCGCCACAGCTACTGAGCCTGCACTCTAGAGCCTGCGAGCCACAACGACTGAGCCCGCGAGCCCCAACTACTGAAGCCCACGCGCCTAGAGCCCGTGCTCCGCAACGAGAAGCCACAGCAGTGAGAAGCCCGCGTACCGCGACGAAGAGTAGCCCCCACTCTCCGCAACTAGAGAAAGCCCGCGTGCAGCGACGTACACCCAACACAGCCAAAAGTAAATAAATAAATGTGTTTTTTTTTAAAAAAAGAAAATAGTTGGGGGCAAGTGATTGCAAGGGAACTGCCTGGGCGGGAGGATGGTGGGTTGCTGCGAGGAGAAGCCACCCAGGAGGGTGCAAAAGCAGGCTCCCTGCTCCTTGCCCACCCAAGGCGTCCGCCCCGGGCCACTGGCACTAACCTCAAGGCTGCGGACCTCCCCATGGCCGCGCGGCACAGCGAGATCTGCTCCACCGTGTCCTGCAGCGCCCGGCTCTTGGCGCGCTTGCCCTGGATGATCTGGTCTCGCTTCTCCTCCTCCTTGCACCTCTGGGTGTCCTTGAGCAGGGCCAGCCGCTCGCGCAGCTCCACGACTGACATCTCCCCTTCCAGGCCATAGCCGGGGATCTGCAGGGTGGGGAGGGGAGGCCCCAGGCTGGGAGCCAGGCCCAGGCCCAGCCTGCCTGGCCGTCTCCAGGGTGCTGGCACCAGTACCAGCAGCCCTCCTGAGTGCCATAGGCCTGGCCTGGTGCCCAGGAGACCTCCTCCTGTCTACTCAGCGGTGCCTGTGTGACGTGTCCACCATCCGGCTTCTCCAGCCTGGGCCTGCTCTGCAGCCCTCGACCTCTGTGGGGACATCTCAGCTGGGTGCCCTGCAGGCCCCTCCGCTGTGGCAGGGCCCAAATGGAGCTCAGCACTGTCTCCCCAGCCAGGACCTGGGGGCCTGGGTAGAGAGTCCTTTGGACTCTGCCCACCCCCCAGGACCAGGCCTGCCCCCACGTCACCGCGTGCCAGCCTGGCCTCTCGTGGTGTTTCTCACACAGGCTTCCAGGCGCTGCTGTCCTTCTCTTAGCCTCCTGCTTGCCCAGCCTTGGGCCTTCGTGCACCTGCGCTCTCCCTACACTGCCCTTTCCACCCAGGCCTAGTGAGTTCCGGGAGCTCCCTCAACGCGCAGCTCCACGAAGCCTACCTTGCCCACCCCCAGGGGTGATGGAGGCCTCCCTGGCAGGGCTGAGCATCTGGACCAGACCCAGGCCTCCAGCATGGCGGGCACGGGGGAGCTGGGCATGAGCGGATAGGTGGATCTCGGCCTGGGTCCAGACTGCCTTTGCCCTTGGTGGGAATTCTGGACACATCCTTCACGGCAATGCCAGGCCCAGTAAGACCTGGGGAAGCTCCCCGAGGTCGTCACATGGGCGTGGGCTCCGGGGGCCACGTCCTCACCTGGGTCAGGTCCACCAGCTTGCCCTTGCGCGTGGGCTGAGTCTCCAGGGCTCGCAACTGGGAGATGAGCTCACAGCGCCGCCTCTGCTCCTCCTTGGCCGCCTCTGCGCTGCGCTGTAGCAGCTCCCGGCTCTCCTCTATCACCTCCTGAACTACGGGCCAAGCGGGGGGTGCTGAGGGGGTCAGAGAGCAGCAGGGCCAGCACTGGGCACGGGTAGCTCCCCTGGAAGGGTACCGAGCACCCCCCCACACTGTACCCATCTGCTGTCGGCCCTTCAGGAGCTTTGTCTGTGCCACCTTGACGTTCTTCTGCGTCTCCATCACCTGCTCCACCAGCTCCTTCATGGACTTTTCCTCTTGGAGGCGCCTCTCGGCACATTGCTGCATCAGCTCAGCTGTCTGGACAACCGGCCGGCCACAGTCAGAGCCGCTGCCTGTGACCCTGGGCCCGCCCCAGCCCCGAGAGCAGCCTGAGGTCTGGACGGCAGACCCAGTCCCTGACCCTGAATCACCCTGGAACCTGGGTCTAAACTCATCAGCGTCTGGAGGTGGGGCCTGCTGGGGAAGTCCCGCCTCACGTCCTCCCTTCCTCCACTGTGGTCCTGGGGGTGTGAGCCCAGAACTACGCAGCCATCTCCCCAGATCTGACGATAAGCTGAGGAGTGCAGCCAACAGAGTCCTGGGGAAACCAAGTCAGAGCCACTGGGTTTGCCCTGAAGCCCACCCGCTGCTGACTCCACTTGAGAGAGGAGGGCACTGCTTGCTTTGCAGCCACGTGGAGCTGGCTGTCCGGATTCTGCCCAGGTCTGCGCAGAGGACACGCCAGCCCCCGGGAAGCCCCAGGCTCCCCATCACATGCGCCCCCGGGCACATCCTGACGGTCACCCCACACTCTTCTTTCTGGAGGAGCCTGAGAAATGCGCAGCTCTAAACCACGGGGCGTGGCGTTGCCACTTTGAACCGCGCACAACAGGACTCGCCCCGTGTCCTGGCTGTGGCTTCCCTCTTCTGCTCAGTATCTGGGGGTACCATCCTCATCCACCTTTTCACCGGGAGTGCAGTTGGCTCATTCTCGTGGCTGTTTCGGGGAATATATAGCAACTCTTTGATACATTCTACCATTGACAGACATTCAGGTTGTTTCCAGTGTGGAGCTATTGTGAACAATTCAGAATATTATTTTCAGTCTTCAAGATACTACAAAGGACAGGGTGGGATGTATACCTCCTGTCACTGCCCAGCGCTGCCAGGGAGCCCCTGGACTCCCAGTCCTGGAGGTCTTGGCAGCTGGGGGCTCACCTCCGACTGCATGGTACATGCAGGGTCCATCTGTGGCAGCGTGGTTGCCAGGCACGCTGGGCAGGAAGGAAGCCTTTCTTAAAGCACTTTGCCAGCACCTATAAAAATGGCTTTTGACCATCCCTTTCTGTGCGGGTTCATTCCAGGTTCTAAGAAAAGGAACCACGGTTCTTGGAGAAATGGCCGTTTGAGGGCTGGGGCAGGGAAGATACAAGATGAGCCTGGAGCATTTTATGGCACCGTAAAGTAAGGAAGTGCTCAAAAAGCAAAAGGATGGTGGGAGGTATGGGGGCATGTCGAAGGGACACAGGAGCCAGCCTGAAAGGGGTCCCAGCGGCCAAAGCTGGCAAAATAAATCACGTCGTATTGGATTATGACACAAAGTATAAAATAAATATGCATGAGTCCACAGTGATATAAATAAGTGGACTGCTATATATAGATATATAAGCGAGTAAATGAGGGAGAAGAGACAAGTCTTCTGTGCTGAAGAATCCACATAACCTACCCACCTCCTTGAGTGTGGGCCCCGCTTAGAGACCCCTTCCAAGGAGCGCAACGTGGAAAGGGGGAATGACCACAGTGAGAAGCCAGGTGATCAAGTCCAACATCCTCAGTGATAAGTCTGCTGACGGTGGGCACCCTTGAAGGGATGGGATGAAAAGGCACGTGGCCCCTGTGGTCTTCCTCCTACACCCAGTCTGAGCATCTCAACAGACAGACGTTCTACAGGACACCTGACCAGCACGCCTCACCACTGCCAAGGGTGCCAAGGACAAGTAAAGCCTGAGACAATGTCATGGCCAAGACGAGTCTGGGACATCCTTGGATGGGATCTTGGACAGAAAAAGGACATAAGTAGGAAAAAAAAATGCTGAAATCGAAATAGAGTGTGGAGTTTAGTTAAGTTACGTGCCCATATTGGTTTCTTGATTGTGACAAATGTACCCTGGTGTAGTGGGTTGGTGCCCCCCCAGAATTCATGTCCACCTGGAACCTCAGAATGTGATCTTATTTCCAACTAGTTAAGGATCCAATAAGTAATGAGTTAAGGATCTTGGGATGAAACCATCCTGGATTTAGGGTGGGTCCTAAATCCAATGACAAGTGTCAATATAAGAAGAGGAGAAGACCCAGAGAAACATGGAGAAGATGGCCATGTGAAGGTGGAGACAGAGATAGGGTGAGGCTGCCACAGACCAAGGAATTCCTGGGGTCACCAGGAGCCGGAAGAGGCTTAGAGCAAGCCTTGCTTAGAGCAAGCACGGCCCACCCAACACCTTGATCTCGGACTTGCGGCCTCCAGAACGGCAGCTAAAGCCCTCCAGTTTTCCATGCTTTGTTGTGACAGCACAAGAAACCCCGTCGGCACGTGCTGATGTAAGATGTGACCCGCAGGGGAGGCTGGGTGACAACAGAGGAACCCTCCGTACTAGTTGCAACTTTTCTGTCACTGCTTAAAAAAAGTCCCAAAGTAAAACGTTTATTTTAAAAAGTACTTTCGAAAACGTTGTAATAAGTTCGAGAAATGCTTGTGTGGAAATATGAGGTGAGAAAAAGTAGGCTACCGAAACGTGGAGGAGTCTTACCCCAAGTAAGTAAACTACGTGCAAGGAAAGACACCTGGGCTCGGAGGAGAGGCAGCTGAGCCGAGTCCCCGGACCCCCGGCTGGTTGGGGAGGCACAGAGACAGCTGGCAGCCTGGTCCTGGGAGTGAGGAAGAGGGGCGACATCTCCTGGCTCGGAGTGAATCCCGCAGAACCCAGGAGACAGCGCAGGCTGTGGAGAAGGCCCCAGGATTCTAGCTCTGCCTCCGCCCCGACCAGCTGTGTGACCTAGGGCAAATCACCCCCTCCCTGGCTCCAGTGTGTTTGCTGGTGAGTGGGGACGGCGGTGCCACCTCCCAAGCCACTCCCGCACGGCGTCCCCATCAGTTGTGGCATCAGTGTCAGCACAGCATCAGGATTTGGCGGAGAGGAGGACGGAGCACTCAGAGATTGAAAGGAGGTGACAGAGCCGAATCTGTGGGCAGGCAGAGGTGTTGGCGAGCTAGGGGTGTGGTCCCCTGGAGAGGCCTGCAGGAGGGCCGGGGCCACCAGGGTGGTGAGCGGCTCGCAGGGCAGCTGGCTGGCTGGAGTCCTGGGCTGACTCTTGGCTCTGTCTGCTCTGACATAAACCTTGGACCCGTGGTCCAGCCCAGAGTCCACTCAGGGGCCAGGCTGGCCTAATGCATCCTTGGGCCCTACGCTGGAAGCCCAGCTGGGTTTTCTGCACATCTCTCCACCCCTCCCGCAACTACCACCACCCAAACAAGGGCTGCTGGCTGACCTCGCCCCAAGCAAGGGCTTTCAGCTACCAGCACGGGGACACCTTTAAATTCAAGTGAACACAGAACACACCAGACAGCACTGATGTAACAAAGCCAAATAGAAAAATGCTCCAAGGGCCTCCAAACTAAATCCATTGAATACTTCGGTAAAATATCCTCTAAGAATGGTCACCTATGACAACCAGAGTGTGAAATGTTATTCACCCAGTGGATTTTGTGCTAACATTGGTACTGCTACTCCGGATTAACTTCACTGTGATGACGGATTAAATAAAAAGAAAAAAGCAAGAATTATGTGAACTTTATCCATTTTTTTCCCAATATAGCTACTTATTTCTATGGTTCATCAAATTATTTTAAAAGGGGGATAACATTGGGAATTCCCTGGTGGTCCAGTGGTTAGGACTTGGCGCTTTCACTGCTGAGGGCCCAGGTTCAATCCCTGGTTGAGGAACTGAGATCCAGCAAGCCACGCAGCACAGCCAAAAAAATAAATAAATAAAGGGAGATAAAATTAAGTGAAGAAAATATATTCAAATTGTTTATGATGAAACAATGTCAGAGCTACACTCATGACTTTACAAATATATCCTTTTCAGCCCTGTTGCTAGAGCACCTTAATACTGGTCACCACGGAAACACCAGGAAAGCTCCCCCCACCCAGCCCCCAGCTATGGAAATCAACACTGGGTTCTGTGGTGAGGGCCAGGGCCTCAGGGAGAATAACTGAATCTACGTCTCAAGAAGAGAAAATTCAGGTGGGCCCAAAACATCCTACTTCTCAAAAGAAAGGATGCCTCCAGGCTCTAGAGGGATGCTGAGAGCACAGAGGAGGCGAGGAAGGGGCTCTGTGGGCCAGGCTGTGGCAACGGAACCTCCTCCGGTGGAGACAAAGTCCCATTAAGACACGGAGGCTGGGGACTTCCCTGGTGGTCCAGTGGCTAAGACTCTGCGCTCCCAAAGCAGGGGGCCCGGGTTCAATCCCTGGTCTGGGAACTAGATCCCGCATGCACGCCACCGCAACTAAAGATCCTGCATGCCGCAAGGAAGACCTGGCACAGCTAAATAAATTAATACTAAAAAAAAAAAAAACAACAAAAAAAACACGGAGGGTGTAAAAGTCGCCAGTCCCGCATGAATGGTACACGAAAACAATACAATTCCTTTTGTCTTCAAATGTTTAGTGCCATCTACTCAGGTTACTTTGTTCATAAAACACACTGATCATCTACATGCGTGCACCTGGACGTTCCAGGTCGGGGAGAGAAGCCTCTGGACCTGTGCAGGATGGTCCAGCCAGAGTTGGCCGGGCTTTGGGGAACACGGCTCGGGGCTCGGGGAGCTGCCCTGATGATGAGGCGAGGCCGAGGGTGCCTGGGGGGAGCACCCAGTCGTGGCTGGGCCGCCAGCCCTCACAGGGTGCCCTCTCCCATGCTGTTCCCTGGAGGCCCACGACTCCTGTGCTTCTGACGGGAGGCCTCTGGCTCACGAGACCCCCGGGGTCGGGAGGGACGGAGCTGGACCTCACCAAGCCGCCATCAAGCCATGGGAGGGGGTGCCGGCCTGTGCGGGCTGGAGCCCCTCCTGCTGACCTGGCGTCAGGACAGGCCGATGAGGGGAGGGGCCGTAGGGGCAGGCTGTTCTGTCCTTGCTGTCGCAAGAAGAGCCCCATTCCAGGAACACTGAGAGAGCCCCAAGGAGTAGAAGGTAGGGGCTCCAAACGCCTTCCCGCCCCAGGGGAAAAGCCTGCGGGAGGGGGGCCCTCCCTCCCTCCCTCCCCCCCTCCCTCTCGCCCCCCGCGGCTCTTCCCCCTGGCGGAGCTGCTCCTGCACCTCGGCTGGGTCGCCTGAACACAGTCCCTCCGCCCAGCGAGACCGCCTATCAGGCCGCAGCTTCTAGTCCGGGCCCTGGCCTCCAGCACCCACCCCTCTGATGGGGTCCTCGCCCCTGCAGGTGGACCTCTGAAGGTGACTCCGGGTGGCTTCTTCCGGGATCCTCTCAGGGTCTCTGGTCAAGGGAAGCGCATGGCTGCTTAACTACAGCCCACCTTTGCTCTCCACCCACTGCCTCCTGCCTCTAGACTTTTCCATGTGAGTCCGAGCACTTTCAAATTCCAGGGAAGCCGCACGGGAATCGTCGCAGGAAGGCAAGGATGGGTCAACATTAAGAAATCATTAATAGGAATGTTACTCGGCCATAAAAAGAAACAAAACTGAGTTATTTGTAGTGAGGTGGATGGACCTAGAGTCTGTCATACAGAATGAAGTAAGTCAGAAAGAGGAAAACAAATACCGTATGCCAACACATATATATGGAATCTAAAAAAAAAATAAAATAAAATTGTTCTGAAGAACCTAGGGGCAGGACAGGAATAAAGACACAGACGTAGAGAATGGACTTGAGGACACGGGGAGGGGGAAGGGTAAGCTGGGACGAAGTGAGAGAGTGGCATGGACATATACACACTACCAAATGTAAAATAGATAGCTAGTGGGAAGCAGCCGCATAGCACAGGGAGATCAGCTCTGTGCTTTGTGACCACTTAGAGGGGTGGGATAGGGAGGGTGGGAGGGAGACGCAAGAGGGAGGGGATATGGGGGTATATGTATATGTATAGCTGATTCACTTTGTTATAAAGCAGAAACTAACACACCATTGTAAAGCAATTATACTCCAATAAAGATGTTTAAAAAAAAAAGATGATTGATATAATTCACCGTATTAATAGAGCTAAGGAGAAAAATAATATGATTATCTCCACAGATGCTGCAAAAGCCTTTATCAGAATCAACACCTGGGACTTCCACTTCTGGGAAGATGGAGTAGGGGTGCTTTTCCCTACTCCTCCCACTAGGCACAACTAAAACCCCTGAATATAAATTACTGAACACACAGAAGAAGGCTATGAAAGGTGGAGGGAAGAAGGCAGACTGGCTGGGACCGTGGGACCTGAAGAATGGCACAGTGGGGGGTGTCCCTGGGTTTTCTTTTACCTCGTGTGTCCCAGGCTGGGTGCCGGAGGACCCAGAAATGCCATAGGTGCAGACAAAAAAGCCCAACCAAAGCCTGCCAAGGGACCAGGAAAGGAGCCACCTACAGACACAGAAAACTGTGCGACACAACCTGTGCTCCAACCAGACATCACAGGCAAAACCTGAGCAAAGGCTGAGTGGGCGCAAGACTTCTGCCCTCCCCAGATCATGGGGAGGTGGCACAGAGGAGCCTGAGCTGGGACCTGCCCCCGGGTGTCAGTGGTGTCAGAGGAGAGCTCGTGGCAACCTGGTATCCACCCCCACCCGCGGGAACAAGCGTCCCTCCCCATCCCCACTGAGGTGGTGTCAGAGGAGGCTTAGTGCAGAGTGAGGACATTCACCTCCATGCTTGCCACGTGACAGTGGAGGCCACGTGGGGGGAAGTTATACTCCTCCCACTCCCAGTCAGGGAGGTATTGATGGAGGTCTAGCTGGAGCCCTTACCCACAAATCCTCAGGGGCCCCCTCTCAGGGGTCAACAGAGGCCACGTGGGGATGGTGGGTTGCTAAGCCCACCTGGCAGTAATATGGCGGTGCCCCCCTTCCCCTGCCAAAGCGGCGACAGAGAGAAGCTGCTCAGACAGAAGGCTTAAATAAGATCCAGAGTCCTGTAACACAATACCCAGAATGTCTGGGTTTCAGTGGAAAATCACTCATCATACCAAAAGCCAGGATGATCTCCAACTGAAAGAAGACACAATCAGTAGATGCTAGCACTGAGATCACAGATGTTAGATTTGACAATGATTTTTTTAAAAGCCCTCATAAAAATGCAACAAGCAATTACGAAAAAATCTCAACAAATTTAAAATAGATAGAGCAGAGTATGTTCAACAACCACAATGGAATCAACTAGAGATCAATGATCAAAGATAACAGGAAAATCTCCAAATGCTTAGAAACTAAACAACATACTTCTAAATAATCCATGGGTCAAAGAGAAAATCTCAAGTGAAATGAAAAAGTACATTGAACTGCATGAAAATACAGTTATACAACATATCAAAATTTGTGGTCACAGCTAAAGCAACAAATAAAGGGAAATGTGTAACACTGAGTGCTTACAATAGAAAAGCAGAAAAGTCTCATGTCAGTAATCTAAATCCCATCTCAAGAACCTAGAAAAAGAAGAACAAATTAAACTCAAAGCAAGCAGAAGGAAGGAAATAATAAAGAGCAGAAATCAATCACATTGAAAAACAGTAGAGAAAAATCAATGAAACTAGAAGCTGGTTTTTTGAAAAGATAAATGAAATTGACAAATTTCTAGCAATTCTAATAGAAAAAAATGAAAAAAAAAATCACCAATATTCAAGAATAAAACACTTTAGACCCTACAGACATGAAAAAGGATGGTAGGGCTTCCCTGGTGGTGCGGTGGTTAAGAATCCGCCTGCCAATGCAGAGGACACGGGTTTGAGCCCTGGTCCGGGAAGATCCCACATGCCGTGTTGCAACTAAGCCCGCGAGCCACAACTACTGAAGTCCCCGCGCCTACAGCCCGTGCTCCGCAACAAGAGAAGCCACTGCAATGAGAAGCCCGTGCACCGCAACGAAGAGTAGCCCTCGCTCACCCCAACTAGAGAAAGCCCATGCGCAGCAACGAAGACCCAACGTAGATAAAAATAAATAAAAAATAAATTAATTAATTTAAAAAAACTAAAAAAGGATGGTAATAGACTATTACAAACAACTCTACATACATGAATCTGGAAACTTAGTGAAATGGATCAATTCCTCAAAAAACACAAACTACTACAACTTACCCAATATGAAACAGATCATTTGAATAGCCCTGTAACTTGTAAGGAAGTTGAATTTCTAATTTAGAAAAGTCAAAAAAGAAACCTCCAAGCCTAGATGATTTCACTAGAGAATCCTACCAAATGTTCAAAGAATTAATACCAATTCTACACAATCTTTCCTAGAAAATAAGAGGAGGAAATGTTTCCAAATTCATTTTATGAAGCTAGAATTACCTGATACCAAAACCAGACAAAAGACATTACAAAAAAGAAAACTACAGACTAACACCCCTTATGAAACTATATGCAAGAACAACTTTAACAAAATCAAAATAGTAGCAAATAGAATTCAACATATATAAAAAGAATTATACACCATAATCAAGTGGGGTTTATTCTAGGGATGCAAAGCTGATTCAGTATGTGAAATTCAGTCAGTGTAATCCACCATATTAACAGGCTAAAGAAGAAAAATCACATGACTGTATCAGTTGATACAGAGACGCATTTGGCAGAATTTCCTGATAAAAACTTTCAGAATAATAGGAATGGGGGGAACTCCATCAACTTAATAAAGAGCACATCTACAGAAAAACCTACATCTAACATTACACTTAATGGTGAAAGGCTGATTTCCGCCAAGATGGTGAACTAGGCACAAATGTTCTAGCCAGTGCAATAAGCAGAAGAGGAAATAAATAGGCAGATCAGAAAGGAAGAGATAAAACTGTTCTTATTTACAGATGACATGATTGTCTACGGAGAAAACCCCAAGGAATCTACAACAAAATTCCTTGTTTGTCCTAGAAAACTAATAAGGGAGTTCAGCAAGGTCACAGGACACAAGAACAACACACAAAACCAATTGCATTTTTGCATACTAGGATTGAACACATGGCCACCAAAATTAAAAATACAGCACCATTTACAACCACTTGAAAATAATAAAAGAAATACTTAGGTGCAAATCTAACAAAACTTGTATAGGACTTACATACAGAAACCTAAATAACCAGATGAAGGAAATAAAATATTTAAATAAATGGAGAGACATGGCGCATTCATGGATTGGAAGACTCAATTGGATGGCCATCTGAAAACGATAAAAGTGGATCCAGACCTCACACCGTGTACAAGAATAAACTTCAAGTGGGTAGAGATCCAGATGTAAAAATGAAACCACACAAATACTAGAAGAAAACATGCGTGAATTCTTCTATAACATGGGTATGGGAAAAACCTTCCTAATTATTCAAAATCCAGATACAACGAAAGAAAAGATTGATAAGTTTGATGACATAAAAATTACATTTACATGGCAAAAATACATCATTTACGCACAGCCAAATGAGTACTTGGAACAAAATATCTGTAACAACATACTATAGTTAAAGGGTTACTTTCCCTAATATATAAAGAACTCTATAATAAAGTCAGGGAAATGAAGGTTAAAAGCTCAACAGAAAATGGACATGGTCAACTAATCTTTGACCAAGGCACCAGGAAAACTCAATGGGGAAAGGATAGTCTCTTCAATAAATGTTGTTGGAAGAGCCAGATATACAGACCCAAAAGAATGAAACTGAGCCCCTATCTTACACCACACACAAGAATCAACTCAAAATGGATCAAAGGCTTAAATGTAAGACCCGAGACCATAAGACTCCTAGAAGAAAACATAGGGGAAGAGCTTCTTAGCCTTGGTCTTGGCGATTATTTATTTACTTTTGATTTGATACCAAAAGCACAAGCAACAAAAGCAAAAATACACAAGTGGGACTATACAAATGAAAAAGTTTCTGCATAGCAAAGGAAACAATCAACAAAATAAAAAGGCAACCTATGGAATGGGAGAAAATATTTGTAAATTATATATCCAATAAGGGGTTAATGTCCACAATATATAAGGTACTCACACAACTCAATAGCAAAATAAAATAAAATAAAGTAACCTGATTTTAAAAATGGGCAAAGGACATGAACAAACATTTTTCCAAAGAAGACATACAAACAGCCAACAGGTATACGAAAAGATGCTTCACATCACTAATCATCAGGGAAATGCAAATCAAAGTGACAATGAGATAGCACCTCATACCTGTTAGGATGGCTAGCATAAAAAGTCAAAAGATAGCAAATGTTGGCAAAGATATGGAGAAAAGGGACCCTGTGCACTGTCGGCGGGAATGTAAATTGGGGCAGCCACTATGGAAACCAGTATGGAGGTTCCTCAAAACACAAAAAATGGAACTTCCGTATGACCCAGTAATCCCACTTCTGGAGGTACATCTGAAGGAAATGAAATCACTATGTTGAAGAGACATCTGCATTCCTATGTTCATTGCAGCATTATTCATGGTAGCCAAGATACGGAAACAACCTAAGTGTCCATCGATAGATGAATGGATCAACAAAATGTGGTATACGTACATAATGGAATATTATTCCGCCTTAAAAAAGAAGGAAATCCTGCCATTTGTGGCAACATGTATGAACCCAGAGGACATTATGCTGAGTGAAATAAGCCAGATGCAAAAAGACAAATACTGTCTCATCTCACTTCTGTGGGAATCTAATAACGTTGAACTCATAGTAACAAAGAGTAGAATGGTAGTTACCAGGGGCTTGGGGGTGAGGGGAATGGGGAGATGTTGGCCAAAAGGTAAAAACTTTTAGTTAGAAGATGAATAAGCTTTAGGGACCTAACGTACAGCATGGTGACTAGAGTTAATGATAATGTTTTGTATACTTTAAATTTGCTAAGACAGTAGATCTCAGTGTTCTCACCACATGCACAAAAAAGTAACTATGTGTTAATTAGCTTGATTGTGGTGATCATTCCACGATGTATATGTATATCAAAATATCATATTATACACCTTAAATATATACAAATTTTACTTGTCTATGATACCCCAATAAAACTGGGAAAAAAAAAGAAAATGACAAAAGGCATGAACAGACAGTTCACAGAAAAAGACACAGAAGTGGCTCTTATATGAAAACATCCTCAAATTCACATTTCATGGATGCAATGCAAATCAGAGCTGTACTGAGATACTATTTCTCACCTCTGAGACTGGCAAAAATTCCTGAATTCAGTACAGTAACCTCTGTGGGTGGGTCAGGGGGATCGGGCCCCTTCCCCCGGTGCTGGGGCCTTGAAGTTCCTGCCCAGGGAAGGTGATGTGGCATCTCTAATAAGACCCCAAAACCCCCAACAAAAACAGCCACAAGAACAAGACAGAACCTCCTCATCTGCTGCTCTGACGGAGCAGCCCCTGCTCTAGCAGCGGACCTCGAAAAGCCACCTCCACAAAGAGGAAAAACTTGCACGACATTATTCATTGCCGGTAAAGCAGGCTGGGACATTTTATGTAAGAAAAGGGGAAACAAGAAGTGTGTATATTTGCTTGGAAGGAAAGGCAGAAATTCGTGAAAATAAGGACTTGGGGTGGAGGTGGAAATGGGCTGTAAGTTACAGACTTACAAGAAGTGAGACTTCCCTGAGGCTATGTGTCATGTTGTTTTGACTTTGTATTTTTAAGAAGTGAGCTAAAAAGGAAGGAAAACCAACCCTAACACGAAGAGCAGATACAGACGCGTCTGCCGGGAGAAGTAATTCGCGTGAACCTGGGGCACATCTGCCGACTGCCGGCCCTCAGTGGCACACGTCTGAGGAGTAGGGGCCACGGCTGGGCCTCTGGGCCCTGCAGGCTCCCGCCTCATCCGGGCCGCCGCCAGGCCCGCTGGAAGGGACACGGGCAGGGAGGCCCCGGCCAGGACGCCCGTCCTAGGAGGAGGAAGAGCAGGACTCACGTCCAGAGCATCCGAAGTGGAAACGTGGGTGTCCACAGACCCTCTTGCATCTTAAGCAAACATGCTGGCTTTCCGGAAGTTTCTGCCAGACCTCAGGTCCTCCCTCACACGTGGATGTGCGGACCAACTGACCGTGCTAGTGGGGGCGGAGGGAGGTCTGGACCAGAAGTGCTGGCCAGACAGTCCACGCAGGCCAGCTGACCCCAGATGCTTCCAGAAGCCCCACCTGGTGAGGTGGGGCCCGAGGAAGCACCTCCACCCTGTGGGTTTTAGGAGGAGATGCCTGGGGGCGGCAACCACAGGCACAGCCAGGCCCACCGCCAGCCCAGGCCCCAGCCGCCCCGGGCTGCCCGTCACCTCCTCCTTCTTCCGGTCGGCCTTCTGCCTCTTCTCCTGCGCCACCTGCTGCCGCGCCAGGATGGCCTCCTCGTGGCTGAGCTTCCCCTGCAGCCTCCGGCACGCGCCTGTGGCCAGCTGCTCCTCCCGGTCCTTTGCCTGCATCTTCCTCTGCCACCTGAGGAACTCGGAGAGGTCCCCGGCCCCGTCCATGAGCTTATCCACCCTGGGGAGAGAAGGCAAGAGGCGGGGCTGGGGGTCTCCTGCGGTGCGGCTGCATGGGCCACCAGGAGGCCACAGTTCCCTTGGGGGCAGTGGCCTTCACAGGCGTGGGCCGCCCTCTACCAACAGCAGCCACCCGCTCCACGCACTCTCCACCCGTCCCGGTCCTGTGCGTCCGCCCTCCAGCCACATCTCCACCCCCATCCACTCGTTTGTGGCCCACCCGTCTGTCCATCCGCCACCCCTGCCCACCTGTGTGTCTGTCCATCCTCTCATCCATCTGGTCAGCCACCCAAGCTCCCACCCACAGCCCAACTCTTGGGGTAAGTGCAGGGGTCTGCAGCCCTGGTGGTGGGGGAGGGAGCACCAGAAAGGGAATCCAGGAGGAGGTGACCCCTCAGGGAGCTTCGGGGTGGGCCAGGCTTCTGCTAAGCCTCCTCCTACCCAGTCCATCTCCCTCACTGAGTGCAGATTACCTTCCTAGGATGCAGCTGTGACCCTGACACTGGCCTGCTTGGGTCACACCCCACCCCCCACCAAAGCCGCCTCTGCAGGACTGCAGCTGCCAGGCGCCGCCCCCTCTTGAGCTCCCGGAGGGGAGGGGAGGCCAAGGAGCTGCCACCCCACCTCTGCAGCTCTCTCTCCACCTGCCGCTGGTATAAGGCCCCTTCTCGCAGGATGGCAGCAGTGTTCAGCTTGACCGGGGAGTCGTCGTTGGGCTGCAGGAGAGAGTAGGGTTGGCTGTGATGGGGGAGGGGAGCCTCGGAGCAGCAAGTGCCCCTCTGCCCTCCTGCCCTCCACACCTGCCCCCTCCCTGGCGCTTCCTTCTGCCTCAAGGGCGGGGCTGTCCTCAGGGGAACAGGCCGGAGGTGGGTCCCCAGGGGGAGGGGCCTGGAGCCATTGCCCCGAGCCCACCCTGACGACAGTCAGGAGCACCGCTCACCCTGTAGAAGGTCAGTTTCGGAGCCTTGATGATTCGAGGTGGAAATCGGAGCCGCAGCTTCTTCTTGGAGTCCTATGGGGGTCAGGGCCTGGCACCTGTGCCCACAAGGTGCCCCCAAACACACCCCGGCTGAGCGGGGGGCCCTGCACCCCTGGGAGGCCTGGCCCACTCCCCTCTGTCCTAACTCCAACTGCCCATCCATGCGTTCCAGCCCAGCCCGCCCCCTGCACTGGGTCCCCCGCAGCACCTCTGCCCTCCAAGGCTGTCCAGCCACCCAGGCAGGGGCAGGGAAGATGCAGAGCCTGCTGGGCCGGGGACCACAGCTCCTAGTCGGGGGGCTGGAGCCTCTGGGCTCGGGGGCCTTCTCCTCCACTGCCCCCGGGGCCGGCCCCCAGGACCTTTCCTGGGCTGCTCCCTGCCCAGCCCGCTGCTGCTCTGCAGACACCCTCAGGGTGGGCACCACACCCACGGTGGGCGAGCAGCGGGTAGAGCTCCCCACCGCAGGACCTCAGCCCTCACACCCCGGGGCCTGCTGCTACTCTGTGGGGTGCCCACTCTCCTGGGCTGCCCCAACTGCTTGGGGGGCTCACCTCAGCCGCGTCCGCCGCCGCCCAGGCAGGTCCAGGGCGGGGGGGCCGGGCCAGCTCCTCCTGAGCGAGCGCCGCTCAGCATCCACCCAGAATGGGCCCTCCCTGTCCTGCTCCCTGACTTTCTTTATTGACAAACACACCCTGGGGTTTTCCTTACAGAAATACGAAGCGCTCAGTATGGAAAATCTGGAGACACCCAGGGAAGGAGAAGATGCACCTGCCCGCTCAGGCCGTGCTCAGCCTGGCGGCGCGGGGCCCCGCCCCTCCGTGGCCCTCCAAGTGTGGCCACTGCCGTGGCACGGGGAGGGACGTGTCTACGACATGAGGGGAGGCCGCCGGGAAGACCGGCCAGGCTGTGGGTGTGCTGGCGTTACCTCCACCGGGGGCTCCCCGCGGGACCTGGACCCCGCGCACCGCATCTCCTCAACGCTGGCCCGTAGCAGCAGCTCCTGCGCGCAGAGACAGGCCGCTCCAGCCCACCGGCCACCACGGACGTCCCCGGGCCGCAAAGGCACGGGCCAGCTCCCCGCTCCTCCCCGTCCTCCCCAGCTGCCTTTCACCCCTGACGCCCACACAGGGGTCTCCGTGTACAGGGGGCCCACCTCGGCCTTCCGGCGATTATATCTCTTGGTCATCTCCAGGAGCCGCTGCTCCTTGGGCGGCCAGTAGGTGCTCCTGGGGACCTGGTGGCGCGGTGGAAGGAAGGGCCCATGGTGAGCCGCGGCACTTTGGAGGGGTGAGTAGAAGTGCCCGCTAGATGTGGGTGAAGGAAGGTGCCAGGGCCAGGAGGGTGGGCGGTGGTGCCCCCGCCAGGAGGAGCAGGGCTGGAAGGGAAGCCGCTGAGCTCTGACTGGGACCCGCTGGGTGCTGGTGGCCACCCGCGGAGGAGAGGGGGGACGTCACGCCAGCAGCAAGAAGGAAGGTGGCCAGGCACAGGGCCCAGGCCCAGCAGACGCTGGAGGGACAGGCAGAGGACGACTGGCTCGCAGGGGGTGGAGGAGGAGCGGCTGGGGGGACACGTAGGGCTGGGAGTGTCACGGACCCCAGAAAAGCGAGCTGCCCGTGAAGGGGAGGGGCTGCAGCAGTAACACTGAGACAGCAGGGGGGCTCCTGGAGGGGAGCAGTGTCCACAGCGTGGGTGGGGCAGAGCCGCCTGGAAACCCCTGAACTCCAGACTCCTAACTCCGTGTCCCCTCCCCTGCACGTCTAATGTTCGTAGGAAACTCACCATGTCCAAACCTGAAACCCTCTCTGCCCCAAAACCCTCCCCTCCCCCAGCCTTGCTGACCCTGACTGCTGTCCATCCCTGGCCCACATCGAGGCCTTGGGGTCCTCCTCGGTGCCCTCCTCAACCCCTCTCAGTCTCTCACAGCCACGTCCACCTGCTTCAAGGCCACCCCTCACCTCCCTCCTCTGCCACCACAGCCAGAGGGACCCTGTGAGCCCATATCCTGTGTCTCTGCCCCCTGAACACCTCCCCTCCCATCCCTTCCTTCCCTTCCTGGCTGCCCCCTGACCCTTAGGGGAGGGATGGCACAGCCCCAGGGCCTTTGCACAGGCTTTGCTCTGTCTGATATGTTCTTCCCCCAGACAAACCCATGGCTCATTTGCTCACTTCTCGTTCTTTACCCCATGGTGCTTCTCAGGAGGGCTTTCCTGGCCGTGCCATCCAGAACTCCATGCAGCCCCTCCAACACTTCTTATCCCCTTTCCCTGAAGTATATTTTCTCCTCAGCATTTTTCACCAACTAACACACCTTACATTTCACTTATCCTGTCTTTTCACTGGAACACATGCTCCATGAAGGCATAGTGCCTGGCACATACTGGGCATTCCATACACGTTTGTTGAATGAGTGAACTGGAAAGAGCCCTCAACCCAGGAGGCGAAGAGGGTCCTGGGCATGGAGCAGGGCAGGGAGTGTGGAGGGAACAAGCTTATGGTTCCAGCACAGACATCTGTGGACCCCAGGGAAGGAGACGGTCCACCAATATCTCACAGCTCATGCAGCTAAGGAGCAGGGCAGGGGATGGGAAGGGGCCAGACAGAGAGGGAGAGAGATGCAGGTGGTAGAATGACATGAGATAACCATGCTTAGACCAGAGGAGCTGGGGTCAGAAACGCTGAGGCTCCTACAGATTGGGTAACTGTGGGGTTGCTCAGCAACAAGGCCCATCCGTCATCCTTCTGTCCATCTGCCCATCCGTCCATCTATGTGATCATCCATTCACTCACCTACCCACCGTCCATCCATCATCCACCCACCTACCCACCCAACCACCCACCCATCCACTGTCCACCCATAAACCCATCTACACATCCATCTCTTCATCCATCCATCATCCACTCGTCCATCCATTTGTCCATCCATCCACTCATCCATTCTCCCACCTACCCACCCATCCACACATCCATCCATCCATCCATCCGACAGATATTTTCCAAGGGTCTGCTCTGAGCCAGGACTGTGCTAGGCATTGGGGATATGGGAAAAATAAGATGGATGAGGTCTGATAAAAGAGACAGATAATAAATGACCCACAAATTACTAAACAACTCTAAAATCTAATTGATGCCATGAAGAAAAGGATCTGGGTCAATGAGAAGGAAATTAAGAGAGACCTGATAGGCGAGGGGTTCATGGAAGGCCTCTCTGGGCAGAGACTGTAACGAGACCTGACAGGTGGTGGGAGTGGTCTGGGACCTCGGGACCTCCCGGCACTACCCCCTTACCCTCCATATAGTGCTTAGTTCTTCTGGGGAACCAGATTGGTTCTGGGAAGCTGAGTCCATCACAGATGCTCAGCGTAGAGCCCATGACCGGTCAGAACGTTACACTCCCAGTCATGGTGATCAGTTCAAGGGTAGACATGCAACCTAAGTTGGTCTCATCATACTTTGACAGAATTCTGGGCCCTAGATGTCCTCTCATGCCCTGGATGATGCAGTGTGGGTGTGAGGCCTGGATGTTTTGCTACAATGAGGGAAGTTAGCCCAAAGATAAAGTTGACCCTTGGAGGGGACTAGGCCAAGAGAGTCACAGAGAAGCAGCTCTAGAACCCTGATCAAACTATGCCTGAAGCCTATCCTACTTCAGCCATGAGAGCCAGCTGGCTCTCTATTGTCTAAGCCAGACTGAGCTGCTTTTTTCTGTTACTTGTAATACAAAGCATCCTGACCGACAGAAGTCAGCAAGGCAGGGGAGGGAGAGGTAGAGGAAGGGGCCCTAGGCAGATGGAATAGACAGGCAGAGGCCCTGAGGCGCGGACAAGCCTGCAAGATAGGGTCACCCTTGCAGCCCGAGGAGTAGAGACCTCGACCTACACGTGCACATACACAGCGGGGAGGGAGCGGTACACTGCCACAGGGTTAAAAGTGGGCTCCGAGTGCCAAGTGCAGACAGGCCTGCGCCCCGCAGCCAACAGCTCCACTCCACGCCTACTGACCAGACCTCAGGAGGTGGAGCGCGGGAACCCACTCCACTGGGCAGGCTCTGGGTCAGCTGGGCTTCCCTCTCTGTGGGGTGAGATGGGGCTGGGGAGGGTGATCAAAGGCTCCTGCTCTGGTCCAGGCACCTCAGCCCTGGAAAAGCCCAGCCCCACTGGCCCACACGATCCACTCTCCCTGCCTGGACACCCTAAGCCCACTGCGATCAGCCACACTTACTGGTCTGGTCTTGGCCACCACGGGGACTGGCTCAGGCACTGGGATGGCGCGGGGCCTGGGGGCAGTCAGGTTGAACTCCTTGGGCTCTGTGACCTTGGCCTTGGTCTTTGGAAGAGGGGGCTGATTGGTCAACGCCCCCTGCAGCTGGTTGATCAGCTCCTGGACCTCCGGCTGCCACCTTGAAGGCAAAGGTGGGAGCAGCCACTTAGGGTGACTTCCTAAGCATGCCAACAAGGGGACAGCCCCTCGGGACCTGAAGGACCCCCAGGAGCTTGGGTCTGCCTTGGGGGGGTGGGTAGCGGTGGGACCAACAGCTGCTCTTCACTCGCGGGTGCCGGTTCCCAGCGCTCCCCTAGCACGGAGGAGACCGAGGCCCAGCGGCATCCTCGTCCTAGGTGGGGGGCAGGGAGGATGGGGACAGGGCAGGTCCCCGCTGCAGGAATCCGGAATCCGGGGGCTCTGAGGACCAGAGGCCGCTGGGAAGTGGAGCTAATCTGGTCCCCAGCAGGTGGCACAGGGGGAGGAAGCCAGGAGCAGGGAGCAGGCTGGTGATTCAAAAGGAAGGTCCCTGGAGCTGTGCCAGCGACAGGGGGAGCTGGGCTTTGGGAGGGGGACGGGGCAGGGGGAGAGTCTCAGAGTCTCGAGGGGGGGGGGTCCAGGAGCAGGGGTTTGGGAAGGGCCCTACTGGGCTTCCCCAAAGTCTGGGCTCCCTCCGTGCCTCCATTCCCTGGGTGGGCACAGCCCACCATTGCCCACCTGGGTGGTGTCCCCTCCTGCAGGGCTCCCCTGGGGAGACAGCTTGGTTTGAACTGCTCCTGCCCCAGCCTGAGGACCAAGGTCACCAGGGGGAGGAAGGGCATGTCTGAGGGCCAACAGGGAGTGGGGTCTTGGGAGGGGCAGTCGGGGAAGGGACAGGTCTGTGATGGGGCTGGTCACAGAGCGGGCGGGGAAGGCTGCATATGGGGTGGTGGACAGGGACGCAGGGCCCCGCAGGCCCAGGTGACTAGTGGCAGCCCTGCGGACAGGCAGCGAGTCCAGCCTGGCGGGGACAAGGACGTCCCCCTGGTGAAGGGGCAGCTTTGGGGGACACCCCGCTGCCCAGGGCCAGGGCCTCCTCTCCCACACGAGGGGCTTCCACCGTCCCGGGGCCCCGGGCCTCCCACACATAGCTGGCACCTCAGGGGTCTGCTTGGACCAGAGCCCTCTGTCTACCTGTCCCCAGCAAGATAAGGTGGCTCCCCCAGCCCTGTCAGAAGGGAAACAACTGGAGGGGGCAGCTGCACTGGCCCTAGCAGGTCTCTCCCCAGAGACCACTGAGCTGGCCCTCTGCCTGGGGGTCCTGGCCTGTACCAGCAAAACCAGCGTGGGCCGGAGCCTGTCATGGGAGAGGCAGGGCAAGGCAGAGGGCAGCTCTGGGGTGCCAGGCCCAGGAGTGGCATCCTGGGGGCAGCTGGGGAAGAGATGTGGGCCTGAGCCCACCAGGGGCTGTTGCTGCCTCAGCTCCCTGCCCCACGTCCGCCCCTGCATCCCCGGACCAGGGACGGACCAGCAGGGTCCCAGCAGGGTCCCTGCAGGGTCCCTGCAGCAAGGTGGCACCGGCACAGCGCCCTGCTCTGCCAGTGGGCTCCAGGGCAGAAGGGGCCAGCTCCCGCCCCCCTGATCCGGCTGGTCCTAAAGCCACTCTGGCCGTCAGGCCCTGCTGGCCATTGGCTGGCTGCCCGCGTGGGCGCCCCACCCCCCTGCACCGGGTCGGGGCCCTGCGCTGCCCACCTCATCAGGGGGTTGATCCAGTGCTCCTTCACGTGGGTGGTCTCGTAGATGAGGCTCCACTCATCCTTGATCCATGAGCCCAGGTTCAAGGGGTTGAAGAGGAACCCAAGGAACTGAGGGAAGAGGGAGCCGTGGGCCCCCGGTGCCTCCACAGGGGGAGTCAGGGCCGAGGGGACAGGTGTGGCCATCGCCCCACAAGGGGACCTCGGCCCACAGCAGGCAGGGGGCCCCTCCCCGCTCGCCCCCTCCTGCTGGGCTGGGGGAGCTGCCCCTCACTCGCCCGGGCTCCCGCCTGAGCCAGTGGGTCCCTGCCTGCCGTGGGCCCCCAGGCTCCAACCCCTCACACCCTCTGTGGACCTGGGCCGACTCCCGGAGGGCTGGAGAAGCCTGTCCGCCCCTCTCTGGTTGAGCGGCTGCTGGGGCAGTAAAGTCCTCACATGGGGCCCGGTGGGCTGAGCAGGCCCCCCTGCAGCCGTGGTGAACTCGAGTGGCTGATCCAGGGGGTAGCGGTGGGCAAGGGCAGGGTCTCTGGTCCCCACGGCTGCCTCCCCAGGGGGGCCGCTGTCCCACAGCCACGTGCTCGCCTCCCACCTCCCCTCAGGCCTCCCCGCCCTTCTTCACGGAGCAGCAGCCAGGTGTCCTTCTAGAGCCTTCCACAGCTCTTCCCACTTGGCAGCCTGGCCCCTGCTCACCCCACCCCACCCCAGGGGCCTCTCCTCAGCTTCCCCGCCCTACCCCGCTCAGTCCCCCGGCCTCTCTCCCACCCACTCTTTCAGCTCTGCTCCCACTTCCTGGCAGAAGGAGGCAGTCAGCCCCCTGTAGCTGGGCCCTGGGGTCTCTGCACTCCCCGTCCCAGCCCCCTGTAGCTGGGCCCTGGGGTCTTTGCACTCCCCGTCCCAGCCCCCTGTAGTTGGGCCCTGGGGTCTCCGCACTCCCCGTCCCAGCCCCCTGTAGTTGGGCCCTGGGGTCTCCGCACTCCCCGTCCCAGCCCCCTGTAGCTGGGCCCTGGGGTCTCCGCACTCCCCGTCCCAGCCCCCTGTAGCTGGGCCCTGGGGTCTCCGCACTCCCCCTCCCAGGCCCCCTGTAGCTGGGCCCTGGGGTCTCTGCACTCCCCGTCCCAGCCCCCTGTAGCTGGGCCCTGGGGTCTCTGCACTCCCCGTCCCAGCCCACCCCTCCATCCCCAAGCCTCCTCCTCCCACGCAGTGCAGCTGGTCTGTTGACCCCCACCTGGGGACATACTGCCCCCTGCCCTGGGGCTAGGGCCCTCCTAAAGGGGGCCTCCTTGTCTCTGGGGGTGCGGTGGAGGCAGCCCCCCCAGGGAACGTGCTGGAATGGGGGTGGGCTGCCGGGTGGGTTCCCTGGCCGTCCAGAGGATTCCAGCATGTGAGTGTGAGCGTCCTTGGAGGGAGCAGGATGGCCAGCGCCCCTCCAGGTGCCGTCCCAGGGCCAGTCCCCCTAGAGTGCCCACATCCAGCACTGTCTCCCAAGGAGACCACGGCCAAGGCTGCCCAAGCACCAGCTCATCTGACCACAGTGGTGACAGCACCCGGGTGTGCTCTGGGGGGTTCCCTGGGCAGCTGTCCTGTCCCCAACAGCTTGCTCCCTGTCTTCGAACCCGAGGCGGGCGGACCCTAATGGGACTGGCTTTGTGGGGATTGGGGCGTGAGGTGTGGGCCGAGGAAGGAGGGCCCTGATGGGGTGCCGCACCCCCTCCTGCAGCTCCCAGCTCCTTTGGGAGCGTGAATGGGCCGTTTCCATGAACCTTCTCCCAGAAACTCTCCAGGGAGATAAATGCCCAGGAACCTGCACTGGAGGCGCTGCGCTGGCCGTGAACTGCTCTCCATGGGCTCTGCAGGCCAAGGCGGGGCAGGGCTGGCTCCTCCACTGCAAATTGACACGTGGGCCCCTTGCTCAACAATTACTAATAATTTCAAGACTCTGACAGCACGGCGTGAACCAAGTGCAGGCGTTCCAGCCAGGAAGCTGGCCCTGGGCAGTCTCCAGAGATCTCTCAGAAAATGCTGTCATAAAAATAAAGCCCTTGGGACTTCCCTGGTGGTGCAGTGGTTAAGAATCCGCCTGCCGGGCTTCTGTGGTGGCGCAGTGGTTGAGAATCTGCCTGCCAATGCAGGGGACACGGGTTCGAGCCCTGGTCCGGGAAGATCCCACATGCCACGGAGCAGCTAAGCCCGTGCGCCACAACTACTGAGCCTGCGCTCTAGAGCCCACGTGCCACAACTACTGAACCCAAGTGCCACAACTACTGAAGCCCGTGCGCCTAGAGCCTGTGCTCCGCGACAAGAGAAGCCACCGCAGTGAGAAGCCCGCGCACCGCAACGAAGAGTAGCCCCCGCTCGCCGCAACTAGAGAAAGCCCGCGTGCAGCAAAGAAGACCCAAGGCAGCCAAAAATAAATAAATAAATTTATAAAAAAAAAAATGAAGCCCTTGCTTAAGATAACTATGCAAATATTTACCCACTGTGAATTGCTTATGTTTATACGTAAATAGGAAAACGAGTCATTAAAAATAACATGCTGCCTCAGGTTACCTGCTGGGGGAGGGCGCAGATCTCTGGGGCCTGTGGTCCTGGCAAGTGTCACTGCTCCAGGTCTCCCCTTCCCCAGGCGGGGGCAGTGGGAAGGCTTCTACCCCACCCTGCCTGAGCTGCCCCTGCAGAGCTTGCAGCCTCCTTCCAGAGAGGCCCCAAAGCACTCCTGGGGCCTGAGCTCTCCCCGCTCTTCTCCAGGGAGTCCCTGTCCTGGTCTGGTGACTGTGTGTCGCCCCCCCACCCCCCACCCCCCACCAAGCCAAGTAAGGAGGAGCAAGCCAACGGTTGAAAGCCTGGTCCAAGAACTGGCTCTGCCACTCATGTGCTGTGTGACGTTGGGCAAGTTACCGAACCTCTCTGTGCCTCAGTTTCTTCAACTGTGGGATGAATGCCCGTAGGAATGACCTTACCCGGTCATTTTGAGGGTGAAGCAAGAGCTGCTTGCGGAGGAAGCCGGGCCCACAGCAAATGCTTTGTGGGAGTAGCTGGCAGAAGGCAGAACCCTCAGGCTCATTCGTGGTCCTGCTAGCCCCAAGGCCCGGGAGTCCCAGGCTTTCTACACAAGGAAACAGGCAGCCACAGGAGTGGTCCTGGGCAGGGCAGGGGGGTGGGCTCCTGCAGGCTCCCTCTCGAAGGGTACCAGTCCTCAGACCCGCTCAGAAATGCTCCCTCGGCCCCGCAAAGCCGCACAGCCCCTCTTGGAGGAAGGAGAGGCTGCCCTGGGCCTGGAGCTTGGTCACGAGTCAGAGGAGCCCGAGAAGGTTCCAGAGGCCCGGACTGAACAGGCAAGGACTCCCTGTCGTGACTAACAGCTAGCATCCAGCAGCTACCACCCACCGGACCATGAGGAATGGAAACCAAATTCCCCGGGCACAAAAAGAGCACGTTCGCAGCAAAGAGAGGGTGTGGGTTCGTTTTAAACACAGAACAAACCCAGCAGTTTCTTTCGTTAAAGTGAGCCAGAAAGGTAAGAGGTCAGCGCCAGATGGGGCAGACCTTTGACCTTGGGTTTAAGAATAGAACTTGGGGCAGGTGGGGCTCACCTTGCACACCTTGTGGACGGGTTGGGACTTCACGATGCTACAGAAGAGCTGAAAGCCGAGCTCCTCCAGCTGGAAAGTGGCCAGGTAGCAGATCACTAAGGAGAGAGGGTGCAAGAGCGGGGAGGAGGACATGGGGGTCCCCGCCCTGGGCCCCCGGCGTTTGACCCTGGGGGAGTCAGCCAGAGGCTAAGGGCCCGACAGGTGCACTGCAGGTGCAGCGAACTGAGCTGAAGGCGCCCGCCTCCATCAGGGCGTGTGACCAGAGGCAAGCGCTCCATCTGGGCCCACGTGAAAATGATAACCTGATACAACAGTACAAATGACGTCATCTTATACGGGGGGGGGGCGGGGGGGCGCCGTCGCTGTCAAGGGTCTGCGGCTGACAAGGAGGCCAGGGCCTGGCCCGCAGGGACCCACGGGCCCCCCACCGTGGCTGGCCACGGGCACCTACCCTCGAAGAGGCTGTAATCGGCCCACAGGCAGAGCCGGCCGTCCTGCACGTAGAAGGCGTCCACCACGATGGTCAGCAGCTTCCGGTACTCGAGGCACCCGGACAGAACTTCCATGATGAACGCCTGCTCCTGGGGTCTCAGGGTCTGGAGGAGAAACAGCTCGGGAGGGGGCCGCTGGCCAAGCCAGGGGAGAGGGCAGCCGCCTCCCGATGTGGGGGTCCCCAGTGCCCCCTGGAGCAGTGGGCAGCGCCCCAGCTGCCAGGAACACTGACCCTCGGACCCTGCAGGTCCTCCCCCAGGAATTGGTCCCGCCGGCTCTCCTGGGCGGTGACAGTGCGGTGGGGCAAAGACGGAAATAAACACGGAAAATGACCCCGAAGGAAAAGTCCTGTGTGACTCCGGTCATATGAGGTCCCTAGAGGATTCAAATTCCCAGGACAGAAAGTAGAAGGGGGGGCGCCGGGGGTAGGGGGAGAGGGTGGGGAGCTGTTGTTTAATGTGGACAGAGTTTCAGTTTGTGAAGGTGAGAAGGTTCTGGAGACGGACGGTGGTGATGTTCACACGTGAATGTACTTAATGCCATTGAATTGTACACTTAAGAACAGTTAAGATGGTAAATTTTATGTCATGTGTATTTTACCGCAATAAAAAAAAAAAAAAAACCAAGCAAGGAAAATCTCTGGGGGAGGGAATTAGTGTTTGCGGAGACTGACTTTTTTCCACTTACTCTTTGGAATATTGTGGGGTTTGTGACCTGTGTGTGTCACGTGTTACCTATTCAAAAAACCAGTTAAGTTTTTGACAATAAGAAAAAAAGAATGTCTAATGTTGCCAATGCGGCTATGAGAAGGGCTGGTGGTATGGTGCTGGTGAGTCTTTCCCGAAAGCAATCTGGAAACATGTTTAAGAGCCTTGTATTTTCCATACACTTTAATCCAGTAACCACACTTCTGGGAATCTAAGGAAACCAGACAAAAAGCAGAAAATATCCATGTACAAGGCAGCTCAGGGCAATGGTACGTGCAGTGGTTGAAAGTATTAACAGCCTAAATGTCAACACAGGGAATCAGATACGATCTCTTCGTGTTGTGGGTGAGTAGGACGCAGCCATTACAATGATGTTTCTGGAAAACTTATAGTAAGATGACAAAATACTTAATACCGTGTAAAACTGAAAATGCAGACCAGGATCCCAACAGATGTAAAACACATCAAAATAAACTCTCGCTAGCAGTATCATTCCCCTCCTCCCCCCAAATTTTTTTGGACAACCTATTAGATAAATTTTGGCATTCCCTTGCTTTATTTTGAATTTTTTATTATCAATGAAATTTTCATACGTTTACTGGACATTTATTTGTATTTCTCTTCTGTGAATTATCAATTTATATCCTTGGTTAACCTTTTTTATTTGGATAATATTTTTAGGAGCCCTTTGCATATTGAGGGAATTAACACGGTCATTAGTGTGATAGTTATTTGTCATAAGCTTGTAATTTTCCTTTTAACTTTGCGTAAAACATTTTTTAGCATATAGAGCGTAGAGGTTTTTACTTTGTTTTCTTTTTTTTTGCTGCGCCATGCGGCATGTGGGATTTTAGTTCCCCAACCAGGGGTCAAACCTGTGCCCCCTGTATTGGGAGCACAGAGTCTTAACCACTGGACCACCAGGGAAGTCCCGATTTTACTTTGTTTTGAGGTCAAATCTACCTTTTCCTCTGTGATTTCTTCCCTTGTCTTTATGCTAAGAAAACAACAGAGTAATGAGATCATCTGAGGGGTCTTGGATGAGCCCAGGACCTCGGGGAGCCCCGGACCCCACGTGTGTGAGCTGGGTGGCTGGATGCCGGCGGGCAGACAGCATCATTCTCACTCCCTCCCAGTCTCCGCACCACAGGGGCTGAAGGCCTGAGAGCCGCCTTCTCCAGCCGCTTCTGGGGGGGTTCTGAGCACAGCTGGGTTCTGCTGGTGAGACGTACTTGCAGGAGAGATGGGAGGCAAGAGGGGTGACCTTCCCCTCCTCCCTCGGCAGGGGCCGGGCCCCGACATTGACTCAGCCGCCCTTCCAGTGCCCCGAGTGGCTTCTGGACTCCTGCGAGGACCCCATCTGATCCGGGGTAATGATGTCCTCCTACGACCTGACCTCCGACGTCCGACCTCCGCTCCCAGGCTCCTCTTCCTCGTCTCCATTATCTGCACTTGTCCCCTGGGTGAACTCCCCCGCTGTCAAGGCTGACACGTGCTGATTTCAAATGTGCACCAGCCCGGGCCGGGCTGGCTCTCCCTGGACTTCGGAAAGTGCTGTCTGCTCCTGTTCCACCTCCCTGCTTGGGTGTCTGACCCCATGGGCTTTGCCCAGACCTGCCCTCCCCCGCCTTCCCGGCTCCGTAAACACAATGCCTTGCTCCATCGTTCAGACCAAGCCCTTGACGCCCACCCCACCATCCCATCCCTCGGCTCCGGCTATGGGGTCCCAGCTGCTCTCCCGCTTCTCCTGCTGCCCCTCCTCAGTGTATTTTCAACCCGCCAGCCGCCAAGCAATTCTTTGTAAAATGAAAGTCAGATCATGTCTGTCCTTCCGGAGAACCCTCCAGAAAAAGAGTCCTTAAAAGGGCCGGCAACGCTCAGCTCCCTCTGAGGTCCCCCCCCTCCGCCCCCGCCTCCGCCCCATCCAGGCTCCACTCCAGCCACACTGGCTGCCCTCTGTTTCTCCAACACGCGGGATGTCTCCTCAGGGCCTCCGCGCTGGCTGTCCCCTCTGCCTGCAGTGCTCTTCCCTGCACACTTGCTCCCCGACTCCCATCAGGTCTTTGCTCAGATGTCACCTGACCTGGGAGGCATCCCTCACCACCCCTCAGGGTCAGACACGGCCTGGCCCCATCAGCTGGCAGCGCACACCGGGATTATTGCCCCTTCCCTGCTGGAATGTCATCTGGGCGCTCAAGAGGGAGGGAGTGGAGTGCCCTGCCTCCGTGGGAGCCCCTGGGGACCCTGTGACGTCCCAGTGCAGGCCGGGCACGGAGTGGAGGCTCCTCCCCGCAGAGCACAACCAGGAGGGGGAGGTGTGGGGCTCTTGCTCGGGGTCAGCTCTGGTCTCAGCAACCAGGATCCTGCCTCATTTTCCCTCTCAGGCTCCTCTAACCCCTGCGCTGTGCCCACACCAGAGGGCACGAGCCCCAGCTGGGCCCCAGTCCCCGCTTTTAACTTACTGCACTGGTCAAAGGAAGCCCAGGGGGCCCGGAACAGGCAGCTCGGAAAGCAGTGCGTCAGCAGGGCTGGCACGGAGGATGCCCTGAGTCAGCGCTGCCCTTGCTGAGGCTGCATGACATCGTGGGATGCCTGCCTACAGCCTCCCCGGCCTCCCAGGCTCAGACAACAGCAGCTCCACTTCTCGTTCATTTGAACGTCTGTGTTTGGGGGTATGAATGTGTATTTTTAATAAGGCCAGAGCCTTGAGCCTGCGGCTACAGGATGCCATCTGCCCGCAGTGAGGAAGTCAGGCAGGGCTGCACTGGCCCAGGGGTCTGGGAAGGTGAGAAGCCAGGCGGGACCTGACACTCTGGCCCACATGCCAGGTCTTCTCCGCCGGGAAGGTCAGGCCAGCAGGTCACAGAGAGGAGACCGAGGCCCAGAGGTGACACGCAGGTCAGAGGGCACTGAGTCCTAGACCAGGTTCTCCTGGCCAGGCTAGCACAGAAGGCAGGGTGAGGCCTGGACCCCACTGAGAAGGCCCCAGTACGGAGCCGGCCCCGAATCCTGGGCAAGCCTCGGTCACTGAGGCCAGAGGGCTTGGGCTACCACCCAAGGGCATCTGAGTTCCTGATACACTCTTGGGCCTTGGTCAAGTTCAGCGCTCCTGAGTCTGGGGACCGGGGCAGGTTCCGGGGAGAGCGGCAAGTGCTCCGACAAGGGTCTCATGGGCAGTCCTGGGGAGGGGCTGGGCTGTGGGCAGGGGAAGCAGAGGCCCACAGCCTGCCGGCTCTTCACAACCTGTAGTGCCTCCTACAAGAGATCCTCAGAGTTCACAGGCCCAGCTTGTCTGCTGGAGCCACAGGGAAAGGACAGAGCTAGACCAGGGGCGGGGGCCGGGACGCCGCTTTTACTGCAACCCAGGGTTTGAAATTCATATCACCAATACACAGGGCCTCCTGCTAATCAGTGATGCAAAGACCGAAGTCAGAAAAGTAGGCAGAGGAAATTGAGGCTGCCAGATGCCCACACAAGCCCTCCTCCCTTTCTTCCTGCCTAACAGGAGAAAGCTGTCTCGTTGGGAGAGAGGCAATGTGCCCAGCTAAAACTTTTCTGGGCCTCTAGCTGATGTGGCACATGGCTCCAGTCAATGAGATCTGATGGCAAATTGCTAGGTGTGGCCTCCAAGAAAGCTCCTTGAAAGTTAGGGAGATTCAGCTGGTGCCTGCCTTATACTGTTTGCCTTTCTCCTCTTCTCTCTGGGATATGGATGCAATGCTGGAGTAGGGCAGCCATTTTGTGACTACAAGGCAAAGGGTACATTCTAAGGATGGATAAGCAGACAGGAAGGAGAATGAGTTCCTAATGGCACCACAGAGCTGCTGAACCCATCCTGGACTGCCTATGTGCAGACTGCTTCTTTTTTTTAATAAATTTATTTATTTATTTATTTATTTATTTATTTTGGGCTGTGTTGGGTCTTCGTTGCTGCGCGCAGGTTTTCTCTAGTTGCGGCGAACGGGAGCCACTCTTCGTTGCGGTGCGCAGGCTTCTCATTGCGGTGGCTTCTCTTGTTGTGGAGCACAGGCTCTAGGCACACGGGCTTCAGTGGTTGTGGCTCACGGGCTCTAGAGCGCGGGCTCAGTAGTTGTGGCACACGGGCATAGTTGCTCCGCGGCATGTGGGGTCTTCCCGGACCAGGGCTCAAACCCGTGTCCCCTGCATTGGCAGGCGGATTCTTAACCGCTGCGCCACCAGGGAAGCCCAGACTGCTTCTTATGTGAGCAAAGATACCTCTAATTTCTTTAAGCCACTGCTTTCCTGGTGTTGTTATAGCCAAACACTGTTTCCTAACAGACACAGGTCCAAGCGATAGTTCAGAGAAAGAAATACTCATGAAAATATAACAGGAGAGGGACTACCCTCGTGGCGCAGTGGTTAAGAATCCGCCTGCCAATGCAGGGGACACGGGTTCGAGCCCTGGTCCGGGAAGATCCCACATGCCGCGGAGCAGCTAAGCCCACGCGCCACAACCACTGAGCCTGTGCTCTAGAGCCCGCGAGCCACAACTACTGAAGTCCACGTGCCTAGAGCCCGTGCTCTGCAACAAGAGAAGCCACCTCAATGAGAAGCCCACGCACCGCAACAAAGAGTAGTCCCCGCTCGCCCCAACTAGAGAAAGCCTGCACACAGCAACGAAGACCCAACACAGCCAAAAATAAATAAATTAAATAAATAAATAAATAAATAAACTGTAATGAAAGTATGGGTTTTGTCTTAAAATATATATATATATATATATATATACACACACACATATATATATATATATATAAAACAGGAAAAATGCTGATTATAACTACACCAACTGCCTTTTCCCACCTATTTGGTTGGCAAAGATAACATTTGCTAGCACGCTACGTAAGCAAGCCATAGGGGAACAAGCACTCCCCACCTGCCAGGTAGAGTGTCAACGTGGAGGTCTCTGTGGAGGGTCAACTGGAAAGATCTTTTGCAATCATGAGGGCCAATACTCTCGCACATGTGTTTTCTGGGACTTGACCCTGGGCGCATCTGCCCAGGTGCAGCGGGACAAGTGGGCCAGTCTGTCCCATGGCGATTTGCAGCAGTAAAGGACTGGAAACAGCCATGATCCCGTCCACGGGGGACAGCTGCGACGGTTCTGGCACAGTCAGACAGAAGGATGCTTACGGCTTCACAATAAGAACGTGGAACGGTCCCCGGGATATCTCGTTAAGTGAAAAAAGCAAAGGGCAGGACTGTGTTACAATGCACTACCGTTTTGAAAAAGATTTTAAAAATACATATATAATTATATATAACTTTTAAACGTAAAATTTATAGCTTAAACAAAATTTTTCCAGATCTATTATCTATGCAAGACAGGCCTGGACCGTCTCTGGAAGGAACCACAGGTCACTGGTCTCCTGGGAGGGCCGGTGTGGGAGCGAGACCCCCGCTGGATACCATTTTGAACCTTTTGGGTTTTGGATCTTTGATGTCAATATATCAGGTGTTTAAAAAAATATATTAAAATAAAAAATATTTCCTGAGCCCAGGTTTTCTCTGACACTACGGACTAGAAAGTGAAACAAGGCTTTCTGGGACTTGGCCACTGCCACCCTGCCACCCTGCCACCCTGGGCCTTCCCGCAGGGACCTGGGCTGGTGTTTCCAGGCTCCACCCACTCCTGCTTTTCCCCCAACCTCTTGCACAAGCCCATTCCGGTTTCCCCTCCCCCCCTCCCCCCCACCGCTTTCCCTCGGGCTGGGGAACCGGCCTTTCCCCACCCCTGCCTCACCCCCAGACTGTCTGACCAGCTGCCGGGCACCTCTCCTGCCAGCCCAGGGCTGAGCCTTTCGTTCCCCCACTCAGCGCTCACCTGCCCTCCTGCCCACTGTTTGCTGAGTGGCCGGATCTCCTTCTCCCCCCTCCTCCCACCCCCAGGGAATCTCTCTCAAAGCCAGACCCTCTTGCGAGGGCTACTCAGACCTCATGGGCTTTCTGGGTGCCCCAAGCTGCCTGCTGTGCCTATCACACCCCACCCCTGTCCTGCAGGCCCGGGCAGTTCTCTGGACGTTCCTACGCCCAACCTGGTGGTCCTGGTGCCCGAGCCGTGGTGCTGGGTAGCCCGGAGGAGTGACGCCCACCAGGCTCCATCCCCCTTATAGGTGGTGCACTAATGAAATGACACTTGTTCCAAAGAGACATTAACCAGTGGGGGTGGGCAAAGCCTGGGGCAGGAGGGAGGCAGGGTGGGAAGCACCTCCTCCCTCCTGTTCCCCACTGAGGGCCGGGCGCTGGCTGGCAGCAGTGCCTTGTCGCCAGTGCCGCCCCCTCCTGCTCTCCGCCCTTTCTCCAGCTCCAGGCCCCCAGCCGGGTCCTCAGTGCTGTTCCCAGACGTCAGGCCACTTCTGTTTCTACAACCACTCCGCAGACTGGCATCTGGAGAGGCTGCTCCCCACACCTTAGCCCCCCTCGTGCACGGTGCTGCTGATGGAGAACTTTCTCTCAATGGTAAATGGATCCCTTTCTGATCTTAGACCAAATCTTCTCCCACTGACATATGTTCTCTGTGCAGAAATGCCATTGGGACCGTGCCCGAGGGAACCCCTGTCAGAGGGCTGGGACGCTGCTCTGTGTGTGTGTGTGTGTGTGTGTGTGTGTGTGTGTCAGGGGAGGGGTTCCCAGGCTTCAGTCTAGAGAGGGAGAGTCACCACACCCTGCCCCCAATCCGCAAATCCTTGGACTTTTCCCTATCTTGAGATTATTAATTATATCTGCAAAGATGGTATCTCAAGATAAGGTCACATTCACAGGTAACTGGGGGGAGGACGTCAACATTTCTTTTTGGGGGACCCAGCTGAATCCACAGCCCTGCCCTTCCCCGGACTCTGCCAGTGGGCCTACGTGCTGTGTAATTCTCCGCCAGGTGGCAGTCTTGAGCCCTGGCCTCACAAGAGCAGTGTACTGCACCAACTTTCTGACAGCTGCAAGTAAAGGTATGTTGTCCAAACTGGGTCAGTTTCCAGTGTGCCGTTCCACTTGGACTTAGGATGGCTTTCCGAAAGGATGTAAAAGACAGGTGCATCTGTCAAAGAAGCTGCTTCTCCGTCCGTCCAGCACAGGCACATCTCAAAGACGCAGATGGCCCCGTTGGAAGACTCAGGGCACCGCTGGGTTGGGGGCCGAGCTGGTGTGGTGCCTCCCTCCCCACGGCCTTGCACACGTCTGTCATCATGCCATGGCTCACCGGTGACAACTAGGACTCATTTACTATTAATAATCCATTGGATGTGGGAAAAACATCCCCAAACTACTTTGTTTTTTTTTTTTTTGGCTGTGCCGTGTGGCTTGTGGGATCTTAGTTCCCTGACCAGGGATCGAACCTGTGCCCCCTGCAGTGGAAGCTCGGAGTCCTAACCACTGGACCACCAGGGAATTCCCATCCCAAACTATTTGTTGTAACAAACCCACTTTCAGTAATTATTCTGGAGAAATAAGGACATTAACTTTACCACTTTTGCTGAGCGGTAAGGGATGCCTTGCAGGGCCTGGGGGACCGGGACTGGGGACAGAGGGCAGGACACCAAGGAGCCTCGCTGGGAATGGAGGGTGAGAAACGTGGGTGACACAGGGAACCGGAGTAGAGAGGTCTTTTTCTTAGGATGAGGGAATGCATAGCAGCTGTGGGTGACGGGAAAGACCCACTGAAGGGAGTGAGGCCGGACAGACAGAAGGAGTAGCCAAAGGGGCCGGGCCTGCAGTGGGGAGGGGCAGGCCGGCCGGGATGGGGCTGCGCTGAGCTGTGCAAGGCCAACTCAGACTGGGAAAGAGAAGGACTGTGGATGGGCCTGGCCTTGGCTGTTTTCATCATTCCCCCAAAATGCTTAGGGTCTCAGGGGAGAGTTTGAGGAGGGGGAGCAGAGACTTGGGGGAGGGAGGTGCAGCCCACGCCCCAGTCCTTGCTGACTGCCAGGCTCCAGCCGGCAGAGACATCCTTTTCTGAATGACACAGGGGAGCAGGGACTGGGGCAGCGGTGCCCAGCTTTCTCTTGTGAGAGAGGCTTTGGTTTCCAGACGCCTCGGCTCTGCGTGCACTGCCGGGGCCCTGCCCCCCATCCTCCCAACCAGGTTTTCCAGCTGCTGCCCCACAAGGCGGCTGATGGAGAAAGGGAAGGTGGGTCTGTCTGCAGCACAGCAGAGGCCACACCCCTGCAGGTGTATGGGGGTGGGGCCTGGCCCCAGTCACATCCCAGGGCCAGCAAAGCAGCTCACAAGCCTTGTTAAGCAGAGTAAGGGAAGGCTGCAGCTGGCAATTCACCCCATAAGACCCCATTTGCTCCTCCTTCCAGGGGGCGCAGGCAAGGGGGATGGGGGCAGCAGGCCGAGTGGTAATCCCCGAGCGCTTCCCTGGGTGGACTTAGCCTCCTCTGGATGCCCCGTCCAACGGAGTCCACGGCCTGGAGTCCTGAAGGTGGCACCCCTGCAACGCGTGCCCCTGCTCCTGGCACCTGCCCTTGACGGACGGACGGATGCGGGGTCAAGTCACAGGGAGGCCTCCAAGGTGCTAGAGCGAGGACAGACCTGGGCCCAGAGACTTCAGCCCGGGGTCTCTCTGCATATGCTTGAAGTGGGGTGGGCTGTGGTAGGACAGGGACCCCCGGGGCACGGGAACAAGAGCCGAGTAGCTCTTCCAGGTGTGGCCCCTCTGCCCCACGCACATCCCTGCCCTGGGGGACGAAGATGTCCCTCAGTGGAGGGTGCTGAGCCGAGGTGCCTGCGAGGCTGACTCCCGTCCACCTTCAGCTGAGGATGGGACGACCCCACAGATGCACCCCGAGTTACGGCGCCCATGTTCCCTTGTCACGAGAGTAGTCAGATGCACATTCTGGGAGCTAGGAATGCCTCCTGAAGCAAAGAGGGGGTCCCATCCCTGAAGGGCACCCGAGATTCAGAGTGAGAGCTGACGCAAGCCTTTGGCTAGCTGGGAATCTCGCCTTGGGCCTCTCCTCGTGAAGGAAGGAAAGCGGCTGTTAGGTATGAGACTAAAAAGCTCCTGACAGGGCTTCCCCATTGGCGCAGTGGTTAAGAATCCTCCTGCCAATGCAGGGGACGCAAGTTCGTTCCCTGATCCAGGAAGATCCCACATGCCACGGAGCAACTAAGCCCGTGCACCACAACTACTGAGGCTGTGCTCTAGAGTCCGCGAGCCACAACTACTGAAGCCCGCGCTCCTAGAGCCCGTGCTCCGCAACAAGAGAAGCCACCGCAGTGAGAAGCCCGCGCACCGCAACGAAGAGTAGCCCCCGCTCGCCGCAACCAGAGAAAGCCCGCACGCAGCAGTGAAGACCCAACGCAGCCAAAAATAAATAAGTAAAATAAATAAGTTAAAAAAAAAAAAAAGCTCCTGACAGGTGTCACTGCTACGGCCTCCCCGTGAGCCCTGAGCCACCACTCGGACCCTACCTGCAGGGAGGTGGCCGCAGCCTCCAGGAACTGCTCGGGACTCTCCTTCTCAGGTTTAAATTGGTCCAGTAGCTTAATCACAGTTTCAATGCATTTTCCATAGTAGGCCATCTTCCCAGGTGGGACCCTAAAAGCAAACCGTGACAGGTCATGCCCTCCACGCACCCTGGGCTGTCAGCTCGGCAGGTGGCGAAGGACCTTCACCAAACTGACAGGAGGTCCACCAGGGAGCCTGGGACCTCGTGGGGCGAGGAGTGTTGGAGGGAAGTGGGGACCCCGGCGGGGGTAACCCCAGGCCCACTTCTTGGAATGTGTCCCTGCAGGCCTTGGGGAGCCCGCCCCCAGGCTCCCACTCGCCCATAGCCCCAGCAGCCCTCTCTGCCCCGCCCCTGGAGGCTCCCTGGCTGCCCCACGTGCCCCCAAGCCCTCCAGCTGTGCACGGGTGGGGATGACCCCTGGGAGAGGCCAGGCCAGAGAGTGGAGGCACCTTGTGAATCAGCCTGAGTGGCCCTCAGCCCAACTGGGGTTTGGTGGTGGATGACTCAGCAGGCCCTGCTCGGAGGGAGAGGGGGACCTAAACACAAAAGTTTGGGGCAAGGAGAATCCTCGGGTCACCACGTTCAATACCCCCAATTTAAAGATGAGGTAACCAGCACCCAGAGGGGATGCATAGCCGGTAAGTGGCCAGGCGTGAGCATTCCAGAAACAGACCAGCTCCAGGAGACTGGCTTGCTCAGAGCCCTTCTTTGGCAGACCCTGGAGAAGCCGCTTGGAGTAGGAATGGGACCCCAGGAAGTGGTTCTAACAGGTGACCCACAAATTGTCCTTAGAGCAGGGTGGCCAAGCCCCCCAGGAACTCCTCTCTCATCCCCCCCTTGTTCCATGCTGATTGAGCAGCTTCCCTGGGTCACCACGCTGCTGGCTTCTTGGGCCCCAGCTATTGGCAAAGCCAGGCTGCTAGTGCCCTGGGGACAGCAGGGGTACCTCTTCTCCAGCCAACAAGCTGGAATGGCTCTGGATGGCAGCACCCAGACTGAGGCCCTCCAGGATGGAGACTGAGTGAAAAAACAAAAGCCACATACACTGACACTGGGGTCACCAGTGAGATGGCCAATCCCAGCCAATCACGGTCCACTGGGTGAGTCCCCCCTCCCCACCATCACTTGAAAGAGAACGAAGGCCAAATGCCACCAGACACTGCAGAGAGCCTCTGACACCAAACTTGGAAACAGAAACCAGCAAAAAAGGAAGTAGGAGAAAGCAGACAACATACACAGCAGGAAAAACCCGGAAACAAACAACTATACCACCTCTGAGAGATGAAGAGAGATACGGTATCCAAGAAACATCTGCAGGAAAAGAAAGAGTTCTTGGAAATTAAAATATGACAGCAGAACTAAAGATATAAATAGAAGAGGCAGAAGATAAAGCTGAGGAAATCTCCCAGAGAGCAGAAAAAGATGAAGATGTAGGAAGTAGGAGAAAAACACCAAGAAAATTGGGGAACCACTCCAAAAGATCTGAATTCCAGTTAACAGGAGTTCCAGAAAAATGGGAGAGACATAATGCAAGGGAATATCCCAGAATTGATGGACAGGGTCCCTGAGCGCCCTGAAGCAGGTTGTGTAGGAAGAGACAGGAGGGGTGCAGGGTAGCCTCGGGCTCCCCAGTGGTAACTCTGGGCACCAGGGTTCAGGGAACCCATCTCCAACCAGGAAGAATGACGGCTCTGTGGATGGGGTGGGGCCCGCACCCGGCCCGGGGAGGGAGCCCAGAAAGGAACAGGCTTGGGACTGGGAAGCAGGAGATTTTCCAGGAAGGTGGCAGCAGGTGGCAGGCCAAGAGCACGGGGCACAGGGACTCCAAGGGGAGCTCTGCACCTCTCAGGTCCCCCGTTTTGGAGCAGTTTTACCGAGGCTTTGACACCTGCCCTCATCAGGACAGGGAAGGAGAGACTTCCCTGGTGGTCCAGTGGTTAAGACTCTGCACTTCCGATGCAGGCGGTGTGGGTTCAATCCCTGGTCGGGGAACTAAGATCCCACATGCCATGCGGCCAGAAAAAAAAAAGGACAGGGAAGGAAGCTCCGCAGCTGCCTGCCTGTCAGCCCAGGGGATGCGTCACCACCACTCTGCCAGCTGCACACATGGGCCCCAGCGCCACCCAGCACAGAGGCTTGACTGGGGCAGCTCCTTAGGGGCTGCTTCAGGGCCCAGCCCCAGCTGTGCATGGACACAAAAGCCGGCAGGAGCCTCTCCCGAATGAGGCCAGAAGAAAGGCCTCTTGGAACTCGGAAATGTGCTGGAAATGGCTTGAAGCCCTGATGCTGAGGGCAGGCCCTGGAGACCACGTCTCAGGAGGGTCAGTGGATCCGGAGATGGGGTCTATGGAAACCAGGGCAAACTGCCTGAGCAAAGGCCAAGACCCACGAAGGCTTATGGGGGTGCCCGAGAGTTCCTATTTCCACATCAGTTCTTGTCCCGAAGTGCTCGTGAGCCATGGGTGCTGAGTAAGCCAGCTGCCGGCACCACCAGGGCGCGTCACTGCCTCAGGGCAGGTGGTAGTGCCGCTTTCTGAAGTGCAGGAGGTCTGGGAGGAGTGGTCTCCGGTCAGGGGAGTCTCCTTCCACTCCATCCATCACTAACACATCCTCCAAGTTCTCAGCTGCCGCAGGACCCAGCGGGGTCTCCTCAGCCTGCCCTACCCCTTCACAGCCCAGGGTCACCGTCCCTGGACCCTCTTCCTTCCTCGCCCCAGCCCTGTCCACTTGGGCTTCTCACTGGCTCAGAAGCCCCATCACATGTGTCTCCAGAGCCTCAAACACTCTTCCTTCTGCTCTTCCTGGTGAACTCCTAGGCATCCCTCAACACCCCATTCAAATATCACCACCTGTGTAGCCTCCCTTCCTCCTCCCTTAGCTCTCCCCTTCTCTGTGCCTACTCCGAAGTCACCCAAACTTCCCTTACACTCCTGTGAGCCTCTGGTGCAGGGCCCTGGCTTATCACCTCTGAGTTCTCTGCCCTTACCCCAGAGCTGGCACCCAGCGAGAGCCACAGAATTGTCTGTGGAATGAATGAGGGACTGTAAAAACGTACAAAAGGATCAAGCACCCTAAATGGTGCTTGTATTTCAATCTGAAAGACAGCTTTAACATCCAGAGATAGACCTACCCAAAGATCATAGCAGTGCTTTTTTAAACCTTTGCTTCCACAGATCCTACAGTTCAACAGAGTTCAGTTTTACTGTCTCATTTAATTGGAAAATAATAGATGTCCCAATAATATTTACTAGGCAGGTTAAAGTGGAAGAGAACAAACCAGCCTTGAGCTGGGGGTTGGGGTCAGGGGGTCAGCCTCTTCATCCCCAAGGAGGATTTTCTGCTTGTGGCAACTGCTGAGGCCCAGGCTGGGGTCTAAAAGTCCTCCCACCAGCCACTCTGCCTGATCCCAGAACTGTGTGAAAGAAGCACCCATGTTAACATGATAAAGGGAAATAGCAGTCACATTCCAGGGCTCAAAAGGCAAGTCCTGAACCTAGGTAGAAAGTCTGTTTTTATGGAAACAATGTTAAGGATTGAGTTTTTCTCCTCCTCCCACCCCATTGTGGTTATGTGTCGGGCTGCCCTGGATGCGCTCAGCCTGGAGGAACGGGATGGAAAGTGCCCCTTCTTGTACCTGACGTGGGCGGTGAGAGTGCACAGTCTGCGTGCGTGTGTGTGTGTGTGTGTGTGTATGTGTGTGTGTGTGTGTCTGTGTGTGTAGGGGAAGCTGCACCCAGGCAGGAGGGCTTCCCTGCCCTCCCCTCCTGTCCTGGAGCCGGAACATTCTGAAGAAAGGATGACCTGAGGGGCCCTTTGGTGATGATGCAAGTCCAAGAGGAGCAAGAAAGCCACCCAAGCCCTCCCCGCATTCACAGGGGCCTGGATGGAAGGGACCGGAAGCAATGAATGGAGGGGCTGGGTGGAGGATGGGGGGGGCGCTGTGGCTGCTGGGCCCAACCCCCCTGCAATTCTGGCTCACTGTCGGGCCTGAGGGCTCCTCGGGGTGGGAGCTGGGCGCCCCACACCTGGCACAGAGAGCTGCCCATGCGGGTGGACATCGCGAAGAGACACCTGAGTTCTGCATTCCCACTGAAATTAGCCTATAATCTTAGTCAAAATAGTCACAACTTTCGGTAGGAAACAGGTATTGAAGTTCATCCAATCCTGATGCGTGCTTTTAGAACCTCAGCTTTATTTTAATGGTGTAAAACCAAACGTGTGGGTAGGGAGATTTAATTCCCAAGCTTATTGTTTCTTTAATATTGATTTTAACTCCACTCACAGGACTTGACTGTCCCATATTTAAGAAAACTTTAAAGGTGGGCTGGACCAAGTCTTTTCTTAGCAAATCCTTTACAGACAGAAATGAAATTACATGAGGAGATTTAAATTCCATCAGACACACACTAGTTCAACACTCTCAACCACTAGAGAGGCTTCATTTACATGGATCCCAAATGTGTGTTAATTAAAATACATTCTTTTCCTGGCTTTTAATTCTGATTAAAGTCAGTCTACTAAGGATTTCTGCTAAGTCATGTTCTGATGGCTTTGCTTAAAGTACAGACCCATGTGGCAGGTTTTGCTGGTTGCTTTTCAATCTCCACTCTTCCTTTCTTCCCGAGTAACAAAACCCTGCTTTTTAGTTGAGTCTATTGCTGCCCAACTGAAAGATGACATTTCCTAGCCTTCCTGGCATCTGGGTATGCCAAGAAGTGGAAGAGTTAGAGACTTCCGGAAAGTCTCCTTGAAAGGGAGGAGCATACACTTCTTCTCTTTTCCACCCTGCTGCCTGGACTCAGGAGGTGATGGGAGGAACTTAGGCAGCAATTCTGGACCACGAGGAAACATGCAAAGATGGCAGAAGAGCAAGCTAGAGGAGCCCAGATCCCTGATGACTTTTGGGGGTGTCATATCTCCCAAGATTGCCTCCCCATGGACCTATTTTATGGAAACACCAATAATCTTGTTTGGGTCACTATGATGTTGAAATTTTTCGTTGCATAAAGCTGAATCTAATCCTAACTATACACCCATTTCCCTGAGGTCAGCCTTCATCCTGAGCACAGTTTCAAACTGGGAAGCATAGGAAGGGAGGCTCTGAGCAGCAACAACAGTCCCAGACTTGGAGTAGGCCAAGGGCACACCCACTGGGTGTCTACCCAAGTTCTCGGACTGGAAACAGTGGCTGGGGGAAGAGCAGGATTTATGGGGGATGACTGGGAGTGCAGTTGGACACGTTTTGTTTGCGGGAATTTGGTAGACATCCAACTGGCAAAGAACAGGAAAAGGGGTCTAGAGTCCCGGGGCAAGGTTCAGGCTGGAGATGCAGGTTTTGGAAGGTCAGGAGAAAATGGTTGTTTATTGAACCATGTGACCGCAGGAAATCATCCAGGGAGAGGGTGGATAGAGGGGCTTCCAAGGACCGAGTCCCGGGGCTCTAGTGTCAGGTTGTTGAGGAGCAAGGAGATGCCAGCCAAGGAGACTGAGGAGGAGCAGCCACAGGAGGAGAGGCAGAGAGTGAGATCTGTTCCAGCCAAGTAAGGACAGTGTGTCCAGGAGGGGAGTACTCAGCTGGGACACTTGTTCCTGGAAGAGGCGGGGCTGAGCTCTCATAGTTGGATTTAGCAACATGGAGGTCAAGAATGACTTAGATAAAGAGCCTGGGAGGAGGGGCTAGGTGAAAATCTGATTGGAGCAGGCTCAAGAGAGAAAAGGTGGAAATGAATTGGAGATAAGAGGCAACTCCGGAGGGGTTTTGCTCTTTAGGGGAGAAGTGACTGGGTGGTAGCTGGAGGGGAGTGGGGAGGATCAATCAGGTACTCAAAAACGAACACGGAGGACTGCCAGCACTCAGGGAAATCTCACGGCTGCCTGTGCCTAGACTCACATTGACTCTAATGGAATAGAGGGGCCAGGGAGTCCAGCCCATCTGAGCACCTGGACCCTGGGCCAGTGATAACATGAGCAGCAGAGAATAAATTCTCTATCAAGAGAGAGTTACCTCCCTCTTGTGCACCCTAAATCTGCACGTACCCGAAGTGGTGCTGGGTGGGGGCAGGGGAAAGCGCAAGGCGGTTGGGGGAGGGTTCCTTCCTACAGCCAGAGCGCAGCAGCCTCTTTGTGCCTGATTCTTCAGGTACCAGAGGGAGTTTAAAGTGAGACCACACACTTGTTTTTAGCTTTCTGCTTAGCACTGAATAGATTCTCAGATTTTGTTGATTGTTTTTATGGATCCAAATTAGGGCATGGCTAGGGGTAGTAGTGAATACGGGAGAATATCTTTTTAAAAAGCATCGTTTATTGTGGCGATTAAAAAAAAAAAAGCACCGTTAACTTTAGTCAAGGAGCTGGGAAGAAGACCAAAAAAGGTGGTGAGCGAAAGCAAGAAGATGGGAAGCAAGAAAGACGAGAACTGGCCCGCAGATCTAGGGAAGTTGCTCGTGGGTGGTGCTGGTGCTGAGGGGACGCGCCTCGCCCCCCTTTCGGGGCTCGCCTGCTTCCCTTCCCCCCGTACCTGTCAGCGGGCTCCGCGGGCGCTCCGGAACCTCCCTTCTCGCCACCGCCCGGCCGCATAGCAATTGCAGGGCTGGCGGGCGCGAGGGGACTGGGGAATAGCAGTGGATCTCCCCTTCAACTTCTGCTCCGCCAGAACCCCGGCAACCCTCAGGGCGGGGGCGGTGCTGGGGCGCAGTTTGGGCGTTGTCACTTAGCAACCTCTGTACGCTCCGGAGCCGTCCGCGGGAAGACTACAACCCCCAGAATGCACAGCGCACGCGGCCCAGAAAGGTCGCCACATTCAGGGCCCCTCCTTCCCCGCAATGCCCATCGGGACTTGTAGTTCTCGGCCCCTCCGGGCGGGCCGGGTCGCCTGCGGGGGAGCGCGCCTCGGGCGGGGCGCGGCGCGGCGCAGCGACCGGATTGGGCAGCCTCGGTGGCTCGCGGCTGGCCTGGGGCTCGCGGCGCGTCGGCGCATGTGTGGCTCGGGCGGCGGTGGCCGGCTGAGGCACCTGGTGTCAGTGAGCCGCGAGGAGCCGGCGCCCCCGTGCCTGGTCAGTCCGCGCGTCCGCCTGCCCACCGGGGTCTGCGGGTCAGTGCCGCGCGCAGCTCTCCGAGCATCTCCCGGCGGCGCACCTGCTCCGCGCACCTGACGCCGCCCGCCCCGCGCCCCGGGTCCGCGCGGGACCCCGGCCCGGCCCTGCCCCGCGTCCGCCCACCCCGCGCCGCAGCCGGGCCCAGGCGCAGCGCTGCGGAGGTGAGGGCCGCCGGGGCCGGGCCGGGCCGGCGCGGCGATGATGAACAGGTTCCGAAAGTGGCTGTACAAACCCAAGGTGAGCGGACCCGTCCCTCGCTGCCGAGGCAGACCCCCTTTCCCGGTCGGGACCGGCCTCTCCGTGGTGCCGCCGACACCCTACTCTCCACTCCGCGACTTGCTCACACCGTCGCCCTCCCCCTTCCACGGGTCCCCCCACCCCGCCCGGTCCCAAACCGCCCCTCCTGCTCTTACCCTCGGGCCGGGGTGCACTCCCTCCCCACGCCTGCCCGCTGCCAGATGGGCCCCTCTCCCTTCTCATTCCGGTCCTGCGTGGTGCCCTGCTCACACCTCGTGGTCGCCGACCCGCAGCCCGAGCAGACACCCTCCTACTTCTCCTGGGTCCCGGAAAAACCTTTCCATCCCCCCTCCCTACACCAGGGATGACTCTCCCGTTCCTCTTCTGCCTCCCCCCACCCCGCCATTATCCTGGACCCGGAATGTACCGCCTAACCTCCCTCCGCAATCCGGAACAGATCCTCTCCCCACTTACCCCAGGTTCTGGAGGGGACTCCCATGTCTCTCTCCCGGGTCCCGGACGGACCCCTCCTTCCTTGTGTCCAGAGCGGGTCTCCATCCCACTGTCCCGGCCCTGCCTTCCCGAACCAGGACCGATACGCGCCTCGGCCCAGTTCGCGTCCCCATCCTTGTCCCGTGCCCATCCTTCGCCCGTGCCCACCCGCGTGCTGTCAAATCCAGGGCAGTCCCCGGCCCGGCGGCGGCGGGGTGAGCGCGCCCGGGGCCGCAGGCTCAGCGGGGCCAGAGGTGGGGTCCTCCCGGCGCGGCGCCCCTCCCCGGCCGTGGGGTCGGGGTCTGGGCAGCGCGCCCTGCTCCTCGGCAGCTGCGCCAGTCGCACTGCGGGCGCTGCGTCCCTGCCGCCCGCCCAGGGCTCGTGTCCGCTGCGGCCAGAGCTAGTCCTAGTCTGGGTGCGGCGGTGCCCAGGAGCCGGGCGCAGAGTCCTGGGAGCATCCTAGGCGTCCGGGGGTCGAACCCTGGGGGCTGGCACCGCGGTAGGGCTGGGGCGCTGGGGTCTTGGCCGGGGGGGGGGTATTGGCCGGGGTGGGGCCAGTGGTCACGTCTAGGCGCTTCGGACATCCACAGTGTGCCTGAGCGACCCAAGGAACACTGCCCCCGCCACGCCTCCCCCCCCCCAGGGCTGACCACTTCTCTGGGTCTGGCTTTTCTGCTCCCCTCCCCCGCCGTGGGTGATCTCCCAGGGTGGGCTGGGGAGGGCAGGTGTTCCTGAAATCTGTGCTCTCCTGCAGCGGGTCCGTTGGAGGATGGGCACCCGAGGTCCTGGGGCGAGTTCAGGGACCGGAAGGGCTCATGCTTCATCGCCTTTGGGGTCGGAGAGTTCTCCCAGTGTTGGGTCGAGGGCTTAGGGTGCCTGGGACCGCCCCTTGTTCGGCCTTGGCCTGACCCAGAGGGGATTCGGGTTGTTTCTTGCTTGGTGCAGCTGCGCAGCCCTGCTCCCCCTTCGCACCTCCCTGTCTTTGTAGCAGCTGCTTATTAGTGGTGTTTTGGTGTGACCCTGGTGCTTCCCGGAGCTGCCTGTGGTTTGGGGCCTCCCTGCCCTTGGCAGCCCCCTGCCCAGCCCTCTCCTCGCTGCAGTCCCCCCGAGGCGGCTCTGATCCTACCTGCTGGTGCTGGGTAGGGTGCCAGGGGAGGGTGGCAGCCTGTGCACGCGATGTGTGTACAAGGAGCGGCTTTTTGTTTGTGTGACTTCTGCCACCAGTTAAGGAAAGACCAAGGGGACTTGTCAGAAGGCCGTTGTGAGGGTGAGCCGCAGCAGCAGGTTTTCAGTGATAAACGGCAAGGGCCAGCGGAGAAACGTATCACAGGAACATTCTGGCGTCTCTGAAAACACATTTGCCAAGGGTCCTAGGGCTCCGCGTGCCTTTTTCCAGACGTGGCTGTGGAAGAGGACTTGTTTCTAGGATTGCCTAACTGTAATACATCGTTGGAAGTGACAGAAAAGCAACGTGGAATCTCTGTTTCATCTACAGCTGAATAATTTCAGTGGCCGTGCCTGTTTCAGTTTAGGGGAAAGTCTTTAAAAGTGGAAAATGATACTACCCATGAGACTGTGCCCCAGAATTGAGAGTCATGTCCGTAATTTTCCCTCTCATCAGGCAGCTGCCCTTCCAAAGCCAGCTCCCGGGCTGACCAGGGCAAGGTGGAGAGCTGGTGAGTCAGCCAATCCCAGCGACTCAGCCCAGAGCTGCGCGCCTTAGGAGAAGGGAGGGGATAGCGTTTCATCTGGTCCTCTTCTTTCCTTCATTGTGGTGTCTTGGCCTGCTGTCTGACCCCTGGACTCAAGACACATCTCTGTCTGAGATCTCTGCCCTGCAGTCAGTCTGAGCATGGCAGTTCCTTGTTGGACATCTGTCTTTGGGGTTAAATGTCTTAATTATTTGAAGGGTTGGAGTAGGTTAGGTCACCCCAGTAGCTTTTCATTTTTCAAACCAAAGCTCATATTTTGGCCTCAGGTTATGAATTGAATTTTATGCTTCTCCTTCCTGTCTAATTTAACACATTTGGGCGCAAGTGAGCAGGAGTCAGTTCTGGGAGGTTTCCGGGCCTGGAAGAGTTGAAGTGTTAAATGTTAGCTGTGGGAGGATGTGTCTCAGAGAGATTGTTGCCTGTAGTTAGGATTTTTTCCACTGTTGTATTTAGATAGATGTACAATTGAAACTGAATTCTTGATTTAATCCCTGCTTTGGTTTAAAACTGAACACTGAGCTTCTTGTTCATTACAGTGCAGTGGAAAACATTCTGAAACCAAAAATATTCATTGTTCTTGTAGTTCTAAAAAGCGTTTGGAAATGCTTTAAAACATTCTTATACGACACTTAGAATTTTTGATATCTGAATCATTAATAACTACCGAAGTTGAGTAACAAACCAAGCTGATGTGTACAGTAGTTATTTGCAGACTCTCATATTTCCATTTATTTTCTTTAAGGCAGTCTTTTAAACACTATTATGATTTTTTTCCATGGAAAGTGTTCAGGATTTCTAAGTGTCTTTGCTTTTGTTTGGGGAAAGGCTTTCCAAAAAAGAGTTAACGTTCAGAAGGGGAAACATTTTGGAATACCGGGGTCTTCATTTGAAACAAAAGTCTCAATACTTGTGTTTCATGCTGGGTTATAATTTTCTTGTTGATCCCTGCTGACTGTGCTAAGGGGTGAAATGCTGGTGCGGGGGTTGGAGGACCCTGACCGGACCCCACCGGGTCTTCTTGGCCACCGTCAAGGAGCATGTTAGTAATGGTACAGGATGAACTTGTGTTTTCCATCTTTGAGGAAGAATTGATTGGCGGGTAGGTGGCATTGTCCAGATGGATGGCGATTACCACGCTCATGGTAATTACCATGGTAATTACCACGCTTCACGTGCACCTCATGAAGAACTCTCTTGTCTGCACCCCCAAACCACTTCTGGGATGTGGGTCATTAATTTTCCTTGTCCCCCTTCTTTGTGGGGAAGCATTCCTTGTAAACACAGTGCTTTGCCGAGTGATGTTTATCTGGAAACTTTCTGTCAGTATTCTGGGTTCAAATTAGGGATGAAATGGCCTTCTCGAAGAGAAGCCAAGTAACCTGCTGGGTGTGTGCGCTTCTTGAAGGAACAGCCCTTTGATCTTTGCAGAGTTAAGTTCTGCCTGCTGTGGGCTGGGGGTGGGGGGATGTGTGCGGAGCTTCCCACCGTGGCTGTTGACTTAACCCGGCCTCAGTCAGCAGCTGGGCGTCCAGAGCCAGGCCCAGGGCCCCTCCCTGTTTCCAGAGTCCTGGCCCACCCGGCCGTGGGCAGTGGGCATGGAGCTGCCCGTTGGTGGCTGGCACTCTGCACGTTGACCACCAGGTGGAGGGGGCCACAGCCTGGAAGTGCAGCGGCAGTTGGGAGCCCTTCAGGTGTTAAATGAGCGGGCCCCAGGGCTGGGGAAAGGCCTGGGCTTGTGTCTGCACGGCCCCCGGCATACACAGGCGATGAGCAGCCCACTTGTGCTTACAGGGCTCCCCCACGGTGGCCGACGGTGAGCGGTGATGACACGGATGACGGGGACCCAGAGAAGCTCAGCCACACGGTCAGCAAAGCCCCCGGTTCAGAGCGTGGCGGGAGGGGTCGTGGTGGAGGCGAGTGAGACGGTGGTCTTCCCACGACCTGGCCCTGCTGCCCTGGGCTCTGCACGGGAGCCTGAGCGTGACCGTGAGTGGGACGCGGCAGCACCAGCACGGGCCTCGCTCTCCCCGCCCGCTCGAGTGGGAGACGAGCTGCTGTCCTCAGAGCACTGAGGGCAGCCCTCGCTGGGCACAGATGCTGCTCTAGGGTCTTGGGATTTTAGTGTTAACTTCTAGCCAGGCTGCTACCTAGTTCTTTCTCAGCCGATAAATTCTGAGTGCCCAGCTGCGGCTGAGGCTGTCCTTGGAGTTGCGCGTTTGTCTCCGAGGTGAGCTGCAGGAAAGCCAGTGGTGCGGACGCCCAGTGCACAGGCTGTGCCAGTGCCGAGCTCCCTCTGCCAGCGGGTGCCTGGCCCAGAGTGGGGCTCGGAAGCCCCGGGAAGGATGCTCCGCTGTGCTGAGTCAGAGTGGGCTTGGCTGGCCTAGTGCACCTGTTTTTTGTCCCTGAATTCAGAAGGTGCTGGGCCCCCCTCCCTGCTGCCAGGTCTGGCCGCCCCACCTCCCCCAGAGAGCCTTCCTTACGACGCACAGCATCGTCCCGCCTGGGCAGATGGGAGGGCCCGAGAGTCCACTTGTCCAGGAGTCTTGTAGCACCCATGCCGGGTCTGCTAAGTAGACTCAGGGGCAGCTCTCGCCTCCTTTCCCAGGCTTTGCTGTACTTCTGTCTGGGGCTGCGGGAGCTTGTGGGGCCGCACACGCCCAGCCTGTGCCGCCGACACTGGCCGGGAGGGGAGAGGCTGAGCTGCAGACAGGCTGCGAGCATCAATTTCTGTGCCAACTCTGTGCCAACTCTGATGTCATCACTTAGGGGTCTGTGCTTTACCATCAGTGCATTGTATTTATGGGAAATGTGTGATACGGTTTCTGTTAAATGGGTGAGTCATAGGCAGGGAGGCTTAAGCTTCGCCTAATTGATATCTGGCCTCGGCGTCCAGCAGGCGGTGGCGTGGCGGGGAGGGAACCCTCGGTGTACTGCCCCCCTCTGAACGGGAAGTGTGTTGGGCGACTTCATTTGACCCTCCATTCTGAGGTGGGTGATGTCGGGAGGCTTTAGTGCCTCTCCTTAAGGCTGCCAGGCGTTCCCAGAACACCAGATAGGCTTGTTTTATAAGTGTGAAAATGCACATCTGAGAGCCCATAAGTGACTGAACGGTCATCTGCTGGTTTTGAAGGCAGAGTCTTGTTGGAGTTGATAGCATCGAGTAGCCACAGCCCTTAAGTGTGTGCCGTGTGCCCACACAAAGGTGGACAAAGGGAAGCTGATTCCAGTTCAAAGACAAATAAATGTCTAGAATGTTGTGGGTTGTCAGCATTTCTCCCGTGTTTATTGCCCTAAGTCTTTGCGGCCCACGTGGCTTATGTGTTTTGATGGTGTTGAAGCCACAGACAGGGCAGCAGGGCCTGGGCGGGAACCCTGACTGCCCCTCCCGCAGCCCTGTCTGCCAGGCAGGGGTGAGGGGACCATGTCTGTCAAAGGCTCACAGTGATGGCTCAAGAAATGACCTCTGTCACTATCAATGGAACTTGCAGGTGGGTCAGAGGTGTGGGGTTGAAACAGAACCGTGTGTGGAGGACTTTATGGAGTCCCAGAGGCCATCGTGGCTGCCGGCTACTCCTACTGGGTCATTTTGAGAATGTAGTGTCTCGACGGGTGCCCCCCCCCTGACTTCTTTTCGTGCTCATTTGCTGGGAACAGACCCTGACTCAGCGCACTCCGGCGTCCCGGGCGTCCGGTTACCTACGCCCTCCCTGGTGGCAGAGACGCTGCCTACCATCTGGGTGCCCTCTCCCAAGTGAAAGTCCTGGGACTGAGTTTCAGCCACTGTGGGCAGCAGTGGGGTCCACCATGTCAGGCCCAACACCAGACCTCTTGAGCTGTCCTCCTGTGGATGTGGTCTACATCCCTGGTTCCTTGGCAGGAGGCTCAGGATCCAGTAGAGGACCCCAGGGCCATGGGGGAGTGAAGGAGCTGGGGAAGGGGCTGGGAGTGAGTGACAGCTTGGGATAGATCTCTGTTGCTTAAGGCACTGAGGCTTTGGGGGTGCTTGTTAACATTTTGATTATCCTAATGCACCCTGTCTTACAAATGAGGTTAACTTGCTGGAGCCTTCACAGGCAGGGGGAGGCAGGATTGGGATTGAACTCAGGTCTGTCTGACCCCAGAGCTGGACTCCGCAAGCACCCCAGTCGTGAGCTGTGCACGTCCTGTGGGAATGAACTGTCGTGCCGTCAGTTTTTACATGCGTTCCATTTGGTGAAACAATTCCTTTTGTACTTTTTACAGTTGGATTGCAAAGAAACTTAGATATTGATGGGCAATTCAAGTGTTTGAAGGAGGAAGACAAAAATGAATGGATTTTTTCCCACTGATCTGAATAGATTAAGCAAAAGTAGAATAGAACATTTCATGTTATGGTAATTTATGTAGAGTAGTTGGTTAAGATGAATGGAATGTTTTTTTCCTTCTTACAGTAAGTATTTTGAAGCCCTTACATTTTCTCATAGTTTTCGTGCTGGGTGGGGACAGGGGAATGTTGGGGGCACTTCACATGGGGCTCCCTTCATGGCTGAGGGGGTCCTTTGAGCTCTGCATGGGGGGCTCTGTAAGTCTCTGCCGTGGTGGGGTTTGCTCCAGCTAATGCCTTCCCCTTGACAAACCACCCTCCAACCATGGGGGTATACTGGCTGGGTTCTTGGGGGAAATGGGTTAGCATACCCATTGTAGGGATGATGTCTTTAGAACAGTAATTCTTTTCTTGCATTTTCAGTTTTTGAAAATGTTTCCAATTGTTTGTAGGGATATTGTAGTTATAAAAAGGTCTAAAAGCAGAATCAACCACCTAGATGTTAGATACTTTTAATAATTGTACACCCATGCTCACAGTAACATGAATAGCCAGGTGAAAACAGCCCAAATGTCCATCAACAGTGAACAGGTAAATATCAAAAAAATGGGGTATATACACACAATGGAATACTATTCAGCCACGAAAAGGAATGAAGTACCTAGTGCAACGTGGATGAGCCTTGACAACCTGATGGTACGTGTAAAGAAGCCAGACACAAAAGGACAAATAGTGTGTGATTCCATTTATGTGAAATGTCCAAGAAAGGCAAATCCACAGAGACAGGAAGTGGGTCAGTGGTTGCTGCGGGGTAGGGGGTGGAATGAGGAGTGATAGCAAAAACGTATGGGGTTTCTTTTGGCGGGGGCAATGAGAAAGTTTTAAAACTGGAGAGTGGACAACATTGTGAATGCACTAAACGGCACTGGATTGCACACTTTAAAATGGTTACTTGTACGTGATGTGAATTTCACTTCAATTGAAAAAAAAGAATTTCAGCATTTTTGGAGAGGATTTTTTTTTTTGCGAATTGTAGTGTTTTTTGAGATAAACAAGGGAAAAGATGTTTCGCAGCTGAGTGAAAAGATGCTCGGGGCCACACCTCTTGAGGGGCTTGGCGTTCCGAGGCCCAGCTGCTTCCAGGTCCCCACAGGGCCAGCGCCCCATCCGGGGGAGGGGCTGCCAACTCTCCCTCCTGGTGGTGTAGGGGCGGGGATGCTGCAGCTGGCGAGTGCTCCCGGAAGAGGAAGAGGGGTGGGTGGACAGGGGCCTGCTGGGTCACACGTTGAGTGCCGGCGGGGGTGGGCTGGAGGGATTCACACGTGGAGCCCCGCCCTCAGTGGCAGGGAGCTTGGGAAACTCTCCCCCCGCCACCTTTGGTGCTAAGAGTCACCTGGGTGCCTGGCAGAATAAAATGCAAAACCATCCCAGAAGGGCCCTCCTGCCGCACCTCTGAGGTGGAATTCACAGTAAAAAGTTACAAAACTCCCGAGAAAGTGGTTCTCCCTGAGCAAGAATCAGGAACAGCAAAGGGTAAGGGAACTGCCGTTTAGAACAGTCCAAGACGTGGGGGGAAGGAAACCACAAGGCAACACGGAGCCTCTTTTAAACAAGGGCCAAATGGAGCTCCCAGAATGAAAAAGACAGTCACTGGGTTTAAAAACTCAAAGCTGGAACCCACGCCGAGGAACGGGTTAAACGTTGGAGGGGGTCGCTGACCTGGCAGGTGGTTGCGGAGATCACCCAGCAGGTGGCCAGGGAGGTGAAAGGCAACCTGAGAGGGTCGGGGACACGGAGGACAGGATGAGGGGGCTCAAGGCGCATCTGACGGGGCTTCCAGGATGAGAGGCCAGAGAGAAGGGGAGGCTTTTGTCAGCTGTGTTGATGGATGTTCAGGTTCAGTGAAGCCCAAGCCCTAAATGGAGTAAACGGTACTAAGTAGACAGGCACATTGGATGCACGGCGTGTCGGGACTTCGAGGGAGGACAGTGGGCCGGGCTGTGGCCTCCAGGCCTGGAGACTCTGGGGGCCGAGGGATCTTGCCAGGAGGAGGCACCTGGCTCCATGCAGAGTCCCCAGCAGGGCTGGGCTGCCATCCGCAGAGGAGAGTCAGATGAAGACAGTTTTACACAAGACAAAAAAGTAACCGCCCCCAAATCCTTGCTGAAGAGAACTGGGAAATGTTCTCCAAAAGCAAAGTCAAAGTCAGAAGGAGGCAGTGGGAGGCGAGAAGCAGTCAGAAGTGAGCGTGGGGGCAGATGCCGGGAGCGGAGATTCTGGCGACAAGGGGCCTCAAGGACCAGCCGGGATGGAAGCCCTGGACGGTAACGCCCGTAACGCCCGGGCCGGCCTCCGCTGGTTCAGGATGAGGCCGGAGGTGTTGGCTGGCTTCAGACCCTGAGCTGACTGTGTGAATTAACTCAGGCGAACCCTAGGATAATAGCTACAGAAGGGTGAGTTCCAGACCAGGAGAGGAAAAAAAGAATAAAGAAGATGTAACCAATGCAGTCGAAGCAGGAAAGGAGGGCGAGAAGGCAGCAAAGCCAAAGCACAGTAAATAAAAAGCAAGAAATAAAGCTTTAGGAAGCGTGGCAAATGCATTGGTGTTCTCAGAAATGCAGATGGGGCAAGCCTGCCAGGTGGTGCCCCGGGGCGGCTTGAAGGAGGGGCAACCCCGGGGAGGGGTCTCTATCCCTGCGCCGTAAGCAGGGCCACAGGTAACCCACCCACCCCACCGAGAAGTAGGTTGGGGAAGCAGGCTCCAGGGGATTTGCCTGCAGGTGGGGTGTTTTGGGAGGGGGGGTTGGAGGGGGAGGAAGCTGGGCCTTGACGGGCTGGCCCTTCAGGGCGGCCTTCCCACCACTCTGGATGGGTGGTGGATGGGGCTGCCCGGGGAGGGCCCTTCTCAGCCAAGGGCCGTCCTGGGGGCTGGGGGGTGGGCCCCTCAGTCCTGGGGTGCGTCTGGGCCAGGGATGCGGCAACCCCTCTCCTCACTTCCATCCCTTACTTCTTCCGGGTCAGACCGAGAGCCTCGTGAAGAAGGGCTGTGTCTGTTGGGTTGACTGGCCAGCACTGTGTAACTGGAGGTCCGTGCAGGGCCATTTTCTCCCGCGTTTGAGGTCGTGCACAGGTGTCCCTGAGTGTCAGAGGAGGAGGTGGTCCCATGTGGTCCTGGGGGCCGCTGCCCCCGGACAGGACCCTTGAACGTGGAGGACGGCTCAGCCCGGGACCTTCCACCCCGTTGGGTGTCTCTCGCGTTCTCGTGTGTCTTGCTGGTTTAGGCTCTTGTCTCCGTGTGGAGAGGGGCAATGAGCCTGCAGGCTGTTAGGAGGCGTCCGTCCCCTACCCCACACCCAGGCCCGGCGGTGGCTTTGCTCACATGGATGGTGAGTGGACACAAGCGCAGGACGTGGGCTCAGGACCCCGGGTCAGCTCTGGTCTCCTCACCCGAGGGGGTGACAGATGTGCTCCCTGTGTTGACGGGCTCTGTGCCTTGGCCGAAGGGGAGGCCCTCGGAAGCCCCCAGGGCTGGCCGCCCAGCCCCGCGGCCTCGTGACCCGGCTCCCGGGGGCCCGGTCGTGCGGGGCCGGCAGAGAGGACCCCGCCCGGACGCCCGCTGCTCACGTTGCTGGTCAGGGAGCGCGAGGTGCCGGGCGAGGCGCTCATGGTGGGCCGTTTACCTGGCATCCGCCACGCCGGTGCCCCGGGCATCGTCCGCCCGAGTGCCCGCAGCGCGCCCGTGTCTGGCCGGCGCTGGGCCAGCGGGGGTGAGCAGGCTGGGGCTCTCTGGGACCGTGGGGACACCGACCAGCTCTTCACCGTCGGGGACACCCAGAAGGGACAGCGTGGGGGCAGCCAAGCGTCCGCGGCCTCCCCGGCGCCCCGTCCCACCGCACGGGCCCCATCACGGCGGAACCCTAGATCCCTGGCAGCCTGTCTGGTGGGTGCTTGGAAACTGCTTTGAGAGAACCAAGGGGCCCAGTTGAGTGACGGTGACTCGAGTGCACGATGCTGGGCTCCATTGTCACATGGCGGCACCGCCTGCTTGCCCCTCCTTACCCTCCCGGCCCCAGCGGCACTGGGACCACCCCCTGCACACCGGCACCTTCCCTCTGACCAAGACCACAGCGTCGGGCCTGGCCCGCTCCCCACCTCTGCCCCCAGTGTCCCACTGTGGGCCGAGGGACGTGGTCGGCGTGCGGCCTCTAACGGGCGCTGGGGCCCTGGGGAGGTCTGATTGGTCTATGCAGATGTGCTCCAGATTATCGTAGAGTCAAGGACTGTTGAGTGGACGCCCTGCCTCCCCATGGGGACAAAACCAGAAAGGCAAATGGCAGTGTCACATGCGACACGTCCCCCGTTTTCCCTGTGCAGGGGAATCGTGGCTTCTGCTCCAAAGACCCAGACCCGGTGTGGGTAGACCGGTGCCCGTGCCCTGCTGTCTGGGGCTCCCCTCGGCGCTTTGCCAAGGATGTGCTTTGGGGCACAGATCCGGCTTGTTGATGAGGCCTGTTGTCGGTTTTTGTTTTTTTGTTATATGTCTTGTTTTTTAAAAGAACTAGGTGACATTCACATGACATACAGTGAACCATGTCAGGGCGCCCATTCAGTGCAGTCTCCCCCGGTTTACAAACTTTTCCACCAGCTGCACAAGCACGCGGTATCCCTGATGTAACCTCTCCCCACTCTCCCCTCCCCTAGCCCCCGGTAACCTCCAGTCTGCTTTCTGTCTCTGTGGATTTGCGTCTTCCGGACATTTTGTATAAAAGGAGCCCCACAGTATGGGGCCTTTTGTGTCTGACTTTCTTCACGTGCGTTTCATCCACGTTGTAGCATGTGTAGGACTTTCCTTTGTAAGGATGAGTCATATTCCATTGTACGGATAGGCTGCCCTTTACCTGTCCATTCATCCATCCACGGACATTGGGCTGTTTCCACCTTTTGGCCCTTGTGAGTAAGGCTGCTGTGAACCTTCGTGTACACGTTTTCGTGTAGACGTATGTTTTCATTCTCCTGGGCAGGTACCCAGGAGCAGAGTCTGTGCCTAACATCATGAGGAACTTCTAGACTCTTTCCCCGTTGTGGTTCTTGACAAATGCAGGGTGGGTGGTGGAGGAGGGGGGCAGAGCCTGTGAGAGCCACAAGGCGTCCAGACGGGGGACTGATGGCTGCCAGGCCTGTGTGCTCTGGCCTTTGGGCTGCCCCAACCCTGGTGAGCAGGTGTCCCGATGGGATCCCCACTTCTCAGTGCTCATCAACCAAGACAGACTCCTTGAGATCGCAGGCCTGGTGGTCCTCCAAAATGGGCTGTACCCTCTCCTCCGACACCCCCAGGCTCATGGGGAGCCGGGCCCATGCTCCAGGAGTCCTCCGAGGACTAGTGTAGCGTGTGCCAACACTCCTCTGCGTGACTGGGCCTTTCTCACGCGGCATCCCCACACCCCCCGCCGGGCGCAGTGGCGAGGTCCCCTGGATGGGGGTGGTGGCGTTCTTTGTCTGCCTTGGGTCCCAGGAGCCGGTCGCAGCTGAGCAGAGAGTGGGGCTGCCCCTGAGCTGTTGCTGCGGGCAGTGGCTGCCTCTGGTGGCTCTCGGACACTGGGGCACTTTGGGCCCTGGTGAGGGACGGAGCCCTCGCTCTGCATCTGGGTTCCAGCCAGAACGGGCTGTCCACTCAGGCAGAGGCTTTGGCCCTGCAGCAGGTGCGGGTGCCGGGGCTGCAGGTGGGTGAGGTCCCTCTTAGAAAAGAGCTCTGTGCCGTCACAAGTGCCCGTGCAAACCAGGTGTGGGGGGCTCTGAAGAGGAGCCAGACATGGTGACCAGTCCTCAGGAGGCTGGAGAAAGGGGCCACGGGCACGCTGGGCAGGGGCAGCGTGGTGTGGTCAGGGGCAGGCAGGAGGTTCTGACAGCCAGAGAGGATGCCTGAGCAGGAGGGGGGCTGCGGCTGGCAGGCTTGGGCACGAAGTTTACAGTCCGAGTTTGGGGGACATGGGCGCCACCCAGACATTTCAGGATCTGCGTGACCAGCTGTTAATAGGTTGGACCGTATCCCGCGAAAGACAGTTCAAGCCCTAACCCCTGTACCCAAGAACACGGCCATATTTGGAGACAGGGTTTAGTTAAAATGTTGTCATCAGGGTGGGCCCCGAGCCAACAGAACTGGGGTCCCTATGAAAAGGGGACATTTGGGCACAGATGCACACAGGGAGGAGGCCATGTGCAGACAGAGGCAGAGATGGAGTGATGCTTCTACAAGCCAAAGAACGCCAAGATTGCCAGCACCCCCAGAAGCTGCGGGGGAGAGAGGGACAGAGTCTCCTCAGAGCCTCAGAACTATGAGAATCTACGTCTGTGTACCTGGTCTGGCAGCCTGAGCGAGTAGCGGAACCCTGATGGCGAGATTGCACAGAACCGACCCAGAGAGGTGGCCGAGCTCGGGGCTGGCGGACTCGGCTGTGCGTCAGGAATTCCCGCACATTCCAGCTGCTTCCATGGCCCTGGGGTTTGGCTCATCTTTGGCCTTGGACCTCCCCATTGCCTCAAGCCTGGGAACTCTGGGGTCCACAGGCTCCCGCCCCCAGCCCTGCTGGCACCCCTCACCAGGAGCACCCAGGCAGGATCTGAGGGGAGGTGGTTTGGGGCTGAATGGGCTGAACTGGCGTCTTCAGGGAATATTTGCTGAGCATCAGCTGAGCCCTCGGCTGGCGCCATGGGTGGGCCACCCAGCCCGCACCCACGAGAGCTTCCGTGGCCCCTGCAGCCGTTGGGCCCCTGTTGCCCAACGGTGGTGGCTCCCCAGGGGGTGGTTAATGCCTTCACCGCCTGTTGTCTGTTCCCCGCGGGATTCCCCACTAAATCCCGTGTGAAAAGTCCCTGTTAGAATTCGGAGCTCAGGATTCACTGGGGTGCTGGGAGGGGTCGTGTGACTGCATACCTGCTTCCCCAGGTGAGTCACACCTGGGCTGTGCCTGGCCTACTTACCGAGGTGGCATTTCCACTTCTGTGCTTGCTGTGCTGTCTTTGGCCCCATTCTCAGGCCACGTGTGACAGCAGCCCCCTCTGGGCCTCTGTGGACAAAGCAGGGCATCAGTCGATCAGAGTGAATAGCTTTGACCTGCTGCTCTAGCCTTGCTCCCTCCAGCAAAGCCCGGAGTGGCTGGTCATCCGAGGCAGTTTGGGACACCTGGTTGCTTAGAGTCACTGCTGCTCAAACACCTGTGCTTTAACAGCCAAACTGAGAAGTGCGAAGAGATTAGCTTTGTGTGCGTGTTTTATGTAAACGGAAGTCATCTCCTATCATTTGATGTTGCCAAATGTTCTGTGATGAACCAACAACATATAAAAACACTAGCCACAAGGCCCTTCACGTAGATGAATGAAGTGCAATCAAGTTAAAAAAAAACGTGTCCACCCTACCTGTGGTTCTCCGAGGCCTTTGGGAGGTTCTTGATGTCACTGAAACTCTGGAACCAGGGAGGGTCAGGGCTGTGTGCCCGTCCGGAGGAGCCGGCAAGCTTGTGTGGAGTGGCCAAAAAACCCAAAGGCTCTGGCCACCTCCGCGGGGAAGGGCCCTGTGTAGGCGACTGGCACCGAAGCGGAGCCCTGTGCGCTGCAGGGCGTGCCTGCCCAGCTATGCACGGTGAGCGTCTCCCTCGGGCTCTTTCTGGGGAGGATGCAGGTGATGGTGCGTCTTAGTGGGTGCCGGCCTGGCCTGCTTCCCTCCTCCCTGTGCTGAGGAAGCTTTGATAGGCGTGATGGAGGACCCAGCTCCATGTGGCCTGGTGACTGTGGGCACGAGCTGGCGTGGCTCACGTCCAGCTGGGTTGGGGTCCAGACAACTGCCTGGCCCTGCTCTGAGATCTCCTCCGGGTAAGGGGACAGTGCCAGGGACAGGGGGAGAGGACCCTACGCAGATGTGCACGTGGGGCGGAGTCTCGCTGTGGAAAGAGAGGGAGGGAGGGGGGCGGTTTCCTTGTGGCTGTTCCCTGTAAGCCATCTGGTGTGATGAAAGGAAGCCATGAGCCCCTCCTACCCATCTCAGGACGGCAGTTAAGGTAATCGTTTATTCATTCAACAGGCGGTACTTGGGTAGGTACTTTGTTCCAGGCGCTGGGCTGGGATTTTGGCAGAGACCAAGGCAGCAGAGGCCCTGGCCTCACGTGGGACTTTCTCATGGGGGATAAAGCTGGGTGCCCGGAGCGAGTGGCCAAAGTAGCGGTTTCAGAGGGCAGCATGGTCACGGGTGTGGTGGGGGGAGAGTTGAGTGACCCGAAAGCTGCAGGGACACCTCCCTGTGAGCCTGTGGGATCCTGGCTTGCCCACACGACAGCTTCATCTCCCAGGAGGTTGGAAATCACCAAGAGCGTCCCCCAGGCATGTTCTCTGGCTCCCAGGCCTGCAGGACGCACAGAACAAGGCCGTCCAGTCTGGGAGATGGGCTTCCTGAAGCCGCCCCACAGAGGCTTGGGGCTGAGGGCCTTCATGGAACAAATGGGTCCGTGTGTGGAACTCGGCGTGTCTGAGACGCCGGCACCTCTCGCCCCCTCTGCACGTGACCTTGTGAAGTCACCCTGCAGGTGTGACATCCCAGGGTCTTTCTTCAGGGGACACTGACCCTGGGAAGCCGCCTTTCTGGATGGGATGCTGACCAGCAGGGGGTCTTGGGGGGTGACAGTCATTGACACAGAAGGGACTGAGGGCACAGCAGATGGGAGCCAGCGGGGGTCTCCTCCATCCCGTGGGGCTGGAAAAGGGGCAGTGACTCAGGACCTGCGAGACAGAGCCTGCTCCCCAAGTCCAGGTGTTTTAAAACTTTCTTTTTTTTAAAAAAAAAAACCTTTTAAATGGCGTTATTGAGGCATAATGCACTTAATGCCGATAAACTCTACTCCTAAAAAAGGTTAGGATGGTAAATTTTATGTCATGTGCATTTTACCACAATTAGTATTTTTTTAAAATGCTGATAGGGCGGTGGAGCAGTTCTGTGTCTTGGTCCTGGTGTGGATCCAGGGACCTGCGCGTGGGATACGGTCGCGCGGCACTCGTCACACGCCCAGTGCAGTGCGCGGAGCGGACGGGAGGTTGGCTGAGATGGGCAGCTCCTGTCTCTGTCAATGTCCTGGTTACCATACGGTTCTGCAGTTTTGCCAGATGTCACCGTCGAGGGGAACGAGCGGGCGAAGGTGCACGGGACCCCTCTGTGCTGTTGCTTATGACTGCGTGTAAATCTACAACTACCTAAAAGTAAAACATTTAATAAAAATAACCTTTCAACAAGTTCATTGAGGTATAATTGACGTACAATAAACGGCACATATTTCAAGTGGACAGGTTAGGATTTGACACCTGTGAAACCGTCACCACAATGAAGACAGTGGGCATAACTATCCCCCCAGATGCTCCCTGGCCCCTCTGCATCCCCTCCGCCTCCACCCCCAGGCTAATGCTGGTCTGCTTGCTGTCTTTTTAGATCAGTTTAAACTTTCTATATAAAAAAAAGGGTGTTTAACTAAGGACGACCATGAGGGCCCCTGACCCTGCCACGGAGGTTTGTGGGGACTTACAAAGCAGAACAAAACGAGCTTCTAGAAAGTCCGTTCAGTGGTGGGACCATGGTCGGGGGTGCCGTGGACTGAATGTGTCCCCCGAACTCACATGAAGCCCTAACCCCAGCGTGACTGTGTTTGGAGATTAGGAGGTAATTAAGGATAACTGCGGTCGTAGGGAGGGGCCCTGATCCCGTCTGACTACTGCCTGAGGAGCACTGTCTCTGTGGGGAGCACACGGTGAGGGGGAGGCCTCGCGGGAACGGCCACCCGGGCACCTTGGCCCTGGACGTCCAGCTTCCAGACTGTGAGAAATAAATGTCTGTATTTAAACTGCCAGGTCTGTGGTCTTCTCTCGTGGCTGGGGCGCGGGGGTTGACGTTACCGTTGTTGAGTGATTTCACTCCGCCCGTAAGGGAGGCAGGCTCATCTGGGGACGATCTCCGAGTTCCCTGTGCTGGGACCGCCAGGCCTCCGTCTCCATGGGGCCGCCCACCTTTCAGCACCGGTGGTGGGCTTCTGTCTGCGCCGGGGCCAGTGGTCCAAGAGAGGGACATGGTGCAGGAGAGCCCTGAGTGCTCACAAGGGGCGCTGGCTGCGTTCCCTCAGCCTAGGCGGGTCACGGACCAGCCCAGGTCCAAGGAGGGAAAGAGACCCCACTTCAATGGGAGGAGAGGCCTGGCCACAGGGGAGGTGGGGGTCCAGGTGCATCTTTGTAGGCAGTCTGCCTCCCCCCGCCCACTGGATCTCACCCGCCCTTGTACACTGGATCTCACAGCCCCCATACACTGGATCTCAACCCCCCTAGTACACTGGATCTCACAGACCCCTTGTCAACTGGATCTCACCCTTCCCGCACACACTGGATCTCACCCCCCCGTACACTAGATCTCACTCCCCCTTATACACTGGATCTCACGCCCCCCGCCCCGTACACTGATTCTCACCCCCTCCTTGTACACTGGATCTAACACCCACCCTTGTAGAGTTGATCTCATCCCCCCTTGTACACTGGATCTCACCCCCCCATACACTGGATCTCACCCCCCCATACACTAGATCTCACTCCCCCCTTATACACTGGATCTCATGCCCCCCCCTTGTACACTGATTCTTGCCCCCCTCCTTTTACACTGGATCTAACACCCCCCCTTGTACACTGGATCTCACACCCCCCCTTGTACACTGGATCTCACCCCCCACCCCCCGTACACTGGGTCTCACCCCACCTTGTACACTGGGTCTCACCCCCCTTGTACACTGGATCTCACCCCACCTTGTACACTGGATCTCACCCCACCTTGTACACTGGATCTCCCCCCTTGCCTTGTACACTGGGTCTCACTGCCACACACACACACACCCCCCGCCATACACTGGATCTCACACCCTCCTTTGTACACTGGATTTCGCCCCCCCTTGTACACTGGATCTCACTCCCCCCCTTGTACACTGGATCTCACCCCACCTTGTATACTGGGTCTCACCCCCCCATACACTACATCTCACTCCCCCTTGTACACTGGATCTCACCCCACCTTGTACACTGGGTCTCACCACCCCATACACTAGATCTCACTCCCCCTTGTACACTGGATCTCACCACCCCCATACACTGGATCTCAACCCCCCTAGTACACTAGATCTCACTCCCCCTTGTACACTGGATCTCACCCCCCACACACTGGATCTCCCCCCCACCCTGTGCACTGGATGGTCACCCCCTTTGCCTGTTCAGGGTTGTGGCCTGTCCTGTCCTGGTGTCCCCCAGTCTTCTAGGTCACCCCCTAGAGGTGACCCCTGCCGTGACCTCTCCTGTGTCTGAACACCAGTTGGGTCACCACCCTTCCTGCATGAAGTCCAGCGGAAGACCTGACTCCGACCACTGAGAACCTGTAGACCGCTGCTGTCCTCACCTCCCCAGCACTTCTCCCCCGGCGTGTAGGACCCTCCTCTCCTGGTTTGCATCCTGTCTCACTGGCTGCTCCTCCCCCTGCGTGTCAGGCAACCCGTGAAGCGTCCAGCTGTAAGCCCTCAGTGCCCGACCTCACTCACACATGTGTCTCCAGCCCTGATCTCTGCTGGGTGTTGGCCTCCCTGACTCTGCTGCCCACTCAGCACCTCCGTCGCACCTCCTGGAAATGAGGCTGCTCCCCGCCTGCCCGTCCTCTCCCCATCCTTCCCATCTCTGCTCACGCTGGGCTCAGGCCTGACTCTCCTGGTTTCTCGCCGTCTGTCCCCGCCAGCAGCAGACCCGGTAGGCATGCCCTGCAGCATTTCACAGCAGCGTTATTCCAAGTGGCCATCGCTGGACGGATGGATGGCAAGATGTGGTAGGTACACGTATGACTCAGCCTTAACCAGGAAGGGAATTCTGACACCGGCTACAACATGGGTGAACCTTGAGGACAATGTGCTGAGTGACATCAGCCCAACACAAAAGGACAAATACTGTATGATTCCACTTACATGAGGTACTGAGAGCAGCCTAATTCCTTGAGACAGAAAGGAGAAGGGTGGTTGCCAGGGGTAGGGAGGAGAGGGGATGGAGAGTTACTGTGTAATGGGGACAGAGTTTCAGTTTTGCAAGAAAAAAGATCTGGAGATGGATGGTGGTGATGGCTGTATAAGATTGTGAATGTACTTGATGCCACAGAACTGTACGCTTAAAAGTGGTTAAAATGCAGATTTTATCTTATTGTGTATGTTACTGCAATTTAATTTTTTTTTTTTCTTTTTGGCCATGCCGTACAGCATGTGGGATCTTAATTCCCTGATCAGGGTTCGAACCTATGCCCCCTGCAGTGGAAGCGTGAAGTCTTAACCACTGGACTGCCATGGAAGTCCCTGTTACTGCAGTTTAAAATAATAAGTAATAAAAAAGTGTTTCTGGGAGATGACCCTTTCTGACGCTTCCCCTGTTCCCAGCCACCATCATCTCCCTGGGTTATTGCAGGAGCCCCCTAACTGGTCTCCCACCTTCTGCCCTTGCCCCGCACTCACCCCAGGCTGGTCTCAACACAGCAGCTGGAATCATCTTTTAAATTCTGATCTTGTCACTCTGCCCAGAACCCCTGTGACCCCCACCCAGAGTCAGGCACCCCCTTTGACCTCCGGGCTCTGTGCTGCTCCTTAATCACGCCCCTCCTCGGGGTCCCCTCTGCCAGGACGGCTCCTCCTCATCAGGTTGCGCTTTCAATTCCACCTTATTGGAGATGCCTGTTTTCTGTCTAATCCGGTGGTTCTCAGCCGGGGGTGATTTTGACTCTTAGGGGACATTTGGTGATGTTTGGAAACATTACTGTTGTCACAACTTGGAGGGGGATGTTCTGCTGGCCTCCCGTGGGTGGCAGCTGGGGATGCCACTCAGCATCCTGCGGTGCACTGGACGCCCCTCCCCCGCCCAACACAGGGTGTCACTGGCTCTCATCTAAGGGGCCCCTGCCCTCCCTGCTGCACACCTTTCCCGTGTCCTGCTACCTATTCCCCGCACCACTGACCACGATCTGATGTGTGTGGTCCCTCGAGGGGACGGCACTGTGGCATTGGGTCTGGCCGGCGCTCTTGGTGACCTTGGCTGTGGAAGAGCCAGAGTAGGGGATGAACCACAGAAAGGCCCTGCTTCCTGCCCCTGAGTCCAGGACAAGGCGTCCAGCGCAGTGCGAGGGGCCACCACGATGGAGCTCTGGGCTTGGGTGTGAATGCCCCCTGGGCCAATCCCGCCGGGGGCCTGGGAGGGGAGGCTACTCAGCCCGAGAGTAGATCAAGCGGTTAAGAGAAAGGCTGCCTTTTGCGTTTTTTGCATTGTCATCTGCTCTTGGAAAATAAGCAATATAATTAAGTAGTTTCCATGAAATGTTAAGTGTATTGTCTGAATTCCTCTCTTCTTAGTCTTCTAAAATCTAGACGAAAGGAAGCAGCGGGCGTGAGCTGTAGCTCTTTCCGGGGAATGTGTGATTTATCACTCACTCTGTGAAAGTAACTGTGATGGGTCTCTGAGGGCCAGAGGTTGGCGTGACTCTGCCGGGATCAGGAACACGGGAGCTGCGACATTTCAGGCTGATTAGAGGGGTGAATGATTCCCTTGGATACACGTCTCTTTAGCCCTTGGACAAAAGGGGCTTCACACCAGGGGCCTCCGCTGTACCCACGTTGTTTCATTCCATTTCTAGGAGAGAAGGTGGGCCCTTCTCCAGCTGGATGAGGTTGGATTTTGAATGGGAAGGTCAGAGAGGTCAGGAGGCTGGCCTTGCCCTTGGCGCAGAAGAGATTCCCAATCTTCATTGACCAGTGCCCGCCTGCTGGCACCTCGGCTGATGTCAGAGCAGGGACACCCAATGTGTGACTGTCCCCATGACTGCAGATCCCGTGTGCCACCGTCCAGACACCGGGCCCCTCTTGTGTGGACCGCGGGCTGGAAAGACTCGCCTTTGTTAGAAAGATGGTGTTGGTACGTTGAGGACCCCAGGTGCACCAGCTGGAGCCCCCATGACCTGCGCGCAGGTCTGACCTGCTCAGGTGGTCAACCACTCTGTGAGGGGAAGCTCAGCACCAAGGGGTCCTGGGGCCGTAAGTTACGTCCACAGCGAGATACCACCTCACCCCATTCAGCTGCCCCGCGAAGCCATCCTCCGCCCTGGGGGTTGGACAAGGTGGTCCTGGGATCTGAGACTCGGCTGCTGGGCGTGAATTGGGGCAACCCAGAAATGCCACAGAGAAAGCAGGGTCTCTAGAAGCTGGAAAAGGCAAGGAGACATTCTCTCCTAGACCCTCCAGAAGGAACAGCCCTTCTGACCCCTTGATTTTAGCCCACTGAGCCCCAAGCTGGGATGCTGCCCTCCAGAATTATCTGTAAGATGCTATGCTTTGTTCTAAGCCACTGAGTTTGTGGACTGGTTAGAACAGCTGCAGGACACCGACCCCTGCGTCCCGGGGCTGCGCCCACCCGGCCGGGGCACTCTGCTTACCAAGCGGAACCCAGAGGAATCCGTGTGGCTGAGGACCCTGGGGGCCGACTCCGCACGCAGGGCCGTGGTGGGACCGTCCGCGGAAGGGCAGAGCGCACAGGATGTGACAAATCAAAAGCCAGTCCCCAAATATCACATACGCGTGATGTCCCTTTTATGGAGTTAAGAACAACCAAAAATACATTTTAGGACAACATATGGCAACAACAAGCTGTGTTAAAGGGGCCCTGTGAGTCAGCAGCCGGGTGCAGGTAGCTTTGTGGGGAGGCGGGGCGATGGGCTGCGGAACTGGCGGGGTTCTACCTGCGCGTCATGCGTCGGGCTCCTGGGTGCTTCCTGCACGATTCAAAGTAACTACTGCGCTGCTTACCTTTCGTGCGTAGTTGAGAAATAGCCCATCTCTGGGGCCTGTGTGGCCTGTGGCTTGCCTCCTTCTGGAGAATCCCAGCCCAGGAGTGTCGCATAGCGTTGCCAGTAGCATCGTGTGTGGGACAGCGCGGGCTTGGTCAGATGGTCTGTGCCAACGAGGGGAGGGCGTATTCTGGGTGCAGAGGACAGGGTGAACCAGGGGCCCGTTTCTGCAGCAGGGCTATTAGATGTGAGTGCCCGCCCTCAGCCTCTGGAGCTGCGCGGTCTCCCCGGACTCTGTGAGCGAGAACCCATCCACTCCTGTGGTCGGGAAGACGCCTTTGGTGGCGAGAAGGACACAGACTTTGGTGCTTTCAGGGCAAGCTTTGCAATTTTGCTTCCTTCCAGGATAGGAGCAAAAGACCCCATCTGTTTTGCCTGGATCTGGAAAGGGATAAAGCCTTTTCTGGGAACAGCAGGGTCGATTCTTCGCTGCATTTCTGGAAATTCCTCACGGCTGAGGTGTGTGGCAGGCGGTTCTCATTACACTCATGGCCAAAGTCTTCTCTGCGGTGTTGGCTCAGCGGCGGGTAGGGAGGAGGGGGTGGAAGGGTGACGGAGGAATTAGGAGAGCATGATGTTCCCTTTGATAACGTTTGCTTTGAGTTACGTGAGGAATTAAGTGAAGGGAAGAAAGGCTATAAAGGATGCATTGTGTGCGGTAAAATGGAGTTGTATTTAAGTGACCCTGTAAGGTGAAGGGTCAGTAAGACGCCCTGTGTAGTCCCCTTAGCAGCCCTAATTTACTTTCATTCACCGGAAAGGATAAATCTATCCAGACTGGCTTGTAAACCCTGGCTTTGAACAACCTCTTGCCCAAATTACACACACGATAAGCCTGATGAAGAAAAAAAATAATATGAACTTAATGCACTTTTTTTGAGAGTCCTGCCTATTTTATACATGTCAGCCATTTTTAACGGTCATTTGTTTCCAGTGTAGGAGATACTTAGGCATTAGATTCTAGGTCTGGCCAGAAAGCAGTCGCTGGGTCCTGGTTACTTAGGGGAGAAGCTAGAGGTCTGCAGTGTTCGAGTTGGCGCGTGGGGTGCCGGGCCAGCCTGGCTGCGGGTGAGGGCTTCTCCCTAGGATGCACTGTGCCGAGGTGCTGCTTTTTTC